>NC_086292.1:46335073-46639594 GCF_963924245.1 Chroicocephalus ridibundus
AGCATTATTAGAGCAATGTAACAGAACACAAGATAGAGTCTCAAAAATTTTAAATTAAGTAAGATTGTTTTGGAACATGCACTATTGGCCAACTGCAGAAGTCTCTGGATGAAACCCAGAAGTGCAGAAGGTCAGGCTAGATAAAACCTTCTCAAGCTTTCTTTGCTCATTTATTGCTATTGGCACAAGCGCCAGCACCAGCAGCTGCAGTCACTGGCCACCTACGTGCAGAGCTCACATGCCTCTTTATTGTGGTACACGTACCAAAAGCAGGGGACTCCCTAGACCAGCTGATCCTTAATAAGCTTAAGTTACAAGAACCTGTGAAAAGGACCCATTCTAAGGACTATGAAGTGAAGCAGTGGTCAGCTACCATTAACTCAAAAATTAAAACACAGAAGTTAAACCTCCCTTCCTCCAAACTAAGAGACTAACATATTAGTAATTTTTCCTCTTCTAAACTGAAAGGTGAAATGTGTTTCACAGCTCAAAGGCAGATGTGCAAAGCAGCCGAGGTATGAACAAAGGAGAAATTAGGTTCAGATCTGAAATTGAATCTGCTCACTTCGTTGCAGTCACAAAAAACGTATTCATGTTTTCAATTGTAAAATGAAAGAAAAGCAAATGAAGTCATTAAAACAAATTTATTTTGCAATAAGAAACAAACTGCCAAGATTCATTGAAATCACATCTGCATACTGGTCAGTCTGCAACATACTATGGATAAGATACTGACACTGGTATTAGCGCTGATTTCTTCTAATGAAATAGGGAGCAGAACACACAACAGGTCCTGAAACAGCATAAACACAACATTCAATGAAAAAGTGACATGGGATAGACTGTGATGGATGATCAGACAGATACCTCATGTCACGCTACACTTGCTGCTCATTTCCCAGAGCAGAGAATTCCCTTCTCATTTTCTGTGGATTTAACTTGAGGCCCTCTCTTAGCAAGGCACCATTCTGCAGCAGGCAGATCTGAGTTAGCATTCACTGATCCTGTTTTTCCACAGCCTGTTTACCAGCTCCCTTAACATATATTCAGCCTGAATTCCCCTTTTTTCCCAGGCTCATAAATGCACTCACATCCAGATCATCAGTTTTCCCTGATGGACCCTCTTGTGTTCAGGGTGATAAACTCCATCAGCTGTAAGCCCCCCAAAGCCCACCTGAAATGGACTCCCTGCCTTCTGCTCATTCACATGTTTTCCGTCTTGTCAATACACACATTTGCACGTGTCCATCCCATATCCCTATTCTGAGTTGTCTAGCAGTCATCCCGTATAGCTCTGCACATGCTTTTCTGCCCAAGGCATCAACTGTCAACACTGGGTGAACATTTTAAACTGAGAGAACAACCATGAAATTTGATTTGAATCTTTTAAAAAAGAGTTTGGAAATATCCCCCCGGGTCTAAAAAGACAGACAGGAGCCCATGGACAAGGAAAAAATGAAAAATTGGGTGCTCATAAATAACGGAAGCTACATGCCAGCCGCAAAGATGAAAATAGTTTCAAGGCTTGTTTTCACATGGACTGCAAAAAAGCTACAGAAAACTGTGCAATCATGACAAGGCTGCCACAGAGCAGGGAATCTTTATATTTCCAAGTGCTGTAGAAAGGCAATAAAATAAAATGGAGTCACGATACCAGAAAGAAGAAAAGATGAATGCACCTTTGATTTGCCAACTATGGAATGGAGATGACTTCACCAAACTTTTGTGAAAAAGCTCACGTTTGTTTGTTTGCTTATTCATTTCATTCCATTCCATTCATCCACCCATCCCTCCCTCCGCACAGCCATGCACCTTTAGCTGCAGTACTTTCAAAGTTATCATTTAAATACCAGGGGGAAAAATCCAAGAAAAAGGAAGAGAATGCAAATTATTCCAGTCTTGCTGCTAGCAATCAGAACCTTCATGGAAGCACTTCCTCATCAAATTTTTATTCTGGTAATCCCCTAATAAATTAAAAGTTTTCAGCTGATGTAAATCTCCTACCTATACACTTGTGTCAGAGGAGCAACCCACTATGCCAGACACTCTGTGGAGAAGAGGTCATGCCATGGTCATTTGCCATGGGATTGCCCGGGATGGTCTCTCCTCCAGAGGCAGATGAAGGAATTGGCGAAGCTTTGCCGATTCGACTTGGCACCTCTTTGCAGAAGGCAGCTGTTCAAAACTCTGAAAGGTGTGACTTCTGGAGAGCAGCAGCGTAAAGGGACTCCTGGCAAATTGCTGGGTAGTCTTGGTTCACACAAAGCCTCTGGCCCCCATTCCTCCATGAGTTTTACTTCAAGCTGTGGATTGGCTCCTTTCCACTGGGTGGTAGGGATTAGAGGTTGTGTGTGGAAAACTATCACCCCACAGGCTTGCCTAGAAACACAGCCAAAGTGACCTAACTTAGAGAATCTGGGCTCTCGCTCTCATCCTCTCCCTCACATTGTCCAAGTGTAAGCTTACAGAGCACTTAAAACAGCCAACGTGTAATGGACTCAAGGGAGCTTACAAAAAGCCCAGGTGGTCACCGATGATCCGCTACGGAAGAGGTAAGGGAAAGCAACACAAACTACTTGAACAGGTGTCATGTTTTGTGTCCCCCTGCCCTGCAAACTTTTTTTTTTAAGTTTGTAGCTCCTCTATAGGGTAACTCGTCTTTATTCTTTTTGTCCTCACAGAGGGATACTTTCGGAGTGGTCTCTATTTGCATCTTCCTGCCTACCACACATGCAAACAATTTTCCAGCATAATCAAGCACATGGAGAAAACACAACTATCATTTACATGGATGAACCATCACAAAGAGAACAAAAGAAATACACACATCCCCTATTGTAGACATTTGATGAAGACAAGAAAAAGATCCAAAACCAAGAGTAAAAATCCTCATTAAACGCATCTGCAACTCATACCTGAGGTAAGTCAACTTTATGAAGGTATCAAAAAAACCCCCCACATCTCTAGAGCCTCACTTCAGAAAGAAGCCAGCCCAGAGAAGTCTCACTCCTGCCCCACATGATTTATGGACTATGGGCAGAGAATCCCTCCATGAGTACACGAAACCCCAAAGTAAAATAAACATCAGCCATTAAAACAAGGATTAAATGCTTGGTGGATTCTTTATTTGAACAAACTGATGTTACAAATTTTGTGGTGCAGATGTTAAGTGTTAGTGTGAAGGCATAAGAGGCCATAAAACATGGGCAGGAGCCTGTCAGAGGAGTTTACATTGCGGGGAGCATACATATCCACACTGCACACTATTTTAGGAGTCAGGTGTTCCCTGCTTAAGAGGTCAGACAATTTGATGTGAAATATGAGCTGAAACAGTCAATCTACAACACAGCACGTATATGCTAGGAGTGACTAGGCACAAGGGATATTACTCTTTTGCCAGTCACTTTGACAGTGTGTTACAGAGTCTATCTGGCCAAAGATTCTACAAAATTCAGGACTGTTAGGTGATGGGAGAAGGGCAGTACACCCCAGATCCTCAGTATAAAATGGATGTAACATTGCACAAATTCATTGGCCGGCTTTTGTTTACAGGCTTTTACTTTTCCTTGTCTAGCCACTTACAAAGCAACATGATCTTATCACATTCTGCAGTCTAGCAGTCTTTGCAATCTTCGTCAGAATGGCAAAAAATATATAGTCCCTACTGTAATCAGAAGCACAACGGAGCTCTTCTGAAGCCTCAGTAGAAAACTCCTTATGTTCAGTGCTTTTTATGGCAACCCGACAGATGTACAATTCCAAAGCAACCGCCCCAAATGACCTTTTCCTATTACACACCAAAAGCCCTGTCTAGCAGTGTCTGGGTTTTGGCACATTCTTGCTATAACTGCAGAGTCTCTTCCTGCTCCTCCTACCTCCCTTCCAACAGTATTTCCCAGGCTCATATGAAAAGAAACTTCTTCTCCTATAGCCTTACACTTTTTTTTTTCACTAATCTTTCCTTTTGTAATTTTAGCTACCTCATTCTAGTTAAACCTACTGAAAGTTTCTGGATGCAGTTCAACAAAAGCCACAAATAAAAGTAAAATTGCAGAGTCCTTTCTGCAAGGCCAGGCTTCTCCCTAGAAGCTCTTTTCTATTGCTGCCTTAAAAATCCTCTCTGGTTCTTCCTCAGGAAGCCGTCTGCTAACTTCTCTCCACCCATGACCCCTTTAACATCTCTACATACCCTCACACGGAGGGCAAGCTATGTTTTCCTTTACACTGTTACTTCAGAAGCACAAAAAGAAGGCAAGAGCATGTGAGTGGGGCAAACAGCTAACACTAGTTTTCCTTGTGCCCCAGGAGCTTCTAGAGAATCTTTCACTGCTACTCACATTAGGTGGGTTTTACTGGTTTCACTTAAAAATAAAAATCATCACCTCTCCAAAGCAAGAGAGAAAGAAAAAAAGAGATCTTGCACACAAATCAAGCCTAGAAATTAAAGAAAGGAAGTTCTTGCAGTATATGCTTACTAGTTAACCTACAACCATACACCAATCAGAGGAAGGGCAAGTTTGCTGAATTATCAGAGGGAGAAGATGTCACAAAGTTTCTCTGGTACTAGATATAGGATGCAAACACCTCTCAAAATGCTATCAATTCTGTGTTTAAACAATCTTTATACTGCATCTATGTCTCTTAGACATTGCTATTTAATCTAGAAACTACATTAATTTCAAAGAAATTTTCAAATTTAGCATAATGCCTTGATTTCACTTCAAATCAAGAAGGCAAGGTGTAAGGTGGAGCCCAGAAAAGAAGTGAAACAGAAAGTGGAAGTTAACAGCAGCATTTACATCCCAGGTCCTAAGCAAAAGCAAAACCTAAAGAGGATACAGGCAGGCTTCTTTCTTAGTTTGAATTGAGATCAAGAGGTGGTGGGT
This sequence comes from Chroicocephalus ridibundus, assembly GCF_963924245.1. Taxonomy (NCBI): domain Eukaryota; kingdom Metazoa; phylum Chordata; class Aves; order Charadriiformes; family Laridae; genus Chroicocephalus; species Chroicocephalus ridibundus. Next base: position 46,339,960 of record NC_086292.1, read on the forward strand.
TGAAACATAGAGAAGAGTGTGTGTTATTTAAAAACACCTCAAAAGAAATATGCTACAGTTAAGTCAATCTACTCCTCATGTTTGTATCTGACAGCAGAGCGGCTTCCAAACCACTTATCGAACAGCTTCTTCAAAAGACTGACTGCAGAGCATCACCACGGTGGATGCACACAAGCTATAGAAGTCAGCAGCCTTGTTTGCTCAGACTGGGGATTAGGTTGCTCACAGTTAAAAGCAAGACAATTTTGAACAGGTTTAGAGCTGTGAGACTTCCAGGATGACAAAACATTGGCTGCAGAAGTCAGCCCACTGAAGGATATGTGCTAACACAGCCTGAGCTATAAGAGCAACCACAGCTCCCAGGATGGCTCAGAGCTGTGAGATCACCACACGCACATAAAGACGGGCAGCTCAAAAATTCATGGACATCACCAGAAACATCCCTTGACTGTCTCCTGTGGGCTTTAAATCCAAAGCTCTGTGCATTGGTTACCTTGCAGCTGCAGCTCTCATCCATACAACAGCAAAGAGGTTCTTTTCAAAGCACCTATCTCCTGAAGGAGAAAAAAAAAAAAAAAAACAAAACAAAAAACACACACACACACACAAAAAGCCACACTTCAGCTCCAGGGGCCTTGCTCCACACAGTTGCTTCCTTGACACGTTTTCTGTGGCATCCACCTTGGAGTAGACAAGCAAGAACTGAAGAAGGAAACTAAGAACAGACCCTATTGGAGGCACCACCACAGTCAGCACCTCCCAGTCTATTTCCAGCCATGGGAACTTCACCTCTGCCAGGACACAACACAAAGTTGTCCCTGTGCACTGGACTTTTATACCTCCATTAAAAGCTTGGGATTTCAGATTTACCACAGGTAGCTGATGCCAGTGCGTAGTCTGAAGCTCAGGGATTAAAAATGGTTGCTCATTCAACACTCACAGCTGATTGCAGACTGAGAGCTGCCCTCTCATTTTTAATGCCTTGTGCTACAAAATGGTTATACACCTTCAATTTCTTTCTGACTAGAATGGCTGACAAAATCATGCATCAACTGGTAGAAAAATCATCGCATAGCAGAATGATCCATTGCTCCCTAATCCAACTCCCAAAAATATTTGTTGGGTTTTGTTTTGTTTTTTTCACACGGACACTTTCATAGCAAATCACAAGTTCATGACTATTTGTCTGGCACAGCAGCAAACGATAATTTGACACAGAAGTCATGAACTCTGTGCTGCATCTCAAAACACCACGGACATTTTATTGCAAGGATTGTTATCCAAGTTAGTCTGTGGCTTGGACACATCAGTTAAAACCTTTTTCTTCTGCAAAAACATGCTCAGTCGTCAACACATTAGGACTTTGTCTTTAATGGCAGGCCTGTAAGACAGCACAGGATAAGCACTATGATTCGCTGTCCGCTTGCTGGTTCAATTTGGCAGCAGGGTCTCAAAGATTGCCACCTCTTGAACAATGTGCACTTGTCTCCTTTCAAAAGCACACCTTCATTGTAGGCTTTCCATCCAGCTAGAAACACGGACTCACTCGTGTAAGACACAGAAGACAATTTAATGGTCCAGAAAGCAGGCACGGTGAGCATGGCTTAATGGTATGACCGTTAAAGTGGGAATGGAAATATCTGCTCCGCCACTCCCTCTTAGCCTTTGTGCCTCAGTCTCTCATCCTACATTTGATTTTCTCCGTTACTAGTTGTAAATTCTCTGAAGCAGAATTTATTTCCTTTGTTTGTGACAGACACACAAAGATTCCACCTTGCTTGGGGCAATGGGAGAAGATCCTATAACACAAATATAATTATGTCCAAGTGATAAGGAGTGATGTACAAGACTCTGAATTCAGACTCCTCAGTTTTGACCACTTAAACTCAGCAGATCTGAGACCAGTCACAAAACACAGTCCTAATCCACTTTAGGGCTTTAGAGACTACAAAATGTTTGGCTGCAGTTATACCGTGAAAAATGGCATCACTGGCCTCCAGATTTATTTTATTTTAATGAGCCTTTAGCAAACGTGCTTAGCTTGGAAAGCATGTTTTTACAACTGCCAGCCTTACCAACTCATCCTGGGCTTTGGAAGCTGAACTCAATCACTTCTGCTGAGGCTGGAAGAGCACAGGGACTCACCAAACCAGGGCCTCCCCTCCTAGAGTCTGACCTCACCATTACACCTATATCTCGAGGGAGGCGGCACAGACCTCCTTGAAAGCCAGGCAATTTACTTCTGGTGATTTGCAAAAGCTAGTAAACAATACAAGTTCATCTCCCATAACAGTGTTGGCTCAGCAGGTCAAAGTGAAGTAAAAAGTAGCATAATAGTTATTTTTAATCCCTAATGTATACAGATATGTCAAACTACACAGGAACAGATCAGCTGAGAAAGAAACTGGCAGTTTATAGAGCAACTTTCAGATCCACAGGTTCTTGGTACTAGCTCAGATTTAGTAGCCCTAATTAGCAAATAAAGAAACTGTTTAAGAGTTAGAGGTTCTAGTCTAAAGGACCTCTAATTTTCTATGCCTTCAGTCGCAAGTTCACAGTTTGGCACATCTATGACTGATCACTCATAATTAGAAACTACCTCAAAGGAAGCTTGGAGCTTTTGAATAGAGGCAAAACCTGCCCCAAAGTGTTCCCATCTTGGCCATACAAACGTGTAGGTGTCCAACACTTGGTAGCTTTTTTAAGTGATACCCCAAGGGATCTGATGAAGATCAAAGGTCAAACAACATTAGGAATTGATGCCGACAGAGTACCAATTCCCAACTCCTAGCTCTAACCCTGAGCTATGATTTATGATAATATGGAAAAAACAGAGACAGCTAAAAGGTAAGTGATGTACCTTAGACTCCTTAGAGCCACCTGTCTGCCCTTCTAGCCAGAATGACCACTGGAATAGCTGTGAACGGCCCCAGACAAGGACAGCATACACCAGACAACCTAGCTCACTACCACCTGGAAGTTTGGATTTTGTTAAACTCTAATGGAAACCAGCACTACGTTTTATTAGGAACCAAGTGAAGGAGCAGCACAGCTCTACTTCCAGAGGAAGAAATCCATACACTATGTGTATTTGCATGTCCTCTTTTTTTGTCTCTTTTGCACCTTGACAGTAGAGGAAGAAGAAACTGGAGTCCCTCGTGCTCCACATTATCCATGCTGCCCTCATGCTGAGGGCTTCATCCAGAACAGACCAGCAATAAAACTTCACTTGCCACATGTGATGGAAAAGGACACTTCTGAATGGTAGGCTGCTCCAAAAGGCTGCTGTTTATCAGCCATAAGGAAACAATCACACACTTACACGGAAAATCCAGACTCCCTGTTTGGAAGACCAGGGACCTGGAAAAACCAAGGGATTTATCCACACAAGTGAGACACACTCCCATGGGTAAAGTGCTCAATTTCTGATACAGGGAATACTTCTATGTGTGCAAACACCTAATCACGTTACATCTTCTGCATAGCCCATTGTTGAAATCCTTGCTTTAATTCTTCAACAGATGCTTCCTAATATGGACTAATACAGGTTGCATTACATCTCTCTATTTTTAGTGCACGTGTTTTTTGGCCATAATAACTGTTATTTCAGGCCAAGTCAAACCTGCAGAGAAAACACAGCTAAGAGACAATGATTAAAGAGGAGGAAATACAACGTAGCAGTAACATGTGTTTAGGATTTATACCTGTTCGGGGAAAACATTCCCTATATTTGATACCTGCATACGAGCGCTTATTTAAATTATTACCAGCTTTGATCAATCGTTAAAACAGTAACTAGACAGAGAAGCAACACATTGTTATTTTGTGAATTAAAATGTTGATCTTCCTGTTTTTCACTATATGCTTCTCTCCATGCAGCACATTTGCATTAAGTGAAAACCGGTTCATTTAAACTGACAAAAGGGTTTAAAGCAAACCCACATTTAAGAGTAATTTATGAGGTCTGTATCATAAACATGAAATAACAACCTTCCCTCTAAAGACAAGCTGCTCTCTCTCATGCTCCTGGACCATATTTTAATATCAAATCCCTTCTATGTAAGGGGACTTTAATACATCACTGGAGACCTTTGGAAAAGTTATAACAGAACTTACTTTCCCCAAATAAATTGGAAGTTTTATGACACGGTTAAAGGAGATTCCTGTGCTTTCAAAACATGGTTTGATTCTGTCTTTAACATTGGTATTTTCTCTCACCAAGAAAAGAGACTTTGATGGCATAGGAAACATGCAAAATATGCGACCAAATCTCAGCAAATTAGTTAAACTACTGTTGTTCCGTGATAGTTAGCATAACTATATCCATTTACTGCAGCTGAGCGTGTGGTGGATATTGTCATGCAGAAACAGCTTTATTGTATATATTATAAGGTTGCAGAGACACAAGGCAATGAAAGAAGCCCTATCTCAGGTGTCTTCTACCTCCACTCTTAGGTACAGGAGGTTAATAAAGCAGATGGTATAGCTTCCCCGTGGTCCTCTCTGGTCTGCCCATTTCCCCTTTGCCATGAGCTCTTCCTATGGGGTTAGAGATTGGTGGGAATCCCAGATACTGCTGAAACACAGATTAGCCCTGCAGCTACCTCTTGTCCCCACAAGTAAATTGAGAAGGCTATTCATGGAGGTCTAGGCTAAACCTGAGGGCACTGCAAAAATCACGTATGATGCATTAAAAGAGATCTCTTTCTCTCCCCACTTGGCTCACCTGTAGCAAAATTCTTACTTACATGTATTAAAACCTACAAACAAAACTCCCTATGACTCCATTCTTTCTCCAGAAAGACCACTAGTCCGGGACCTTTGACGAGAAAGTTGTCAAACTCACTCTTTAAAATCAGAATAGCGTGTGATAGCAGGCTTGTATCCCAGATGCAGCCCAGTGTCTAGAGATGAGAACTGAAGAAGTGTTTCACATCACTGGTGTGAAGCTATTTCCCATGTTCCTAATGATGCCATGCTTCAGAGCAAATGAAACCCAACCTTTCCTTCCTTCCCCCTCACAGCATATGCACCTGGAAACCTTTTAATAGGTTTTCTGTTTGCCTCACAGGGGCTCATGTTCATGCCTGAGCAGAAATGTGCATTGTGACTTGAACTCTTTCTCCTGCTGGATGACAGGTGATAAAAATAATATGTATACACATATCATATGACTAACAATAGCACCTGGCCCATGGTGAGAGGATCCGTCCTTTGCTGCTGGAGCACTTCAGAATTTAAACAAAGGAATTAAAACATCAGCCCTGAATCCACAGACCTGGGATGTTTTTTTTTTAACCCATTAATAGGCACTTTCAGATTCAAATCTCAAAGATCCAGTCATGCAAGACCCTAAGTACTTTCCCATTCCTAACTACAGCCAGATTAATCCTCTTTTACAGATTATTCCAGGAGAAATTTGGCTCCCACAAAGTTCTGCTGCTGCTCTAAAAATAATTTCAAGTGCTGTAGGACATGTTATGCCACTTAGACTAAAGGAGTTGTTTTAGAGATTTTAACAACCACTTCCCAAACCAGACTGCTAGCATTACCTAGCCCTGAGGAACTGTTCAGCTCAGTTTCCCTCTCCCATGGCTGGGACCTGTGAGGACAGTACCACACTTCTGGGTGGAACACAAGAGGAATGCTCTTGGAAAGCTGTGCTTTCTATCCCCTCAGACACATCGCATTTCTTGATTAAATTAATTTTGCCTTCTCAAAATGCTTTCCTCTTTCCCCTACAAACCCTCACACAAGTCATTACATCACTGTGCATCTTTTTTTTTTTTATAATCAATTAAGTTCATATATCACATATATCATATATCATTGCTGCCGGCAGAAATCTGCCATTGAGCAATTTAGCCCTGTTTAAATTTTTAATGACATGATCAATAACTAACATTAAAAATTCAGTATTTGATGCTTTCTATTTTATTTGAATCCCAACTAACCCCAGATCATACCAGGTACTGCTGAATTACAACATTTTAAGAAGAAAATATCTTTAGAGGTGATTCTTGTTTGTTCAGAAAATACAAGAACAGCAGCAAAGGACTGGAAAATGCCCAAGCATGGCAATTCTGTGGCTTTGAAAAATACTTGTTTTATATTGATCGTATTTACACAAAGATGTATTTTTCTGTCTATGTTGTTTCACAATAGAGGATGTGTATCTAAAATGCTTAGCATGTGAATATTTCCTAAGTATTTACAACCTCCATTCTTTCCTGCCAAGTTTTAGCATGGGTGAGCCAAATTACAAGCCGGTGAAAAATAACTTCTAGTTCAAATCTGATCAGTCCTTCCCTCTGACGATGTTGGTGAGTACCGTAGTAAAGAGACCTATCCCAGGAGAAACTCTGGAAGCATGCCCCTAGATCATCAGTTCCACACAATTTCATTAGGAATGGACCTTTTGTGTGTCAGACAGGATTAATTTCTTTGTTTCTAAACTCCTTGTGCACAAAAGTTAATCCAAACCAGACAGGAGTCAATTAGGTCGTTAACGTGCTAAGCCTATTAACAACCATGACTTACATTTCTTTCCCGCAACAATGAAAAACATTCTGGAGTCTGCCTTTAAGTGGCAAAGCCCATGAGCAATTTCATTATTTTATGACACGGCTACTTGAAGCAGTGGCTGTTTGCACGAGGAAGCAGCACTCCCCACTGTGCAGCAGTCCAGTGACTTGCTCACTTTTTAGCATAGCCAGCCTGCGGTCAACACAAAGAATCAGCACCCAAGGGATACAAATTCCATTCCCAGCTGTTTTGCAAACTCCTGTGTGATCTCGGAGCAGGGCAGGGAATCACACAGTCCCAGATTTTCCTCATCTACCTGCTGGGGGAGGGACTAAAGCTATCCTGGTCTCATGCAAGAGTCAGAGAAGCCCATGCTCTCCCCTTAAATCCAGTCCTAGCTTAGTCACAGAACAAGATCCATAGCCTTAAATAAATTTTACATCAGATTACCAGTCTCCCTTTGCCTCTGAACTCAGATACTCACTCAGCCCACGTGGCCTGGCCACCACCTTTGCACGAGCTGAGCTATAGTAGCAGTGTGTGCATGTGTGCTCTTAGCCCCGCAAATATGGAGATTCTCAACGACTTTTCTTGCAGTAGGGAATTCTAGTTCCTCAGGCTGTCCGTGGATTAGGAACCTAACAGGTATGTAATTAATTTTGCTGACGCATGGGGCAACCACATCATGTAAGACCAAGGGTCCACATACCTCATGCCATAATGTTCCCCAAGCTCACGACCTGCCTGTCAGCTACCTCTGGGGCAACCTGAGGAGGAAAAAGCTTGCAAGGAGGATCCCAGCAACCGTGGGGTCTATTCACATTCACAAAGCAGACAAGAGCAGCGTGTAGTGGGTCCCCAGATGTCTTCAGGAAGCAGTAGTTGCTACTGCAAACACTTTTTTTCAGCGTTTCCTTTTAGTGTCTTATTTTTATGGTTCTGATACCTTGGTACTCACCTCCTCTTTCCATCTGTGATCCCATATTATTACCCAGTGTCTCCCCAATTTCCTTTCCTTTAGTCCCTCTTCTCAGGGAGGGAATTTCACTTCTGCCGAGGACAGGCAGCACCCTGCCCCTAGACAGAAGGTTCAGTGGCAAAACGGATGAGGAAGATTTCCTGGACTGATTGTGGTTCAATTCAGCTTTTAACTAATGGCTGTCTTATTTTACAGTGTAAGCATTTTGTAATGAATTTTCTATGAACACCGTGCTGCAGCACCTACAGTACTTGGTTAGGAAATCAGAACGGTGCTGAATTCTGATATCTCCTCTAAAACAGACATAGGGGATCTGTAACTTTAAGCAGAACCAAGAATTCATACTCAGAGAATCAAAAAGAAGATTGGCTTGGTCTGAACCCATGAGAATGATAAACCTGCGGAACTACTAAGAGCTCAACTCCACACAAGAGAAAATAAAGGTCCTGGCTATAGCATTTACCAACAAGCAATGCCAGCTAGGAGGCAACCTTATGAGCAAGCACGGGTCATCTCTGCTGGTTCACAGGCTTGGTTAAATTCAAAACTTGAGAGATACAAAAACTGAGAGATACAGGCAAACTAAGTTCATGACTGCCTATTCCAGTTAGTTCCTTCAGACTTCTGCTTCCACTGCTGTTGCAAATAAGGAAAGTCTTTTGTGCCTCCCACTGTTGCCATGTCCCTTTTGTGTCCAACAACAGCACTCAACTGTTCCCATACTAGCAAGTCTTACTCTTGCACCCATTAAATCTGCCATCCTGCTTCCCATTTTGTCCCTCTGGCAGTCCAGTAGAAGACTGCGTAGATGCCTTGCCCCGCAGCCTCCATTTAGCATGCAGCCCATCCAGTACAAGGCAGAAGCTAAAATATTGGTGGGGTAATGGGACAGGAGCGCAATAAAAGGAACAGAACATACAGACACACTGAAACCCGAAGAAGAGATTTCACAGAGTTCATAAAAAATACCCTCTATGCAACCTACCCACACAGATTTCCAGAAAGGATAAAATTCAATTGCTCCAAAGAAGCCAAAAACTAGGCCGGTTTATACTAGCTGACAATCTGACTATTTGGCTTTAAAAATGGGAGAAGACAGGATATGATCAGTGAATAGGGGTAGCCATGTTCTCTTGAAAAATGGTAGGAAATAATACTATCAACAGCTGTTTTATTATTAACATCAAACAAAAAAATCCCCACTCGAACAAAAAGGGTGCAAGACAGCTGCATCTTTTCAGAATTTCAGCTGCTAAGCATTAGAACATCAGCAAAGTTTGCAGCAGCTCACAGGCACACACTCTTTAAATGCAAAAACATAGTAAAGGTACTGACCTTCTGTGGTGCCTTGGCTGGAGGAATATGAAAGACAGGAGAAAAGTATTGGCAGAAGATCATTACCAAATAATTAGATCTCCTTATTATTAGTCTCCCATTCCAATGGGGACTCTAGGGCTTAAAATCAGATCCACAATCATGACTTTTTTTAATTTATTTTAATTTAAAAAACAACTTTAACAGTGTCACGCTGGGTCACAACTGAAGACTGACAATTTGGAACATGCCACCAGCACCTCCTATATCCATGGAGAATCATAGGATGTAAGTCCAGGATCTTAACACTGGCAAGGTGTGTCAGCATGACACTGGAAACTGAGTCCAGAGCATTAAAGAATGCCAGGCACATAATTAAAATCCAAGTCATTGCCATTTCTTAGGAAGTCCCATTGAAACAATCTACCTCATATTGCTATTTAAGGATAAAAGCACTAGAAATTGCTTGAGAGGTTGTTGTTTGGTCCAGAATAGCTTCGTACACATGAGGCACATTTGCATTTCAGTGGCTACTGTATCCACAGCCAGCAAAACAGAATGGCAGACAAGAACTGCTCAAGCACTCCACCACCTCACTCACACAAGCTCCCTGCTGTCACAGAGGTACTTCCTTCAATACCCAATCCAGCTAGATTAAAGTTAGCCTAAGGATATCTATACGAGTTGCTATCGCATTTTGGACTCGGATGTCAAACCTGGGTTCACACATCTCCAGGAAAGCTAGAGACCTTAAAAGTTTCTTTGCTGTCTCTGTGAGCTCCTTCCCTCTAACACAAGGCAAAAGCTAAAAGAAAACAGTTTAATTTATCTCACAAAACCTTCAAGCAAGCAGTTTAAAAGCTGCCACTCAAAGAAACAAAAAGTCCTATAGCATGACCGCTGGAGCCTAAGTTTGACAAGTCAAACACCAGAAAGAAAAAGCAAAACCAAGCTCCTAGTTAAAAAAGTTACCTTGCTCAACTACCTCTGACAGTTTCAAATGCATATAAGCCTATACGAAAGCAATTAAAAAAAAAATACAAAGTTGACTGCATACCCTGATATACTCTATTACGGATGGTGTGCTCTGCTAGACAAAAGTAAAAATGATGACATGTGAGAAGCTGAAAACGAAAGTAGATTGTTGTACAAAAGAAACAGTGCATCTCTTCCCCTCTCCAGATATCTTTTCATCCTGTTATGAGCTGGATCCCTGGAGCTGGACTCCACAAATGATACTTCTGATTAAATTATACAAAAGTATCTGCAGTGACCCTTTCTGCATTCTGAAACACAAGGATCACCATCCTAACCATGCCTGCTTGGCACAACTCTAGTAGAAAAGTCAGACAAAAGAGGACGCCTCACCACTGACTTCAGTTTCAAAACCTGGACCTTTGCTAAAAACGTTGTCAATACCTTGCCGAGCAGTGGTCACATTGCATGATTAAAGCAGAAGTTTACTCTGACCCATCATAAAATTTATCTTCTTACAAATTGAATGGTACAGCATAGGTCCTAACAATTTTGATATTTGTGATGGGTCTCCTTCTGCCTGAAGTAGCAGAAGGATTCATTAAGACATACCATTTTTCACTAGCTCCAGCTGCCTGAACACTCGAATTACAAAATACAGACATATCTGGCAGAATAACAGTTAAAAATATAATTGCATACTCATGGCTGTTCTCTTGAGCCACTTCAAGCTCACCTGCTACAACCTTGCAGTGCTCATCAGGAATGTGCGACTTCATGGGATGGCTTGATTTTGTGGATCGTCTACGCCTGATGAAGTGTTCTTTTCCACTAAATGAGGTCTCTGATGTATTCACTGGTTGTATTAGCATGTGCTCTGATCCAATTTGGATATAGCCAACCTGTCCACAAAAGAGAAGAAAACAACCCCATCAGTTTGGTATCCTAACCTTGTCTATCAACCCAGTCTGAACCTAGACCACTTCACAGCCATCATTATTTACAGTGTGAGGAAACGTAAAGTGATTATGATCGTATTTAGTCTGCGTAATACAGACTAAAGAACTTCATCTGCTTCTCATATTTATTTTTCATATCACTGAGTACTATTTAGAAACATTGTGCACTGTACATGTACAAAGGTAGGGGTTCTTGTCAACACCTTTCCTTTCCCTTCTTCCTCTCCCTCCAGCTACAGCACCACTCTAGCTGGAAGCATAAATACGTATGTCTTACGAGATGCTCAGCTCACATGAGGACAAATGAATTCTATCAACAGAAATCCTTTCATAATCACCTTTCTAATTGCCAGCTAGAATTGCATTGTTATTAAATGGCATTTACTATCTCAGTGAGCAAAAGGGTGAGATTGCCTGCAAACAGGAGGCCGCCTATGTATATCACTCTGGCAGACAACACTAAGTGAATTGAAGTGATGTTGGAAGTGCCACTTGCAGAGCCACCCCCATTTTTTTTGTACGGGGACCGAGCACCTCTTCTTGACTACAGTAGTGGCCACATAGTAAGCACTGCTCTCCCTGCAATCCATGGGTCGGGTTTCAGAGGTCAAGCTGGGAATGGACTGTTGTACCTTCCCAGTTACAAGATTTTCCACCATCCCCGGGATAAGTAACACAAGGAAGAGAAAGACCCTGTCTAAATAAGAGTAGACTCCATAGACTACAGGTCAGAGCACTAAACCCCTGCCTTTCTTGCACCAAGTCCAGACCTTACACCAGGGCTGGCAAGAACATCTTTGGAAGGCAGCTTCTGCCCCAGGAGAGCCCTCCTCTGCTTGCAACCCAGAGTTTTAAAGGTTCTTTTATGCCTTTTCCACTCCTTTTCTGGCATGAAAAGGAGAGAGCGAAAACAAAGATATCACCCTGAAACTTAACAAACCCTCCAGATTTAGTAATCAACAGTGAGGTTATAACACATTGGAGAAAGTGAACACGTACAATGAGGGTTTCTTTCTTACTTTTCATTCTACAAATCAACTGATTATTTGTATTGCCATTAAGTCTCAAAATACAGCTCTTTGCTGTATACCCCCCGGAGAGAACTCACTAGGTCTGACCCAACTTCTCCTTCTAGCAACAGGAAGCCTCATCTGTCCTGCCAGGAGGCATCAGATTGTGCCTATGGTACACCTTATAGGTAAAGGAGCTCACAAAGGGGTCCTGCTAGGTCGCATGCCTCTAACGCCCATCCTATATATACAAAGAGAGACCAGACGTTTTTTTTGCCCCTCCCACTGTGTTCTGTGCCAGCCAGGCAACCATCCAAATAAATGCTCTGCACGTACATGCAAATACTATATATTCAACAGCTGACTGTACTAATATGATTTATAATATACATTACATACATACTGTATATTGTACATTTCCACACCTCCCTGCCAAATCCAGTCCTCACGTACACCCAGGAAATCCCTTTGGCCTAGTGCTTCTAGCAAGAGGAATTTCTGCTAGCAGAAATGAGAGCTATCCTCTTTTGACAGCCATACTAACTGAACATTCAGGGGAAACCAGGATCTCTCAGAAAGGGTGACTAATTTCAAAAGTGCACTTGGGAAGAAAAAGAAAAATAAAAAAAATAAAAATCAGTGTCTCTATTTGCCACGGCTGCAAAGCATGACGATAACAACTAGTCCCTTGCCTCAAAAGAGACAAGAGACACTTCTTTGGAGGTCTTTCAAAAGAGACCTTGCCCTTTGGGACAGGTCAGTGATTAAGTATCAAATGCCTTGACATCTCCCAGAAGGGCCCCCACGTATGAAGAAAAATTGACTATTTCTTGGCCCTGCAGAAAGCATACCTGTTTACAAGACCCACTCTGCCCTGCAGTTTCCAAAAGGGCTGCCTCTTCATTTAAATTACAAGTTGGGCTTTGTCAGAATGTTTCAGAGACAGCAAAAGCTCTAGTGACTTATTCTTCCAGCCTCCTTTACGATGCTCTCCACTACTTCCCCTCCTTGTTCCAATCTTCCAGCTGGGAGGTAGCCCCAGCCCCCCTTTTTAATATAGGTTTTAATTATTTAGAAGAAGGGTTGTAAATCTGGTGCCATGGTACTAAAAGCCACACCAGAGCTCCTGAAAGACTGCCAACCATTTTTGTTGGTGCCAAAAATATGTAAGAAGTAGTCAGTTTCATCACCACCCGACATTATCCCAACTTTCTGGCATCAAGTGTGAAAATAATTTAAACCATTGGAAAGGACTTATGTTTCACATTTGGTTTGGAATTGTGAAACCTATAGAGGGAAAGAGCCATGCGTCTTCACCCTGGAATAGGTTAAGAAGCAATCTCAAGTTTAATCTGACAAGCCAAGTAGAGTTTCAAGCAGGAAGGATTTGCAGGATTGGGCCTGTAAAGTATTCCTAGGGAGTTAAAGTTTTCCCCAAACTTGCCAGTTGGGTTCTAAAGAGTGCTCAAACCTGTTGGCCCAGATGAGATCTTTTGGACCTGGTAACTTCGATACTCTGGTCATTATTTCGCTTTTTCCATAAGAAATGCATTCCTCATTTTGCCTCCCTCAAATCCTCCAACTACCAGATACTATACCGTGCTAATCTCAGCATGAGAGAGAGATCAGACATCAGCACTAGACAAATACTCTACGCTTTTCTTCTCTAGTCTGTGTGATGTTCAGGAACAGCAAAAAGTTGGATTTTGAAGATAAAGAAGTAAAACAGAAGACCACGTAACTGTTAGAGCTATTTTTCCCACATCTCTGGAAATCATTCTAATTAAATAAAATGCTTTGTATCTGCCAATTCATGTTTGCCTGGGGAGATGCATATCAAAAGCTGGGATACTCCCTCTCATCCTTCTTTCACTGTGAGAGCTCGTACGAACAGGACCTGCCACTGTGCCAGACCCCAGTATTGTTTAGTGTCCGGGAAAGCAGCTGCTGCCCACCCCCACCATCCCAGAGCACCTGAGACACAGGAGTCATCAGGAGCCAAAACTTCAGAGGGGCATAGAAGTTCATCATCATCTGCATTACTAATCTATCCTGGATTTTACAGCTGGTATGACGAGACCATATAGCTGACAGAATCGTGTAACGCAGCTAACAGGAAAGGCTGGAATGATTTCAGCCTCAAAAGGCAGGCAACCAAACTGACAAGTTCATTAAAATAAACAATAATCCACACTTCCCACTACAGCCCCACTCACCACTGTGCTTAACAGTGACTACATCTTTCATATTAAGGATATTTCAAATCCTTAATTTAGAAGTCAGCTCAACCTTGCTCACTAGCAAAAAAGTCCCTGTTCTCTAAACCACCAAAATATTCTCCCATGCTCTTATCCGGAGTTTTACACATACGTTGGTCACACAAGCAATCTGCTCGTTCTTTAATCTACTCTTGTACTACCAGTAGCTCACTCTTCTACACATTATCTTCCTTGCTACTGGAGTTTTTCCTCCAGCTAAATGACAGCAAGGAAAGGAGGAAGGTCCTCACACCCGATCACTGGAATTACAATGGTAATAATGGGACTGCTAGTGCTGGCACTCGAATAGCATTTGTAATCGCATCATCCTGCTTCGCTGGCTTCACCATTCTGTCTCTGTCCTCTGGTAGTACTGGAGGAGCTACAATGGCTCGAGGGCTAAGTTGGGACAGGAATCCAAATCTTCAGTGTTCTCTGCACATGGTTATGGACCTTCCCACATGTTAATACTCTCCAAGAGTTACACTGTTTTTCCAGCCCTTTTTATTTTCACAACATCTTTGAACAAGATATGCGAAATGCTGAATCTTTAACAGATTTTTCTTTTTCTCCTAAGTGTTCATTAGTTACATACATATGAACAAGCTGAAAAGAGAACAGTTTTAAACATCTGACGGATTCCATCCCCTTCTCAATTTCTCCACTGTTGCACTGTAAATCTTAGTTTAACCATTTCCTCAAAGTTAAAAGGAAGTTAATATTTAAAGGGAAGAACAAAAAATAACACAAATACAGTTTAATAAACTTCACGTGGCTTTTAGTCCTGTCCTTATTAACCATGCTTCGCCTCTAAGTTAGCTGTTATTTACAAGTGCAATTCAAGCAAATTTAAAACAAGAGTCTTAGGTCTTGCTCCAGTGTCATTTCAGGTTTACACTCAGGTCCGAGAGCAGATCACATGCAGAATATCTGGCTGCACCTCTGTCCCAGCCTGTCCCAGCCTGCCCCAGCCTCCAAGACTGCTAAACAAGGAGACCACAACATGCTCTCCCTTTCATCCACTGTGGAAGGGGAAAGAAAATCCCAGCACAAAGAAACCCAGCATGGTAATTTTAAGAGGTTTAACTTTTCAGCTCATGGACCAGCTGTGGATGAATGCCAGACAGCTCCTCTCCCAGACAAGAGAATTCAGCAGAGCTGAAGGTTTCCTCAGGGGATATCGTATCATCTTATAATCCTACCATGACTGCACTGCCCTGCTTCCCATATCAGCGGAGGCTCTTGCAGTCACCTGGAGGGCAGCACCGCCCTGTTGCACACAGAAAACACTCACTACCACTGGACAGGGATTGAGCTTGCCGAGCCTCAGATGTCTGCTCTAAACCAGGCATCGTCTCCCTCTACACTCAATGAAGAAAGTAAAATACCCTCCCCAGTGACAATTCACCAATCTAAAGCACCTAAGAAACAGAACAAACCACCAGGGCCAGTGCTCTTTACAAGTGCCATCTTCATCGCTCACTCTCCTCTTGATAACCAGAGCCAGGCTTAAAACCAACAGACCATGCCTCTTCTGTTCTTCCTCTTTTTCCCCAAGGACAGAGTGGATCTACCGTTTCACTAGGAGTCCTTTGAGTTATTGCTCGTTCCCTGGAGGCTGCAGTCCAACCTACTCAGTTTTCTTTGCCCTGACTGGCCTTCCATATTGGATCCAAAACCACACTGAGACATCCTACGTAGGCACTTACGCCCACCTGGATATCAGTGGGAATTCAGAGACTCTAGAAGCAGCTATGCATCCAAACAGTTTGTATCTGGTCCCACAACATCATTGGTGACCAGCAATGTGGGCAATAGCAGGGGCAGAATTTCCCAGTTACTGCAGCTAGCTGAGAAATGCATTTCTGGCATTTAACCTTGTTTAGTACCCAAATGCAGAGTCATGACTTTATAATAATCAGCATTTTCTCTTACCACTTCCATCAGACTTACAGCATCTCTACCCAGCCTTCCTGAAAAAAGCAAACACCTGGCTGACACAAAATACAGATGGATGCCCTATCATCTCTCTTTGCCTGTACTTGCCAAAGCTTGTCTACATCTACACCCTCAGAAAGTTTGTGGATGGTACCAAGTGAAGAGGATGCACCAGAATGAAGAGCCAACGTTCAGAAATATTTCAACAAGCTGGAAGATTTGTGCACCAGGAGCTGCATGAGGTTTAACAAACGTAAACGTACATGAAGCTTGGAAGAAAAGAAGCCCTTTTCTCCTCTCTGTAGATTGAATGAGACTATGCTACAAAATGTTTAAGGCTTCCCAACTTCCAGCATGTATTTCTTACAGTGTAGCTTCAATTACTCTATTCCATCCTGTAATGAGAACCTCACTGTTCTCATTTCATGAGCCCTTGTAATGTGCATCACTCACTTCCACCGATGCAGTCTGCACAAGGAAGTCTCACTGAATTCAAAGGAGATGAAAACATGGTGTGAAAAAGTTAAATGAACGAGCCTGAGCAGGAGGGAGACACAACCTCTTCTCTTATCTCACTTGAGAAGCACAATCCCTTTTAACTAGAGACAGGTCAAAAGGCAGTCCTGAACCCAAAGTCAGAGATTCCAGATTTCAAAATGAAAAAGAGAAGTTAATTAAACATCTGCCTCTAAATGCATCCCAGTGATTTTCACCTTTCAGATAAGGTTCCTGAACAGACAAGAGTTTTCAAGCTCATTTCTAAGTCAAAATCTAATGCTCATTTTAACATGAGCCCATGAGCCTCTTAAAGCTGTAACTGTTTCAAAAATTTAGGTACAAGAAATACAAGAAGTCTACACCAATTTTAAGGTACTGACGTTGCAGTCCAACAGACTGGATAGCAGTCCAGCACTTCAGCATGTGAAAGTGACCCTAGTATGAAAAAAATAAAAAAAGTAAATTAATACATCAAACGAAGTCTTCGGGAATCCCACATTACAACTGTGGAAGAAGTCTCCCCAAAAGGCACAGAAGCCTGCCTACCTCTCTTATCTTGGGTCCACAGGACTGATAAGACCTGCTAGGACTCAGAGAAAGCATGTTGCAATCACAGCACAAATACAGGGTGCTGAAAAGGCCTCCTCTACTGTGCTCTCCAGGCTTCAGTCAAAAAAGCTCTACAGAAGGTAACACTGCTCTGCCAAACTTTGACAGAGAGGGTAAGGGCAGCACACAGAGGGTAACAGTCAAAACGCCACTGTGAAATTGCACCTGAAAGCAATAGATGAGTAGTTCTGAGATGTCTCGAGCAAAATAGAATTTCCTTGCTGGAGGGAGACCTAACAATATGTCATCTAGGAACTGATCTCAGACTTAGAAGCAGAGACCTTGGTCTACTACACAAGTCAACTCAAGGTAACACAGCCGGAACTTTCCAAAAGAGAGGCAATTTCCTGTACTGCCTACTGTCTTCTAGTGTTGGTCAGTCGATTTGCAGAACTTTGCTCCTACCTGTGTCTCCCCAGCACCAGGAAAGGACAGTTAAGTCCTGCAGCGTGGTTAGAATCCAGGTATTCACACAACTGCGTGCCCCAGACGGAATACAGTCCTGCCAAGTTGAAGGCAGTAGCGCTTTTCAGGAACATGGTACCTCTTGTCTACACTGCAAATCCCAGGCTCTCAAAAGGAAGATGAGGGTTGGAGTATCCTCACATGCGGAACTTTAACTGTGCAGATGAGACCTTAGGTACACCGGTCCTAAACGTGCTACAGCCTCACGTAGCTACAAGGGTACGGCCACCCTTCTCAATGCAATTGCAAGCTGAAGCAGGAAACTACAACAGACCACATGCTGGTTAACAGCAGCATCTGCAAACAGAGTTTAAAAAACAAAACACAACCTCTAGGTGCCACACTGTGAATCTGATATCATTACCAGGAAGCAATTGCTCGGTCTGGTTGTAGCTCAGTTTTCATGCCACTGTGTCAGGGATTTTGTTTTTATTAGAACTCCACTTGCCCTGATCATTTTATATCACTTTTTGTGTGATTTATGGCATAGTTGAGGAATACGATTACAACAAAGTCTGAGCCAGCTGGAGATCAGGATACAGTATTATTACCTACTCTACTTCTCAGCAACCATCTTTTTCAAACGAGATGTCCTGATCATCCAGTTTGAGTCCAACGAGCACTCCCACACTGGAGTTTTCAGGAAATCTCCCACTGCAGCGCTAGCACTGTTCAGAAGACAAATGCCAGGATAAATAGGCTGCAAGGTTTCCAGTACCAAGGTCTTTCTTCTAGCCCAGCATGCAGGCCTTGTCCGTATCCCCCACCCGTGAAGCTGTGCTGCTGATGAGGGCAAAGCCTTGTTCTTTCTGCTAAAAACAGGGATTAAGGAAGCAATGGGAAAATTCAAAACCCACTGTAGTGATGGTCTTGATATTTTAAATTGCCAGACTAGGAGGCAAAAAATTTGGGCTCTAGAGTCACCTGATCTCAGTTCCACTCATGGCAGATTCAAGACTTCCTAGATAATTTGAGGCAAACTCTTAATTCCTCTGATCCCAGAAAACATCTTACCACTAAATTGCATAGCTTTCACTACAGGTATGCTGATTTAGTGTGGTCACTGCAAAAGACTACGTAAACACTGAAAGCAGGCTAAGATCTGACATGTTTCATGTTTAAGAATAGACTAAGAAGACAAAAAGGTCCATTTAGCTAGAATAAGAAGGTCTATCTACACGGTGACGTGGATCAATTTAATCAAACAATTGCAAAAGTTAATGAGGTTCATCCTAAGTTTAGGTTCATCCCAAAGACGCTTCAGTTTTCTGTTCTCTAGTTTTTAGTTCACAAGGGTGTTATAAACCTTAACTCACTCATATGTATCATGCACCTGCTTTTAGCCCTTTTCCCATTCCTGGCGATTATCTGAATGAAGAGTAAGTGAACAGATTTCCCTAACAGGAAAGGAGTATTCCAACATGCAGAAACACATCTCCCTCAACACATCTGCCCACACCACCCTCAGGACCAGATCCACAGGCAAAGGTGAGCAGAGCTTTACCAATGCTGCCACTTACACATGCAGCAGTATTGGCCTTGGTCCCCAAGAGGTGCCACAAATGAGCAGCTTTGCCACTTTTTGATCCCAAGTTCATCTACCTGAGTTATGTCAATTTAGTTGTTGCTTAGAATTCATATGATACAAACGGATATTGCAATATTGCAGCTTATACTTGCAGAGTAATGAACAAAGACTAACTAGTCTTGTTTCTTTTCCAACTTTTCTACTGGGAATATCGCCAATCTTTTCCACTCCCCCTCCTCCATTCCCTGATCTCAGGCAGTTAATACTGTGCCTACAACTACATTCCTCTTTTTAAAAAGGTTCCTTCTCTGCCTGTTTGTGCTTTTCAGCTCTGCTGGAGTAGGTAGCTTTGGAAGCCCAGCACTTCATGAGCGGGATTAACAAAACGTGCCTAGTGACAAAAGCGTAGAGCTGTTAGTGATTTAAAGCTTGAACTGGAGATATCAGTTTTAAACTCTGAGAAGGCCCTCGGTGATATAAAGCTCAATTTACAGGGCCACTCAAATACTCAGCATCTCACAGCCACTATTTATTTTTTTTCCCCCCAAACCTGAGGCACAGCGCCCTCAAATGGCTCAGGAATGAAGGCCCGAGCCCCAAGCGCAGAGCACATGAAGTGCTTCTCACTGCAAAGTTTAAAACAAAATCTCCATCAACAGGCCTGTACCGAGAAGTTAAGCACACATCCCAGGAATACGTATGCTTAATGCCCCAGTGACTTTCTGAAGTACTTTCAAGTTATCAACAATAATTACAAACTAGACATCACCTTAAACATCTAAGTCTTCACCACTGAGAAACAGAAAGGCTCTCCCATGCAAGATCACCCCTTCTTAGCAGGACGCTCAGATGAGAACACAGGCCCTGCAGAGCCACCAGAAAACGTGACAACCTCAGGGAGAGAAACCCTGATTCATGAGGTGGGAAAATGAGCGGGATGGCTGTGCCGGAGTACCAGCTGTCCCTACAACACAGCTCCCACAAAACACCCACACACACCAACACCAACCGCACGAGCTGGGTGGAAAGGGCTGGCTGAAGAGCCGAGGAGCTGTAGGATTGAGCCAGGCGGGCGGGCAACCAAATCCCCCCACAGCGGGACCCAGCCACCAGCCAGATGGCAGGGGTACAGTGACAAGAGGAGGGCCCGTCAGCCAGGCTGCTCCGCCACAGCGCCCTCAGGCCCTGCTGCCCGCCCACCCACAGTGGCCTGTGGCTGAGGTACGGCTGAAGCCGGGGCAGCTCCCACACGGCGGAGAGCCGGGGCGGACAGAAAACCCACAGTGTGTCGGCGGCGAATGCTAGCCAGGGCCCGGGGAGGCGAGGGGCCGGGCGGGAGGCGCACCGCGCTGAGGCGAGGCGCGGGCACGGGCCCCATGGCCACTCAGTCGGGGCAGCTGGGGACATCTCCCAGCGCAAGGAGCCGGGACTGACAGGAAAGTCTTCCCGGGGGACACCAGAGACGCTCGCAAGCGCCCGGGGAGGCGAAGGGACGGGACGGGCAGCGGGCAGGAGGGGCACCGCGCCGAGGTGAGGTGAGGAGCGGGCGGGAGGGGCACCGCGCCGAGGTGAGGTGAGGAGCGGGCGGGAAGGGCACCGCGCCGAGGTGAGGTGAGGAGCGGGCGGGAAGGGCACCGCGCCGAGGTGAGGTGAGGAGCGGGCGGGAAGGGCACCGCGCCGAGGTGAGGTGAGGAGCGGGCGGGGGCCCCACGGCCGCTTCCCGCCTCCCCCAAGCTGGGAGCGGGTCGGGCAGCTCCGGGGCTGACAGGAGAAGCCCGGCGGGGGCGGTGGAGGGTCCGGCCGCAGCCCCGGGGGAAGGTCGGGGGGGGCGGCCCGCGCTGAGGGGAGGCGGGTCGGGGTGGCAGTACCAGCCCGGCGCAGGTGCTGAGAGAGGCGAAGGAGTCGCTGCGGTTCAGCACGTGTCCGGTGTAGAAGCAGAGCCGCTCCGCCGGGGGCCGCTGGGAGCCGGGCGCCCGCCGCCCCTCCCCGCGCCGCTGCTCCACCACGAAGCCCCGGGCGAGGAAGCGCAGGTCGCGGCGGAGGTGCAGGTAGAGCTCGGCGCCGGCGGCGGGCAGGCGCAGCAGCAGGGCCTCCGCCGTCGCCCTCTGCCGCGGCAGCGCCCGCCGGCGCCGGGGGCCGCCGCGATCCCCTCGCACGGCGGGCGGCAGCAGGTGGATCTTCTCCAGCGCCACTCGCTCCGGGATCACCACTTCCAGCTCCGCTCCGCCAGCTGCAGGCGAGAAGGAGAGAGGCTCAGGCGCTCGCACCCCCGCGGCCCGACGGGGCGGCCGGGGGCTTCGTGCCCCGCCGGCGCACCCCCCCGTACCCCTCCGGTGCCCCCGTCCACCCCCGCGCCGGGACGCCCCGTCCTGCCGGGGCAGGACAGCCCTGCGCTCGGATTTCAGCGCTGAGATTCATGCACTGGAAATTGTGCACAGGCTGCAGAGACAATGGAGCCAGCGAAAGAAAGGGATTTATTTCTCTCTATATATACACACACACACACACATATATATATATTAGAGGCAAAAATGTGCAGGGAAGAGAGGAATCAAGCAAATGCTAAAACTACTTGTATCATTAAAATATATATAGAGAGAGTTCAGACACAAGCATCGCATTTCACCAACCCCAATAAAAATCTGCAGGGAGAAGGGGAAAAGCAGAGCAAGCCGAAGCCGCAGCCAAGGACAGTCAGCAGCTTTCCACATGAAACGTTACAGCAGCAGCGGCGAGAGGACAGGAAAAGAAAATACAAAAGCCTGGAGCAATTCATCCTGCAGACTGGGACCGCG
The DNA here is from genome assembly GCF_963924245.1 of Chroicocephalus ridibundus. Lineage (NCBI taxonomy): Eukaryota > Metazoa > Chordata > Aves > Charadriiformes > Laridae > Chroicocephalus > Chroicocephalus ridibundus. The sequence continues at coordinate 46,361,813 of NC_086292.1, forward strand.
GCCACGCAGGGGATCCGGTGCGTGCCCTGCGGTCCGGGCCGGCGCCCACCGCCCGCCCCGCCGGGGACCGACCGGGATCCGACCCTTGTCAGCGCTGCCGAGGAAGGGGGACGCCGGGGGAAGGGGAGCGCTACCTGTGCCGGCGTCCAGTCCCCAAAGCAGCAGGCAGGGAAAGACGAGAGGCAGGAGGCAGCCGTCAAACATTTTATGGCAGCGGCGGGGCCCAGCGCGGAGCGGCGGCGGCGGCAGCGCGGCCCGGACTGAGCCCTCCCCGCCCTCGGAAAAAGTAATCGGCGCCGCCGACAGCCCCGGCGTGGTGGGCGCCCGGCCACGCCCCTCCCCACCGCCCCGCGCGCCCATTGGCGCCGGCTCCCGCCGGGCCCCGCCCACGACCTCTCCCATTGGCTGAAGGCGCCGGGCGGAGGGCTGGGCTGGGCTGGGCGGGGAGGGGGGTGCACGTGGGTTGGGGCGGCCGGCAGGGGGCGCCCTCTCCTGCCCCCCTCCCCGCCCGCGCCGCCGGGCATGGCCCCGCCGGGGCAGGGCCCCCCCTGTCCGGGGTGGGAATGGGCGGGCGCGGGGGCAGACCCGGCACTGGGTGGGTGCCCACGGAGCCCAGCGAGAGGCATGGTGGGGCTGGCAAAAAGCAGCTGGCAGGTGGGCTCCTCCGGCGTGTCTCCTGCATATCCCTGTCTCCTGCATGTCCCCGTCTTCCCCACTCAAAAGGGTTTAGGCGCTGACACAGAAGCTTGCTTGAAAAACTCACCCATCCCTTCATGTCCTTCTTCCGCCGCCGTCTGAAGTACTGACCCCAGGACTCAGAAGAGCAGGAAAAAAACAAGGTTAGCAATATACAAGCGCACAAAGATTTAAGGCAGTGATACTCCCGGAAGCACTCATCACATGTCTGAAAAGAAGAAACAAGTGCACAAAGCTCAGCAGATCTAAAAATTGATTTTTACAGTGGTGGACAAGAATGGGACGCTAATTTAACGCAGGGAGGACCAGTTGTTCAAGCTACCTAAGAGGGCAGTTTGGGAGAGGAAGACAAGGAGGAAGCTACCTGCCAACTCCCTTTCCCTTGCCACTCTGTGTGGGGAAGACACATCCTCACCCAGGCGCAACCATTTTCCTGAGATCCTGCAGCCATAAGAGCTTCTTCCTACCTGATGGTCTGGGCACGTCCTGTGTGTCCTCAGCTGCCCAGGGGTCAGGAGAAGTCGGCTTGGTCCAGGGGCTGTTGAAAGCAGTAGGGTGATTTCCAAGAGTGGAAAGATTTCCGCTGCATTCGGTGGGCTTTGGATCGGATCCTGTGCTCCTGGCGTGACTGAGTTGTGGAAAGCAGTAAAGGCCCGATATGTTAGCGGCTTTAAACTGCTGTGGCCCAGCAGAGCAGCATCCTGGAGTCTAAACTTCTGCAAAAATCTGCAAGTTTGTTACTGAAATTGTAGAAGAATTCAAAGGAAGACCCATAAAAGAGTGTGAATGACTCTGGCAGATCTCCGTGCAGCACTTACACAAGAATTGTCCAGAGTTGTACTGACAGCGGTAATGGCTCTGAGTCGCAGCGAGGGGAATTAGATTTGGATGCTCATCCCTGCAAGTGAAGGCAACGGGAGTAGTGCTAAGAAAAGGGGCATTTGAATCTAGGAAAAGGACTGGTAAGAGAGATGAGTGGGTTAACACCATTTTCTCTCTTTCAGGCATTGGACCGGCAACAAGAACCATGTTTTCTTTGCGATCTCCTCCCGTGACAAGTAGAGAGGCCGTTTGAGAGCCAGAATCCTAGAACTGCCTCCAGCCCTTCACCCTGCCGGCTGTGCTCTTCCAGGGCACCGAGGGCCACCCTGCGGCATGTGGCGGGCTGGCGTAGCACCTCAGAAAGACCTATCTTGCACGGGGCCTCTGCAGCACCATATGGGCATGAGCGCACGCAGATGTCCTACCTCCCGCTGCGGTCTTGGGGAAGCTCCTCGTCTCTCCAGTGCGGTGGCACTTGGAGGACCTTACCAGCAGTCAGCAGCAAGAGCGAAACTGAGGACCTGCAACCAGCTCCCAGGAGACAAAATCTGAGTGAAGCCAAGACCCATGGCTCAAATTCACTTTTTTAACATGAGATCAGGTGAGATTTAACAGCTCTGTGTTTTCCTGCCTCTTTCAAGGCTCAGTCTGGTCTCTAACAAGGAGTAAGTTACTAAAGCAAAAGGACTGGCCCAGAACCCATTCAAGTGAGACAAAAACTCAGTTTGGGACTGCCTTGGTCTATGTCAGTAGTGTAGCATAACACGGCTAAAACAAAACCTCAGAGCCTGAATAACTCTCCTGACCTGTTGCGAACCAACAATTTCAGTGCCTCCCTCCAAGGCTGGGGCCCCGGCTGGCACAGCAGCTCTGGGCAGCAGCTCCCCCACGGCTCTTCCACCCGTGGCAATCCTCCACTCCTGAGAACCAAGAGGCAATTTGATTTGTGAGCTGCCAAATCTGGCCTGAGCCCTGAACAGTCATGTTTAAACCCAGACCACCAGCCGTCTTCATTTGCTGAGGGACCAAACCTGGTGCCTCATCTCTTCCCTCAAAACAGTTTGATGAAGGGCCTTAGATTTGCTTAACTTTTTAGTAGACCCTTTCTCCCACCTTCCAAAGGCCTGTGCCAAAATAATAATAACGATACAGTGAAAGAATAAATTTAATAGTGTGGGGGAAGAGGGGCACTAATAAAGAGAAGTCTGTAACTTACTGCACGGAAGGGCTCGCTCGGTGGCTGGGCTGGCCAGCACAGACTGCATCGGGGTAGGGCTGGTCCCTGCTGAGCATCGGGGAGTCGCAGAGTGTCTGGGCAGGGGCCCAAGAGGCTGCAACACCCCACAACAGGGGCAACATCACAGGCAGGCCTTGGTGTTGGCAGGGGCTGGAGCCAGGAGCAAGGGACAAGCCCCCGCAGAGGTACCCACACAACAAAGGAGGAAACTGTCTTAGGAGCAGCAGTGTTTTTATTGAATCCAAATCCCAAAGCTCCAGTGAGACACGGGCTCTCTTTATTAATTTAACACCATGAGCTTTTCAGAAATGCCTCGAAATTGTTACTGATAAGGGTAACACGTGTGGCACGAGCAGGCTGTGGTCCTGTCGTGGTGATTGCATTTCTCCCCTGCCCCCAGCCCGGGGGGTGGTGGGGGTTTCTTCTCCTTTCACCATCACAGAGAGGGGGTTTGGGCCCGTGGTTTCTAGGAAACAAGCCCTCTCCCCCTCTGAAACTCGTGTTTTATTTTTTTGCAATTTTAAAAGTACGTTGAGGAAGCCAAGTTTCATGGCCATTATTGCACAGTTAATAACCCTTTGGAGACTGCAGACATGTGTTATATACATCTTCCCCAGCAGTCATTTGGCTCGCCGCCTGGAAAATGCCAGCATGCGAGGGGTTAACTTAGCCATTACTCAGCCTTCTCCCTTCTCTCCAACCACCCCTTCTCCAAACCCTTCCCGTCCTGGTCCTGAGCGGGCAGTCCCAGCCTCACAGGTGATGCTTTCCTGCCTGGGACACTCCGATGCCTTCCCCTCTCCCCCTGCAGCTCCTCGCCTGGCTGGGTCTCTGGGCAGCGGGGATTTCCTCCTCTGCTGCACCTGCTCTGGCGCTGCAGAGTTTGGCCAGGATGGTCGGGCACGACTGGGTGGGTGCTGCTGTTACCCGTGCAAATGCTCCCCCAAAGAAGCCAGAGACAGCTTAATGACAGGTAGGGACCAAGAAGAGCTCTTTTGTCATTTAAAACAATCAACCAAATACGAAGAAGTAGTTCTGTAGGTGCCAGAAGTGGGTTTCCTACAGATCGTTTTTTCACAGTGAGCTAGAGGTTTGATTAAAGCTGCTTCCCTGGACAGAGGGTGTTTAAGGCTGTGCTTCTTCATGTTGGACTCACTTCCTATGGTTGGACTCGATGATCTTAAAGGTCTTTTCCAACCTAGATGATTCTATGTGGAGTCCCCAGGATCTAGTACCATTGAGGCAGCTCTCAGCAAAGACACTTATGAGGTTTTTCCTTCCAGCAGCCTGAATTCTCCCGAGCCCTCAAGAGAAAAACTCTCTCTGGGACATCTTGTCAAGTCTGGCTGAAAATGGACAGCCTGTTCTTGAGCTCCTGGCAGTGCAGAGCAGAAAGAAAAGCGACTGTGATACTGGAGGTGTCCAGGCACAGAGCGGAGCCACCAGCACCCATTGCCCTCATAGGAGCACGCAGCCAGCTTCAGTTCAGGTAAGTCCATGGCAGGAGACCTATTCCTTTCTTTCTCCTAGCAGGGAGCTTTATTCATGGGCTGACAAGGGTTCCCTTTTGTCACAGGGAGTGTGCTTTGGTTGAGATGCGTCTTGTCTCACAAACAGCGAGTGCATTGCACGAGGTTTTCCCTGGAGATCTTTTCTCTAAACACTTCCCCTCCGCCTGTCTCCAGGGGCCTCACAGTTTCACCCAGCTGCAATGGGGAAAAACATCCTATTTCCATGGAATACAGAGAAAAGAGAAGAAAAATATTCCTGTGGGATAGGGGCTGAGGAATGGGCTCCTGAAATACCAGGTCATTTCACGCCTGCCCCGGTGAGAGTGGAGATCTCACTACATCGCCGCACTGGTGCCACTACTGTCTGCACAAAACCTCCTGGGGCATCTTGCTGCCTTGGCACAAATGTTTGGAGGGATCGGGGTGCAACACTGTCAGGAGCAGAAAATGACATCGCATGCATGCCACTGTGGGTGCGAAAAGCCAGGAATATAAAAGAATGTGCTCCCAATTCTCCCAACACAGCTGCAGGGTGCCAGGAGAATCCACTCCTCCAGTGCCGGCAGTGCTTCACGTAGAGAGATCAGAAAGCTAAGTGTACCACCACCTCCATCCAGACCACACTGGGATTTTTAAACAGAGACGAGGCTAGTCCGGAGTCTGTTTGGTATCTGAGAGCTGCGCATAGATAGCCATCACCCAGGCAATAATAATCAGCCACGCGTCACTCCCCAGGCATGCAGGAACAAATGGACAAAGGAAAGAGCTGTCCTTTTTTGCGGCTGACCCTAAAGTTCAGCAAGGCTTTTTATGAAGTCCAGCGTTGCCACCTCTTATGATGTTATCAGGAACCTGGGAATAGCTGGCACTTTCTTTTGTTCTGTTTTATGGTTTGTTTGGGTTTTTCCTCTACAGGCCTTGGCTCCTGCAATCACGAGACTGATTTCTCATTTAACTCCATCACTCCGTGTTTGACCCCATGACGGGCTGGGAAATGTGAGCTGCGAGAAGCCTAGAGGCTTATTGCCTAGGAGCAAATGAAGAGCTTCGCAATCCTAGGTTTGTTTAAAATAATCCTTTTTCAAAAAATGATGCTGTTGATCTCTTTTTTTGGTGTGAAGGCAGATTTTCTGAATGCTTGGCATTGACAACAGCAGAGCCCTTCCTGCAGGCACCACCTCCCTCTTTCCCTGGCACGGGCCCTCCACTGGTCATATCCCACATCTGGCATTCCCCTTCTTCTCAAACATCTCCATTTGTATCCAACACTTGCCTTGGGTGAGGATCATCCCCCAAATCAAATATGTCATATAAGGCTCCTCCTTCTCTGCACGTTCCTTGCAGCAGGGCACAAGAAGCCCAAGGAGGAGATTTGTAAGCCAAGAAGGTGGTGCATGACTTGGAAGAGAAACAGAGGTGATGCCGAAGGGATGCACAAGACAATACAGCCATCCGTGTGGATGTCTACAGGGGCCTGGACGTGGTGGCCCAGTGCAACTGCACAGACCTAAAGTGGCTTCTTTCCATCATGAAAGTACTAATAAGGGCAACTGCCGGCTTGAAACCCTCTTGATAATGTTTTCCTATTTCTTTAACACCTCTCCCTTGAGCACTCTCTCCCCCCTTCACAGCGTCTTGGCCAATTACACTTGCAAAGCAAACAGAAAACCCAATATCCCCACGAGCAGGGATTACCAGGGGTCAGGGGCCCTCGTCAAGCGCTGTGGCAGGGGCTCCGAGGTGGGTCACGGCACAGGAGCCGGCTCTCCTCCAGCCAGCAAGGCACTTTCCTGGCCCTGGAGAGCGAGGGGGCCCACAGTCGCCACAAGCAGACACTGCAGGGCTGGGGTGCCCCTCCTCACAGCCCTCCAGAGCTGCAGGGCCACGAGTGGGGGGAACGTGCCACGGTGGAGAGGGTTGTCCTCCAAGCACAAGCTCCACTAGATGGTGGCACAGAGCTGAGGAAGGACTGTGTCCTGCAGCCCCCCAGTCTGGGTCTGAGAAACAGCCCCAAGCCCGTGTGCTCAGGTAATTGTTGCTCTGGACTTTTGTAGTCTAAACCTTCTTCTTTTGTCTCATCTTCAAGCTGCTCCCAAGCCGCCCTCAAAGCTTCGTTAAACCGCTTGAACTAACTTTTACACAAATTCATCAATCAAAATCCTCCACTTTTTAGCCATGAGCAGTGATAGGACCAACAACGCAACAGCATTCAGAGTTACTTTTCCCCACAGGACCAATATTTCACTCAAGTTTGTGTGAATTTTCCTGGTTGCTCCCATTTTGGATGCAGAGCTGTGCAGAAGCATTACTGTAACGCCACTGTCAGAAGCAGTGCAGAGTTCACAGCCCAAAACCTCTGGCTGCCTGGAGCTTTTAAAAATTTACAATACAGTTTTGCTAGCCTTCTCCCCAGACTTGGCTGCTCTGCACTTCTCCCCCTCGAGACCACTCAGTCTTGGTGATCCCTCCCCATCATTTGAGTCAGCAAATTCCCCAACGCTGTCCCAGGGGGACAAACACCCCCAGCAGGGAGGGAGCTGTGGGCACCCAGCATCCAGCACATGCTGTCCCACAGCCTTTAGTGTGAGCTCCACAGCCTGGAGATGCAAACTGGTACGTTTGGTCAACTGGTGTTGCTTATCTATGTTAGTTATCTAGTCTAGGGGTCACTTGGAGCACCTATTTGGGGAAAGAGACCCACATTTTGGGCTCTTGAGCTGACCCAAAGCAGCAAAAGCATCTTTGTTCTCAGGGGAGAAGGGAGCAGGGCAGGCAGGATGCGCCGTGACTGCCGCACTGCCACAGCTGTAATGCCGTGCACTTTGATAAGCACTTGTGCGAGTCACGCTCTTCTAAGCGACAGCAAGGGCTGCCTTTTCCTCCGCAGCCTCAAGGAAACCCAACTGCCCACGTCAGCAAAGTCTGCTCGGAGTCCCTAGGTAAGAACCGGCCAGACGGAGGGCCAGCGCGAGGTCTGGAGGGAGCAACCCTTCTGGAGTCTGAAACACATCCTGCTCTTTAATCAACAACAGCCACCAATACCTCATCCCAGTCCATTTGGGGCCAATATTGTCATTATTTGCAAGGTCGTACAGTGAACCAAGAACAGAATCGGGATCCTCCTCTGATGCTAGATCCTCTCTCCCAACAGAGCTGGCAATTGACTTTGGCTTGGTTGCAAGTATTTGTTCATAAAAGCAAAATATTAGCGTCAATCTAGGACTTTTATAACTGCCTGCTTTCGGGCTTTCTGGGCTGGACACCCACAGGAGTGAGTGGAGATGCGTTTCAATTAACCTGCTGGCAGTGAGGCGTCCCACCGGCACCGTCTGTGAGCTGTGATGGAGGAAACTGTGCCAACAGCTGGGTACCTGCCCATGGCAAACCCCAGGCACAGCGAGTGCCAGGCAGGCAACCTCGAAGCTCCAGTCTCTGCTGGGACAGTCAAGTCAAATCCAGCTGCCTCCTGGCTCTGAGAGAGGAACCTGGAGAAGAGCCGGGGTCAGGTGGGAACCAGGGGGGCTGCCACCCACAGTCTACAGCTCCCGAGTGCCTCCTGCTCGTCCTCAGCCATGCACGGAGGGAGCTCAAGGAAACACTTCATTCCGCTATCAAAGCAAACCGGTTCCCAGCTCTCTCCGCAGCCACAGCTGAGCGCAGCCTGACGACGAGGGTTGTGCAGAATGGGATTGAAGAACCTCGTTTAGACCAACAGATCTCTCTCTCCTGCTGACGCTCGAGGGGAGCGTGGGGGTGCACAGGCTGTGTGCTCGGCTCAGTGGGCTGTTTCAGCCAGGGCTTAGCACAGCTATGGAGCCGCCGGGCTCCTCAGCATGCTCTTCATGGAACCCAAACCCAAAACTTCCTCCGGGCAGGAACCCAGCAGTAAGGGAGGAGGTGTGCACTGTGCCCCTCCGCTAGGTTTCTAGGGGGAAAACTCCTATAACTGCTAGATTTTGGTCTTAATTGTTTGTCTCTCTGCTCTGCATTTGTAAAAAGCCCACTTTGTCCAGCGTTTAACACTGCTTAACGATTTCTTCAACCTGGGGCTGCAGTAGCCGCTACTTATTTGCATTAAGGGAGTTTGGACACAGCTTTCTATAGAGAGCACTTCTCAGTGGTGCCTCCTGCCAGCACACTGCGATGGTTTTGGAAGTGTTTTGGGGCAACGTTCTTGGAGTGCAAAACCCAAAAGCTAAGTCCGTGCCCCTGCACATCGTACCTGCCAGGGTGCTGTGGCCCCCAGTCACTGAGCAGCTTGCCTTTTCCAGCACACAGCCAGCACCCAATTAATTCCTCCTTCTGCCTTGGTAAAAGCTGTTGGTGGGGAGGTGTTGCCAGGTGATGCAGGGTGGGCTGTTCACAGCCCTCAGCCCACGAGCACAGGTGTTCTCCCTCTCTCTGGTCGACCCCCTCAGCGGTGTGGGGATGGACCGAGTTCTGGGGGCAGGCTGTCCCTGGGCACCCCCATCCTCCCGTGATGAGGGCACCAGGCAGGCAGGCTGAACACGGCTGGGGTTAGTACATGCTGTAGGGTGCCCTCCCAGGGCATGCTCACGGGGTTTTTTCTTACACAAAGCTACTTCTTGGTATTCACAAATCCTCGGGTTGCTCTGGCCATAATGCTCAACCCCTGTTGGATTTAAAGGATGTGAGATGCTCCTCAGTCTCCACCTCCTTCTGTGGTTGGGAGGTGACATCCCACTGCTCCTTTCCTTGCACATGCACACACTGAGCCCGGCCCAAACCCTTCTACCCTTCGAGCTTTGCTTTTTGTTGGTGAAGGTGCAAAACACAGAGCTTGGGGTGGAGAGTCTGTCTCCTAAGGTGGAATGGCAGCGTAACCCTCGTTATTCCGAGAGTTTTATCATCCTTATTTGCATTAACAGACCTTAAAGATCTAGGTGAGAAAGACGCTTCACTTACTAGCAGCTGCAGACGCTGTGGCTTGATAAATATGTAGTTTAAATAGGTAATGAAAAAAAGTCCAAGCAGTAAAGCCAAGCCGGAGGTTTAACACCTTTCCTTCCCCAGCCCCTACCCCCGGGCACACCGGGCAGAGCTCTGGTCCCAGGGGACTCGGCAGGAGAGCGCTGCACCGCCGGGGAAAGGCTCACTGGTGGCACCCAGGTAGGTGCCAGCCCTGGGGACACGGGCAGGCCGGTCCTCCGGTCCGGTCCCAAACGCTCGCCCTCGGTACAATTTGCAGCGCGTTTTTACCGGGGCCGTGCCAGAGACTTGTTTCACGGGCAGAGACCGGCCGAGTGGGAAGTGCCGGTTGCAAGGAACGCTTTTGCACCCCCGTCTGCCGTAGAATCGGTATCTTTCAAAGGAAGGCGGACAAAAACGCTGCGTGGGAGCCGCGGTGGAGCGGGGAGCGGTGTCCTGCCATCGCCACCTCGTGGGCCCCGCCCGCAACAGCCGTGTGCCCGACACGGGCGGGTTTGGGGGCGCCCGGACCTGCGGCGGGCACAGGCAGCCCCGCAGCCCCAGGGACCCGCCGGCCGGGGACGGGCGACAAGCCCCGAGGCACGTTCCCTTCCCGCATCCGAGGCGTTTCCTCCCTGCCCGGTGCCGGCTGCCTTCGCCTGGGGACCAGCAGCGCCGTTTGCCGCGCGTTTCACACGGGCACCCCCGGTTCTGCCACGCGACAGGACAGAGGAGCGTCTCTGCCCCTGGCAGGCAGGAAAATCCTCTGTGATGGGTAAAACGGAGAAACTGAGAGGTTTCAAACGGAAAGAGGGTAGATTTAGATTAGAGGTTGTGAAGAAATTCTTGGCTGGGAGGGCGGTGAGCCCCTGGCCCAGGTTGCCCAGAGAAGCTGTGGCTGCCCCATCCCTGGAGGGGTTCAAGGCCAGGTTGGACGGGGCTTGGAGCAACCTGGGAGGTGTCCCTGCCCAGGGCAGGGGGTGGCATTGGATGATCTTTAGGGTGACTTCCAACCTGAACCATTCTCTGATTCTCTGTCCTCAGCATTGTGTTACAGAGCAGGAATTCGTCTTCCTCTCCCGAACATTCAGTGATAGGAGCGTGGCCCTTCCGTGGCCCGGAACGAGGATGCTCAGCCCCGGCTGGCAGCTCCACTGCCTTGTTGCTGCTGGCGCCCTGCATCCGTCAAGATGCGGGACTAACCCCACAAGCTGTGGCTGAGCGCCAATGTTTGGTTTGTATAATTCTCTAAATGTTAAAAAAACCCCAAACCGTTGCCCACACAAGGTGGAGCAGCCATATCGGCCTTTCACGGTGCAGAAACGTGGCGGTGTTGGTTTACGATTTCCCTCATTTCAGCCACGCGTGCCAGGGCAGGAGAAGGGGTAGGCATCCCAGCTTCACTCTTGCTTGGATTTTATGCCAGAGCAGGGTCACGACTGGGTGCAGGAGGGGAAGCTGCAGCACAGAAGTGGGTGCGTGGGGCAGTTTCCGAGTTCAGTGAATGCTGTGCACGCCCTGCTGTGTACTGTGTGTCACAGGATGGTCCTCACTTCAGGCAAAAGGGGCTATTGCTACAGCGGCCTGTTCGCCGCTCAAGTGCCGTCCTTGCGGGACCCAAAATATTCAAAGGGGAAAAAAAAGATCCAAACATGCAACCGCTGTCTGACCTCACTGCCCCTTGCAATAGGGAAATGTATGAAACATTCTTTGGTTGTTGAATAATTCCTCCTTTAAAATAGCAAAGGAACTAGGTAGGATTTGCATAGCCTGATAAGATTTAGCACAACCCGATCAGATTTAGCTCCTGCTTCCCACAGATTCTTCTGCTGAAACACTAGGACTTCTCCTGCATTGTACGCAGCCCGTGACATAAACCAAGAAACTTACCCAGATGTGCTGGCACTAGAAGGGCCTTTTAGCAGCTGTCTCCTGCTCCTTGGTATAGAAAGGAAACACGCAAATCTTCCAGGACTCGTCTAGGGCTCTTGTGGAGTATCAATCGGCCAGGAAAAGCACAAAACCAACGCTGAGATTCAAGGGGGAGTCAGGCTTGTCCAGCAACTGCAGGTGAACCACAGGGTCGTTGCCACAGCTGCAGGTCTGCTGGCCTTCACGTGTGGCTGCCCTGGCCCGGCCCCAGCTGAGTCCCTCCCTGCCCCCTCGCTCGCGCACTGGGAACTTTCAAAAGAAGCGTTTCCCAGGTCCTGCTGCCCTTGCTCCTGCCTCGGGAGCTCATCGGCTGGGCTCAGTCTGAAACTGCTGGTGCTCAGGGACGAGGAGTTGTCCCGGTGACAGAGTTCCTCTCGGCGTCCAGTCAAAGCTGGCCTCTGCTGCTTGCAAAGGGCTGATCCCCAGTATGACCAAACTACCGTCTTTTTCCTCCTCCTCCTGGGGCTTTTTTTTCTTCCTAGCCTTGTTACTGCTTTGCTTTGTGCTTCTTGGTGATGTCAGTTCTGTGTTTAAGCTGTTGCTGTGTCACCACAGCCATTTTGCTCCAGTTTCTCTCTCTGCTGCCTTTTCTCCCCCGGCTCAGCAGCGCTCTCAGCACTCACATGCTCAGGTGGTCACGGTGACCACAGCTCGTCATTTGCCTCTTACTGGGAAATTTGGCCTTGGATCGCAGGCTTCAGCGTCAGCGACCCAGTCTCTGCTGAGATTTTGAAGGGCGCAGAAGGAGAGGAGGCACACTGCTTGCTGAACGGGAAGCTTCTGGCTTGACGGGGGAGGGACTGCTGTCCCAGCCGTGTCTTTCAAGAGACACGTGCCCAGTTTGGGCCGAGGCAAAGGCAGAGCTGTGTTCAGGTGAGTGTCCTGCAGACAGAAGATCTCCTTTTCCAGGGAGGATTTTCCCCTGGGCTATGGGAGGAGGAAACACTGAGGCCATGCCCTGATGGCTGGAGAACGCAGCGCCATGCTGCCCTTATCATTTTAGCTGGTCGCTTGAGGTCTGGATCCTGTTCTCATCAGCATCATGGGAAAAGCTCCTGTGAATTTCAGTAGGAATTTAATCATCTGTTTCACTGATCAACTCCAACTTTTTTTAGACCAGCGTCTCTTGTGGTAGGAAAAATATGGACTTTTCACCACCTGAAACAACTGCCTGGGAGCTGTTTCTTCCCACCCTGGCTCAAAGCAGGGTAATATTCTATGGCTATAAGGACATGCTTCTTGCACTTCAAAGTCACTGTGGACAGGGTTTTTACTTGTTATTCCACTTAATTTTTCTGACTTTGAAATGATTATGGGGTCTCCTCTGAATGCTTTATGGGGTAACAAAAGTCCAGAAGACCAGGGCTCTTTCCAGCTGAATAAATAGAAGATATTTTCATAAATCTTCAGACTATCGGAACATCAACACCACTATCCTACAAGGGTTGTTATGACTTTGTATTTGCAGAGTCAGATGTTGAAGCTTAGACTTGTGCTTCCAGCCTTGTCTTCTATTAAGCTGGAAACTTCAAGTAGCCCCACAGAGGGTACTTCAGTTAAACAAACTCCCAGAGCCCTACTTGAGGTTCTCTGTAGCCAGCCAGGGTGAAGATTACATTGCTTTGATCACCTCCATTTCCTCGACTGGGAATCCCATCCTTTGACAAGGGATTAATGTCAGGGCTTTACCTCCTCTCTGCTGCTTACGATCTTAACACACGTGGATGACAGGATAGAAAGTGAAACTATTATTTTTTCTTCAGGAGTCCTAGTTTTCTGGCCAATGGTTTTCCCTCTCCCCCATCACGTCCCAGTACTTAGGGAAGTTTTCCCTCTCGTGTGTGCTATACCAAAGAGCGTACACTTCAGCAGGCAAGTGTGCTACCTTGGCAGCACGTGTAGCACTGCTGCCGCTACAGGTTGGAGCAGAGATGGGGCATGGAGAACCCTCTGATGAGGAGGTTCAGCAGCCACGCAGGTGACCAAAAAGCTGCGGGTGGCAAGCTGGGTGGCAAATGTGAGCCAGGCCATGGGAATTCATAGAAATGATCCAAGTTCCGCACTCAGGGTGTGCCCGACCCCTGCAGCACAGAGCAGCTGGTTGTTGTACACGTGCGTGGCAAGAACATCCAGAGCTGCAACTGTTGGCGGTAACAGCCTTCCTCCCCTGGAACGTGTTTCAGAGCACGAACCTACCTCTGCCTCGTACCCGAGTGGGAGAGGTGTCGCCCGGGGCTGCTGCTTTGGTGTCCACCTCTCAAGCTTTTGGTGCTGGCTGCTCTCACAAGTGGGCGATGGCTGCTCTGACCTCGTTTGTCAACTTCTATGATTCTAAAAAGCAAGTAGCACCACGCAGGAATATGGAGACAAGAGTGAGAGAAAGTGCTCCCCACGAAAGAGCTGGAGGAAGCAGCCTTTAAATGAGCCTTTCACACCTATGGCTGTAAGAAAAACTTGTGTGATGAGTTGGCCATGCCCTCTGCTGATTTTTCTTCTCCTTCTTCACGAAGCTCTGCTCAGGAAAGGTCAGCTCTCTCTCTGTGGCGCTGGTCACTCACAGTGCCTCCATACTGCCTGGCACACATTGGTTACTCTGTCTCTAAAGCATGGACATCGAGTAGATTTCATAAATTTCATAGCAGAAATCACATTTTCAGTGGGAACACAGATGTCTCGTGTGACCTTCAACAAATCAGAGGTGTTCATCTACCTCCATACTAGGTCCATGCCTTGGGCAGCCAAAGCTCAAACTCAACAGGTGAGAAAGAGACAGGAGGGAACCCACAAAACTGTCTGGAAAACGGGAACAGACATTTTCGGTGATTTTGGACACGACCAACAAAATCGGCTCAGAGGTACGTTCTTGGCTCACGTGCAGCTCCACATAAAAAGGCTCCTCAGCTCTCGGGCAGCCAACAGCCAGCAACCGGCTCGCTTTGGCCTTTTCACAACCGGGCTGTGTCCTCATTCTCAGCGCGGACTTTCATTTCTGCCCGCTGGTTATCTGCTGTTCTTCAAACCCACAGCTGGGGGAAGTGCCTGTGGAGATGGTGTTTTTCTTTCTAAATCAGCAAGATTTTTTTTTCGTTCTTCACAGTTTGCAAGTTGTTTGTAGCCAAAACTCACATGTCCCTGTTCGATTTGTTTTCCATCTACTTTATAGCTTTACTCACAAGCTTAAAAAAAAATGAATTCAGATAACAAAACCAAAGTATTCTGCTGCAGTTCATTATTTGGGCTAAAACACCTTCCCGTATGTTTGTTTGCCCGTGGGAGGAGATGGTAAGTCAGAACCTCTGTGATCTTCCTGATCGGGGAGGCAGAAATGGAAAGAATTGGAAACACGGAGCAGCTTTTCAGCTGATACAAATCAGCACAGCTCCCTCGTTTTCTGTAGAGCCTTCCTGCTTTTGCCAGCTTAAGAGCCACGTCCAGGTTGTCACCGGTGCGCTTCTGATGAGGTGTTCAGGCAGTAATCCCACGGCAATCGAACGGGCAACAGCTCCTCAGCCTATCTATAAACATAAGCGCTCCTGGGAAAAAAAAGAGTTATCTCTGTATTTCCATCTTATTCCAGCATTCCCCAAATACACGTAACTTCAGAAGCAGCCCTAATACGCACAACAAAACCCAAGCGAGTGAAGATACAAAAGCGTGTTGCCATTCTGGAGTGAGTAGTTCCCGGTGTACAGAGGACCACTTTCCAGTGCTTTAGTCAAGGCATGAATCTCGAATAACACAAGTGATGGATGATGCACCCGTTACTTTTGCTTCCTCTCCACTCCTGAATTGTCCAGGGAAAAAAAAAAAAAAAAAAAAAGGGAAGTTCATTTACAGCAATCGCGGGTTACCTTACAAAGGGGGTGGGTCATCCAGCCTTTTCCAGGCAAGGGGAAAAACTCGGAAGAGTAAGGAATTAGTTCCCAAATGGGCCCCCATTGGAAAGCTGGGAGGGAATGGAAAGAGGAGAGGAGGAGACCGCAAGGTGGGGAAAACAAAGAAATCCTTACATAGATACCTATTTTTAAAAAATATTTATTTATAGCGTGTAGCATAACTGACCAGACAAATCCAGTGGCATTAAGAACAAAAAAAGGTAATTATACTGAATGATACAAATTGGCAAAATGAGTTCTGTGGAGTAGAGGAGATCTGTAAATCAAATCCAGAGTAGAGGGGTAAATCTATGTGGTAACCAAGTACAGAGGCAGCAGAGGATACACGGACAGGAGGACCTGAACAAAATCCAGAGAAATTAAATGGAACAGAAGAGTTTCCGTTGATTCTAATGGACTAAGATTTCATTTTCATTCTGCAATTCTGTCATAAATAATTTGCCATGATCAAAGTGACATAGCAAAACCAGATGCACAGTGTCCAAGCATGAAACCAGGACCCATTTTGTGAAATGGTGAAAATAATGCATCAGAGTCCGTCAGCTGGGCTCGTATACATGGCCTACAATTGTTCTGCCCTGGCATTCTGAGACTCTTTTCACAATAACATTAAAAAAAAGTGCCCTTACCAAATAGACTCAAAATCTTGAAGCACCATGACATTAATTTCTTTAGTTAATTTATCATTAACACACATGAATCGTGTTCCCCATGACCTCGGCTTCTTGTTTCCCAGTTTCCATCAGTAAGAAGTGGACGATGAAACACATGTAACTTCAGGAATGACAAATCTGATGTTAACGCAGGACACGTGTTCAGTCCCACTGTGACAATCTGTTCCCGCTTCTTTCTGTGCTTTGGGTGTCTATCTCCAGTGCCTCGTGGTTTACATTCAGAATTTTTAGGTCTCATCGCTCTGGTTGGCCGTGACAGCAACACCCCGGAAGGGCCTCCCACGGCCTGCTTTCCTTCCCCCCCCTCACTGCACTGTGACCTACTGGTTCGGTTGTTTACTGTGCTTAGACTTAATCTTCACCTTCAGGACATTATTTTCTTCTATATTCTTCTGTACTCGCCCAAAATTTGCCTCAACTTTTTACGTTTGAATGTATTTGTCTGTCTTTTACTCTTCCTTTAAGACCCTCGTTTCACATCGATTTAAAACAACAGGTCTTGTAATCAGGTTGGATACTGCGCTCCAACATTTTTCCTAGGCAAAGCTCCAATCGAGTTAATTGGCTTCAGTGGGAGACTTGTCCGAGCAGGAAGGGCAGGATTTGGCCTCAACGAGACTATAAATTCCAGTTTAAAACTCAGTAGTTGTTCAGAGGCTCGCTCCTGTGACAACATCGCTCTTTGTTTCCTTTGCTGAATTCCTCTCCTAGTCATAGCAGGAAAGCTTTCTGGCACCAAAACCAAACGACAATACCCTGGCCATCTCCCAAACCCCCGTTATGTCTTGTAGGAAGCATCCTTGTCTCCACTGCTCTCAAAGGGAGTGTAAAGCCTCCAAGACGTCGGGTTTCTACATTTTGTTAGGAAAAGCCAGTTCTTTTCATGTAGGCAATAAACAGGCCCCGATAAGCAACCATGACCCTGCCAAGCTCACCAGTTGCTTTAGGTGATGTAATAAGTACTTACACTTCCAATAAACCCACGCTGCAGTATTTAAGGTATTCTCCACAGCGATGTAAGGACGCACGCTGCCCTACAGCAACTACTGAGGGAATTCTGCCCACTCAGCCCCGGCAGCACTACTTCAGGAGTCCAGTCCCACCACTGTACGCTTCCCATCCCGCTCAGAAGCTGTAGGCTGTACTCCTTTCTCGGTGTAATTCTCCTTGTAGTAAAATGCAACCATTCAGGATATTACAAGGTCCAAAATATAGATAAAAATTAAGCACATCCTAGTTCAACAGACCGTATGTAGGTATTTTCACGCTACCAGCCTGGGTAACAAAGTACTCCTACGGTTTCTTGTAACTGCACAGAAAACACTTCACTCTTCATATCTGAGATCCCAAACATTTCCTATTCTTCCACTGAATTATATCCCCCTTTGCCAAGAAAATCTTGAGAAAACAAGTCAGCCATATAGTGCTTCCCGTGTGTCGCCGAGTTCCTGCTGGAGCAGCCTTAAGGGGAAAAGAGCCTTTCCCGACCAAAGGCTCTGCACCGAGGCTGTTTTAGCAGCAGTCCCCCGGTCTCTATCGAGCTACTGGATTTAGTTCACCAGATGATCTCAGCTACTGTAGAACCACGTGGAGAGCCTCTCACCTCTAAAACTTATGACACAAATCATTTATGACCTTTCGAGCTAAATGCATGGTAATGCTAAATGAAATGAGACTGGTACCACCCTGTTTAGAAGGCCTGGGCTCTCCTCGGAAAGCCCCAGGACTGAAAACGCTGCTGCAGTCTGTACTGCTGTTAGAACAACAATGCAAACGTAGGGTAGAGGCACTTTTGGTAAGAGGAGCTGATAAAACATCCACTGTTCCTCCACTTCTTGCAGCATAAACAACGGTATGTGGCCTAAGTCACACACTCACAGGCAAGTTTGGCTCCAGCTGATGTTATTCCCAATTTTCAAGAAGAGCAGAGATGGAAATACAGACCCTGACGTCAAATGACTACACAGCCCTGGGGATGTGACATTCCTTGCTAGCCCCACGCTCCCCCGCTGCCCAGCTACCTGCAGCGAACACGCACGGGAACCACAAACCAGAATTTAGCAGACTGGCTCCTGAGCAGCCGGTCATCCAGTGCCGCTGCGTGAGACAAGCTCACGAGAAGGGAATGGATGAGAGGTATTTTTAATCTCCTGGGCTGTAGGTGTGTCAGGAGCAGGAGGTGTTCAGCAGTTTTGAAGACAAAAAAAAAGGGCAAAAGAACTTGTGAGAAGACCCAATTTTCATTCGCTATCTTCCCTCCCCACTGCATCTTCTCTTCTAACACTGGGCCAAAATGACTGAGATGAAAGATATTTGTGAAACCTGGTGCTCAATGGGGAACTGGGGCTGAGTTTTGCTATTGTAAAAGTGACTTTTTTGATAGGTAAATCTTAAAACACAGTATTTGAGCTATCATACAGCATATCTTGGAGAAAGACTATACTTCTGCAGTGAAGTGGGCTCTTCACAAGCAAATAATTTGACTTCCTCCGAGTTAGCTTTCACTGGCCTCCAGGAAATGAGATCTAACCCACAAAAAATAGCCATTTTGGTGAGGGTTTAAACTGACAAGTAAAGACTAAAATGCCAGTCACTGCACACCATCGTCAAGTTTTTCCCACATTGAGTAATTTTGGTTCCTAATGGAGTTCACACCACCTACCTACCTACCTACCACGAGACATCTGTGAATTAAACTGCCTGGTGAAACCTACCTTGTATCGGAATGAAAACCAACGTTAGAATCAATAGGACGCTAAAAGATCTGATGCCCTTGAGCTTTGACCTTGTTGAGCACTGTCAGAGTGGAACAGTCAGTGTGTCCAAACACACCTTTCCAAACACTTAGCAACGATTCAGAAAGTGGGTCATTAACACATTTTGTCAAGTTATGCAGCTTTTCCCTCCCCTCTAAACTGGGCTTTTTTCCAGGTCCAGTAGCCAACAATAAATCAATCACAGTCTCTCATAAGCCTTTTGACTTAAATTCTATCCTGTAGGTTGGGTTAAAAACAGAGCAGAAATCCCTGCAGGAGGTAAGGCAGGAGGGAGCTAGTGGTGACTGCTGTTCAGGAGATGTTTGCTTGACCCACAGCCGTTCTTGTTGCCATTTTTTGTGGACTCCTCTTCATTATCTGTAACAGAATCTTCCTCCTCTTCATCGCTCCGGTCATCTTTCAAGTCCTAGGGAAAAGAAAGCGCCATGAGCATATTCTATACTTACAGTGTTTACTATCAGATAAGTTACCAGATTGCTACTATCAGTGCAGTCTGGACCTTCTAAAAAGGCCTATGGGTGCCAGACAAGCAAATATTTTATTTTTAACATGAACTGTGCATCTGGATCTTTGCAATGGCTTTGAAAAAACAGCCAATTAATTTCATTAGTCAGGTGCCCCCATTTGTAATTACAAGATGAAAAGATGGTGCATAGAAGTTCCAGAAAATTTAATTCCTTTCTTGGAAATTCCCCATCATCCTCTGAAGACAAAACTCCTGTGTCCTCCATTTGCCTCAGGAAAAAAAAAAAAAAAAAATGCGCTAAAGGGAACAAATGACAGGGAAGCTCTAAATACACTAGACTATCAAAACTGCCCCCCAGAAACACGCCCTCCCCAAAAATGGAGGCTGACATCCAAGGAGAGACCAGTTAACACCACCTTAATTTTGCAGAAGGTAACATTCTTTAGACAAAATTTCTTCCATGACCTTGGCCCAGTCATTTGACCTCTTCTTGCTCGTTTCCGCTTTCCCTTGTAAAGCGTTACTATTAATCCCTGGGTGCTGTGTGATTAATTAACAGTGGTGAAGCGTGGGGAAGATGAAAAGAACATTGCATAAACGCTAAATATGATGAACACACTTGCCCAAACACAGGAGTTGAGAGGCTGCCTGCTTCTGACAGGTGTAAACTAAACAGTGACTAGTTGTGCCAGCATCTCCCGGTATTAACTTTGCTCGGAGAGACTTACTGATCCTAAAATATTCTTCCTTACTTGATGGTGTATACATCACGTCAACATTTGCAAAGGGGAGGCCATGTCTGCACAGCTATCGTATACACGTTGGGTACGTCATCCTGCTAAGGATCTGCCAGGGAGGAGGAGATGGCTGCTCCGTTAGCAGGGATGAAATGGGGTCAGTGAGACAGCCTGCCCTTCCGAAAATCCCTTCCCAGGGATTTTCGGAGGAACATCCTCCATAGGAACAGCCTCTAACGTTTGGCAACCATAATCCATCCCCAGACGGTCAAACATGGCACTTGGTAATGCATGTTTCCTCCACACAGAGGAAAGACATTGTGTTTACCCCGTATTTCACAGCAAAGGTTAGGGAGAGGCAAGACAATTCTGTGCTTTTTGGCACGGTATGTAAAATATACCATTACTTTCCTATTTCTCAACTCCTACCATAACCCAAGACCCTACAACGTGTTCAGAAGTTTGGTTCAAACAATCGAGGCTTCCACATTAAAACCAAACGCCTCTACTTCCCTTTCAGTGCAACAAGCTCACATGAACAGCACCTGCCTCCCTGGAAGGACTTTCCATCCCAACCGATGACCTGCTCTGCAGACTCAGGGTAGAATGCTCTAGTGAGAGATGCTGTAAATCAAATAAACACTTCTGCCTGAGCGGTGACTGAGAATGGAAACGAGATCAAAGCGGGCACCTAAGACACCTCCATCAGTTTCATGTGTGATTAGTAGCTGCCACTGCTTATCTCTTCTCGGTACTTGGAAGGTGCCTATTAGACCTGATACCACCTGGTAGACGCACACGATACCCTCTAGTTCTTGTGTTGGAAGAGAAGGACAATAGTCATTCCCATTCCTCATGATTTAATAGACCACCTCTCACTTAAAACCAGGAGTTTCCCTGTAGCTCAGGATGAAAACTTGGGCCCTCACACCGTGGCTGACAATTTACCCATTAGCATGAGCATATCTAGTTTGTTAATGGGAACTCCCAAATTTTAACAGCCAGCGATTCAGGAGACAGTGATGTAGACTGGAGGCTTCTCTTCCTAACAGAGTAATTGCCCCCAGAGCTGCGTGCTGGAGCTGGCAGGCACGTTAGCCCTTCTGCAGACATCGGCTGCCTGTACAGCCCCACCGAGGACCGCTCCATCATGGATAATTTTCTTCTCCTTGTCATCTGCCTGGACCTCAGCTAAACGGGCAGAGACTGCACGTTCTTCCTGCTCCTGGAGTGATGTGCCACAGTCAGTGACAAGGCACAGAAAGGAGAAACCACCGTTGCTCCTGCCCATCCTGTATCTGCTCTCGGAGTGAACTAACAATTTCACTTTCTCAGCCTGCTGGTCTGGTGCCTGTCTTAAGCAGCAAATTCATACAGAGAAAATAAATGACAGCTCAGTAATAACTCACCCAATTGCAATCTCATAACCCTTTATATATTACGCTTCCAATAAAATGTATAGGACTAGAAAGAAAATTAAAGCCTAAACTCTGTCTCATCATATAAACTTCCTGGAGATTTTCTTTTGCTTTTTCCCTAACAACACGCAAAGGGTATCAAAACAAACAAATCTTACTGTAAATACTGTAAAATAAACTTGGCATGCCATCAGTTAGAGAAAAGGAAAGACAGCCTTTCCCACACAAACAATTTATGAGGTTCTGCTTCTTTCAGATCACCTCTCTTGCTCCTGGTAGTTTTGTAACTTGTATTTGCAGTAAAAGACAAATGTTGAGGGTGTGGGGGGAGCCTCGATACTTTTTTGCCACGAGGAATGTTTCAGGAAAAAAAAAAATGCAAACTAAACCCAAGTCCAGTGTTTGATGCAGAATCTGCCAGACTCACTGGAAGTGCTCTCATCTTCTGGAGCCGTCCCTGGCTGAGGCTGAAACGTGGGGAGTGACGGGGGAGGAGAGTGTTTGTGCTCCGTGTGGAGAGTCTTGAGTCAGGAAAGTTCGCGAGTGCGTATTTCATTTTGAGTACCTCATCACGGTCCACAGAAGTTGCTGGTACTCAAGCACACGCTTAAGAATAGCCAGTAATTTACTTTGCTTTGAATGATAGCTGATAGGTGACATCAGCTTCTGTTTCCTATAGGAATGAGCTGGCATTTCCAGCATGGAACTGCAAACTCGGATAGGATTTGCTTCCCAGTTTTAATGCTGTCAAGCTGGATGCTCTCATTAAAGGCCCTAGATGTAGTAATTGAAAAACATGTAAGTGTTTTTTCCCTCACACTGGAAATCCCTGCATTTGAGATACTGTCTTACGTATTTCAAAGCAGCAGGAATTAATGCTTTGTAGTCTGAAGCAACCATTGTAAATTCGCTTAATTCTGGGAAAGAGTACTACTTCCGAAATCCTGACATTAATCAAGAAAAAAAATGCTGCTAAATCAAATCTAAGTTTTTATTATATTTTTAATCACAAACTTGCTTCCTGACCAAATGCCTCTCTGAATTCCTGCTGTATAAGGGCCTGGCCATTTTTGTCTAGCTTAAGTGACAGAAATACAGTAGTCACAACAGAACAGAACTTTAAATAGCAATAGCTTCATCCATAACTAGAAAACCAAACAAAACTATCTTGGCAAACTGTTTAACAGACCATTATAAATATATTAAGATATCATGAGTGAAGTTTGTGCCTCTTAACTTCAACCTTCTAAAATAACAAAAAAATTGTAACATTTATAGGATTTTCCCTGCTTTAATACCAAGATGTTTTCTCTGAGCTCCTCACATCATATATTATACTTGTGTTTTCCAACTCAAAGGCTCTGCTCTTACTGTCCCTGAGCAACAACAGATGAATATACTATCAGGAACGCAAGAGCTGGCAAACTGTAAATACCACAACAGAGGCCATCATTAATACTCAATGCTTTGGTTTAATGGCATCGACTGCATTTATTATACTTCAGATGGTTTAAGGTAACAGACAAAATGGATGTGTATATTTTATGTTCTGGATGACTAACCAATTTAATCTTTCTAAATGGATGAATGGTTTCAAGGTTTATGAGAAGCAACACTAATGCTATAAAGTCTGCAAGAGAGCCATTTGTAGTGAAGCCAAAGCCGCAAACTTTTATAATCTTTTTTCCTTTTGTTTAACCCTTCCACCTGCTGCTCAGTCTGCCTCTTTTAGTGAAATGAACCGTATTTGTTAAGGTAGTTTTGGCTTCTTGCATTTCACTGCTATTAGAACATGTATCGTTCAAGTCATTAGCACCGCATCTTATTACATGAACAGGAAAGGACCTTCCAAGAGACTCCACCAAGGAAAAAGACCCCTGGAAATTAAGACACTAGCAAACTCCATAGGCGACTTCCCAGCCTTTTGTAAGCAGAAAAACACTGGTCAAATCTCCATCTAAACTAACAAAGAATTTACTCCTAATTGTGCAAGTTTGTCTCTCAATAAAGTACTCAAATCACTTCCCTCTTGACAGGCTCTTGGCACTGCACTCTCTGCTACAGCTGAAGAGAGCATCAGGAGAGGGACACGGCTGTGCTGGAAGGCAGACGAAGTGTGGGTTTCCAGTCCCTACATGCTGGTGATACCCTCTGAAGCTCACTGGAGAAGGGGGACTGGGCGGACGCCACCCTTCCCTCCTTTACTGGGCACATAGCATCTTTCTCCATACGCATGCTGAGGTCGCCATGCAGCCAGGGTTTCGTACCTGCTACACAATAGTTAAAGTGGTGAAAGTGTACGAGCAGAGGGACAAATGCTGCCAGGTGATATAAAAGAAAAAAAAAAAAGAGAGACAAAAAAGGTATTGTAGCAATGTGGATCAATCCCGTAAACGGTGAGGAAGCCTTAGCAACGTGCCTTCTGCTTTCTCAGAAGGGGAAAGGCAGTTGTCAGCAAACCCATCGTTGGGTCAGCGTGGCTTACTGCAGATTGTCAAGCCGAGGTCTCAAAAGGTAAGCTGTTACTGTAATGACACGCTCTGAAACAGAAATACCTACTGAGGCAGCATAGAGAAAAAGAAAAAGAATCTGGCTGAGAGACACCTGAGCAGAAGGGGTTTCTGCAGTGAAGTTCAGTTGCTGTAACATTTTTTTCACTGATCAGCTTCCAATCCAGCTTCTCCCTGACAAAGGCACATACTTTTCAGGAGGCATGCAATAAGTTCTGTTGGCATTGTGAAGGCAATAGTGTAGTGTCTGCTTCATAAATTCATGGTGGCATGGGGGATGTTTGTTTTTTCAGCTAGCCGGCTGAAAGAAAGCGGATGATACAGGCTTCCTGAGCCTTACCACAGGTTCCGTATCAGTTCGGGTTCTCTCTGACTGGTACAACTCTGTGTGTGTGGGGTGGGAGATTTACCAGGCCTAACACACCTGGTGGATCAACATGGACTCAGGATTTCTCAGCAGCATAAGGAGATTTCAATTTTGCCCCTGCCTGGACAAGACTAAACCCAGTTAATCCTGGAAGCTGAGCTCACTCCTGCTGCTAAGAAAGCGGCAGCACAGACTGGTGACCAGTTTCCCCATTCCCACTCACTGTATCAGACTGACATACCCCATCCCTGCTGGGCGCTCTGGGACACTGACAGGGAAGATGCCTATGACTCTATAGAGAGACAGCGAGTGTCTCCATAGGATCCAATGACTGCGTCACCCTGAGCATGTTCATGTAACTTAACTGCACCTATTTGGGAGTACAACTTTTTAACTCTACCAACAGAATGCCAGCTGACAGCGTAACACAGCTTGGTCTGTTCGTTCTCCAGATAACAGAGGTCACATACTGCAGTCAGGCCATCAGTCAGCTCATCACAGATTGACCCTGAGAATGACCTGCACCTGAGATAGGTCAGGTCATGTGCTTACACAGGAATAAGCTATTGTAATTAATAGGTGCCACAGAAGACATATTTCTTCCATTTTTTTCATATATGGATTACAGCTGCATGGTTCTGCATAATCACTGAGTCCACAGGTAGCCTCTTGGATATCATGAGCACAAGGGAAGCCAGGTCGCCCATGAAGATGGCGGGGCTTAAGGATATACATTTGGGCCTTTGAAGTTAAGCATAATTTACACTCACACAGTTAACTGAATTTCTTCTACCAGGTACATATATATAAAGACAATTCACAGCTGATTCTGAAATTCTAATTATGTATTTTCTGATTTGGTGAAATTTTGATTTTTGGATTTTCAAGTGTTTATTTTTATCCTTTAGTTGGAATTTCCTGACTCTTAAATCTATCTTACATTCAAATCCGAACGTTCTAAATCTTATACCTTAATTCTACCTTAAGGATATTTTCATTTATGTATCTACAAACATATTGACTAACTCTTGATTTTTCAATGTAAAGACAATAAATTCCACAGCACCTGCACATATGGAAACAGCTTGCAGTACAAAGATGAAAGCTATTAGTCAGGTCAGCAACCACTGACTCAAATAAAAGAGATAATAAACATGAGAGATAATAAAAAGTTAGTCCAAATAGATAGAAGGGGGTACTTTTCTAACAAATAATACTATAAAGTTGATGAATCTCTGAGTTCAACATGTTTAATTCAACATCAATAATTCAACTCAGCTGACATATGACTTAATACATCTTTACTTTCCTGTGGAGACTAGGCAATATACATTTGGATTCAAGCAAACTGTTCTATATTTTCAGCCTGGAAGATTTTATTGGAAAATATATTTCCCTTTTCAACTTATACACACTAGATAACATAAATAATGTTGCTCTTCAGTGGAAGATGTGCTGCTGGACTCTGCTTTCTGCAGTTTTTAAATGAAGATGCAGACTTTCTAGATTAATTGTATTGGACATCTTGTGGTCAAAACTCCTCTTATTCAATCTCTTGCTTCTATATAATACCCTTTCCCCAAGCTTTCCACTGAGAGTTTTCAGAGGGAACTCACAGAAGGGGTGTGAAAACCAAATGAAAAGAAAAGTTACACTAATTCCACAAATATTGAAAAGAATACTCTCATAAAACTAGATGTTACTATTAGAACATGTCCCTGATTTTGATTGAAGGAATAAATTTAACCTCAAAAAATATCACTCATGTTGTCACTCAGCATAACACACCTGTAACTGGAGCTATAATACCCTGACTGTTCAGAAGGAATAAATCATTGTTTACAGTTAATCAGGTACTCTGTGGTTTCAATAAAGTCTGCTCGCTGTGTTATTGAAATCCACTAACTAAACCTTGCACTCAAGTGTATGCGGCTTTACGATAATGTCAAAAGCCCAGGAGGTACTGAGTGAGTCATAATGTCCCACTGCTTTTTGAATTATTCCAATTTTAAATCCACAGTTGGCAACGAAACAAAGAACAATATAATAGGCATTTGATGCTGTTCTCTTTAGTGAACTTTTTTTTACCCTAGGACAGAACTTGCATTAAGCCAAAGAGTTCAGTGGTATGAACTTTTATCAGAACATGCACTTTTATTCCTTATAAATGCTTTTTTGGCTACAAAACAGCTGATCAGACACTTGGACTTTTTTCAGTGAGGTATGATACTGCACTTAAAATGAAAGTTTTGAAACAACACAGCTGCTAAAGAATATTCCTACAGAAGCCTTATAGTGCTATTAAACTAACCTGAAACCACAAAGTATACAGCCATGTAAATGACAAGCGCTTCTCTATAACAAGTCCTTTAAGGTGCTCGTTTCTCTGCTTTCATTGTTGGGAGGGATTCCATTCCTTGTGTGGTATATCTAAAGGTTATCTCCATTCTTAAACATTATCAATCTAATTCCCAAGTCACATACCTAAGAAATAATGTCTTTTCATCTGACATTCGTATCACAATACCTAAAATCCTTTCAATATAGTATTTCTAAACGCCCTATATTGAGGCTGGATACGGAATACTTTAAGTAGTACCTAATGAATGAAGTTTTTTGAATAGCATTAGAAGTCCCTGACACTTGTGTGCTTAAGGCATTTGGTGGGGTATTTACTTCACTGAAGTTCAGCATTCTGAAAGTCAGGTAAGTGCTCAAAGGTTGTTATCTAGGACTGCTCCGTAACCAACAGAAAGCAAAATGGGTCTCCCCAGAGGGTGACCTGCCCCACCACTGCTGGGGTGACAACACTGGAGACACCACTCTTCCTCCACTGATGACAGAGGGATCCTTGAACTTGAGCTGAAGTTACATGAGACAAATCCTACCCTCCACATGCTTCACGGCCATCACTGCCTGATGAGACTGATGGACTGATCAGGTTGTTTTTCTCCTTTTCTAACAATAGGAACTCTGCAGCATGCTGTGCCTGATCAAAAGTTAATAAATTGTGTTACGGAGGACAGACTGCTCCTTTTTTCTTCCTTCTTTGCATATAATGATCATGGAGCACTCCCAGGTCCTCCTAGGGAAATATTTTCTTAAAATACAAGATAAGACAACTTCCTTTCTCAATTGATATTAATCTATCATTAACTAGCTTTATTTCAAGCTCTTCCCCACTCCCTTTTTTTTTTTAATTGATTCAGCAGATTGCAGTACCGTGAACCCCTCTGAAAGTGTGAGAATTACTTACCTCATAACAAAGTCGTAACAAAAACT
The DNA here is from genome assembly GCF_963924245.1 of Chroicocephalus ridibundus. NCBI lineage: Eukaryota > Metazoa > Chordata > Aves > Charadriiformes > Laridae > Chroicocephalus > Chroicocephalus ridibundus. The sequence goes on from NC_086292.1 coordinate 46,389,067, forward strand.
CGTAACAAAGTCACAATTAAAACCTCTGCAGCATACATTAAAAATAGTAAATGAAGGCATCAAAAGTTCTGTAGAAGGTCTAGGGTTTGCTTTGTGAATTGATTTTGGCAGTTGAAAAAATAAATACATATGCACGCTATTATATATATATAGTTTTTATATAGATGCATATATAGCAACAAATAGAACATTTCATAAGTATCCTGCTAGAAAATTAGAAGGTATGAGCAGTTAACAAGGGAAGCCAGAAAAACTGTCAGCAAACGCCCTTCTGTGAACAGCAAGGTAAGCCAATTAATCTTAAAGCAGAGCTTTACCAACATTTTTCTCTTCTCTGAATTAGGAACTTCCACATGAAGAGAGTCATTTGGATCAGGGTTCTACTACAAGCAGAGTTGCCTCGTGTCAGACGTACATGCAGAGAGGGGGGCGGAGGTGCTTGTTTGGCCAGATCCATTGCTGGTGAAAACTAACACAATCCCACTGACTCAAGCTGAGCCATGCTCATTTATACCAGCTGAGAACCTGGCCCTGCACCAACACCACAGACTTCTGCTGAACTGGCCAGGGCAGGAAGCTTCGCTTTCAGAATTACATATAGTTTTGATTTTCTATTCTTAGAGGCAGCGGTCAACTGCAGCTCCTACTGAAGTCAAACCCAGCAGCTTTGGAACGAGCAGACTTTTATTGCAGCACAGACGAGGCCCACACAGCCCCATTTACGGCACAACTAATGCCAGAGGGGCAGAGGAAGCGTCCGCACACCCAGTTTGTTGGACTGCGGCCAGAGGACTGAGTCTGCTCTCCTGTAGTCTTCTGTGTACGTAACAGGGCTGTGGGATGGCACTTTGTCCTAATGCTCCCACTCCAACATAGGTTCATGAGCCCATCTATTCCGATCAAATGCCTGGAAATTATTTTCTTCAGTTTCTCATTAGTTTAATTCTCCCTAATGATCTCAGCAGTCCTTAACTTATGTTTTCTAAACTCTACTCTACTAGTGAAAGGTGGTGTGGAATTATGGGCATTCTAAGCAGAGTTTATTAAAAAAATGCAAAGAACATTTTTGCTGTTTTGAAATCTGAGAATTATATTTGGGCATATAGTATAACGTATCTCCCAGGAAGTCATTGCTCAGCTGCTGACCCCTTTCATAACTTGGAGTAAAAAGTAAATCAAAATAGCAATTTGCTTTTTAACTCACAGTGCCAGGAAATGAACTGGTGGAGGCAAAGGAGACCAGACAGTGCTCTTGGATTGGCACGTAACACATCGCAGTAGAGAACTGGTAGCTTTTCTTCTTCCACAGACTCTGCTGGGCTACATACTTTGACAATATTGACAATATACATTACTGAGGTCAGCCTTGACTTCAAATCCCCAGTAAGGGTAGGGCTCCAGAGCTCCCCAGCGTGCATACAGCGGCTTTTCTCCTTTTTGCCTATCATTGTAAACACCAGCCAGCAAACCTCTTACTCTTTTAAGCTTTCTCCTGCCTGCCTCTCACCCCTCCTCCATCAGATGAATTTGGCAGCATAAAGTGAGACATGTAGCCAGGCCTTGAGCTTAGCTAGATTGCTGTAGCAGAATGGGAAATACGCAGATGAAAGAAAGTCGTAACAGGAAGTAATTTCCCTTTACTAGGGCACGAGCCTTCATGCTGCTGACCTGGCTGGCTTCCTCCCATCTCCAGGCTATTAAAAAGCTCATGTCCCAAAGGCAGTAATTTGGATCAACTGGGAAGGTTCCCAGATAGACTAGTTTTCATCTCTAAGAGAAAAAAAAAAAAACAAAAAGCTTTCGTTTGTCTTATGTTGTTCCCCTAATAAGCTATCCTCACAAGAAAATCTGCTATAAATATTTATCTGTTGAGAACCAACAAATTCAACTTCTCCATAAACCATTTTCCTTTAAAACAGGGAAAAGGCAACTCCTGCTAATCTAGTTCAAACTCCGAAGCAGGACATCAGTGTGTACTGGCCCTTACCAGTCTAGAAAGCAACCACAAGATCTCCAGTCACAGCTTTTCCACAACTTCCCAGTCCCAGAGAGTCATGACATTGTAACTAACTGCGTTATCATTATCCTCTAAAACATATTACTGCTTTTAAAATGACTGCTTGGAATTAAGGCAAGCATGCCCACTTGTCTGATAGCCAAGGGTGCAGTACAGGCATAACAAAACATGTCAGTAAAAGAAAACAAAATTCTTAAATGCCTCTAGTTTAGGAAACTAAACCCTGTCCCATGTTTAGCTCCTCTAGAATCACGTTTTCTGAAATTAATGACTTCTCACTGAATGTGTTAATTCTCATGAAATTTCATTTTCTGATCTGAAAATAGATTTTTTTTTTACTGCTTTAGAAAGAAGAAAAAAATAATCAGCTGGAAGTCTGACTTTTAGGAATCCAATAAACTGCTGTGCCTGCCAGAACTGAATATACATGCTTCATTTTCACATCCCAGCAAACGCTGCAAGCTCAGCACTGTTGTGCATGATCAGGGTCATCTGATGACCCCTCACAGCTGCAGTTAAAAGTCAGAGTTTATTAGCTGGGAGCAATCAGGCTCAGCTCACCTGTGGTGTGTTTAGTGCACACCGAACAGCACATGGCTCAGGCACATGAACACTGGATCCGATTCTATTTGCCACAAAAGACTTAAGTGTAATCTCTTTAGAGGCCATTCTACTTTCATGTTACATAGAGCTTTTTACCTCTCTGTAGTTTTAAAAGTAAGGTTTCTGTTTAGGATTAAATATCTCAAGTTATTGCACAGTTCAGTGAGAAAGTCAGCTCTGCCTCAGCTGTCAGAACAGCGAAGTGCTCGCAGTCACAGCACTCCTGGGTGAACGGAGGCTGAAGAGTGACTCTCGTTTAATAATGGTAAACCAGTAGATTTTAACCACTGTGGATCTATGGTCTAGTTTTAAAGGATATAGATCTGATTCTAAAGGTAACTAAGGAAAACAAAGCAAGTCCTAGGGGCTTAAATTTGTTATTCAGAAGTCTGTACTTCCATGGTGAAGTGTTTAAGGAACTGCAAACCAAAACCCAACCCATTGCTTCAAACAACATGCTGTGGGTCTGTGTTTTATGAACAAGAAAATTCACATGAAAAGTCTCACCCAAGTTCAGCATTGAAATTCCATCCTCCCAGGACCCATGTGGTTACAAAATAAATATACGATTCAAATGAATTCTTAAAAATAAAAGTTCTGCTTGACACAAACAGATCAAGCACAAAAAAGTAAGAGGAAAAATAATAAGATTCCAGGGAAGGAAAGTTCTGCAGAAGCTGTGGCGAGCCTGAATAGCCTCAGACTAAACTCAGCTCAAGGCACTCGTCAGGAACAGGTAGTACAGCCTCTGGGAACCATATAACTTAATTTAAAAACTAATACAAAGGGTTATAGCAAGTCTTTAAAGAGATAAATTCACAACAAGATAGAAAGTAATATAGGCCAGCAGCTCTGCAGGTGTAAAGAATCATTACTCTTCAATATAAGTAGTGAGGGAATGTTTTATAAGAGCATATTATGTCTGTGTTCCAAAGGAATACAGACCCTGCCTACACATTAATATTAAAACAAGGCAAGTATTCTAGTCCATGGGCACACTTTTAGGGATACAGTTCTAGTAGTATATCTGCTTTTGATACAGAAAAGGGAGTAACTGATTTCAGGAGTCTTTATATGGCTAACCACTTTCATGGCAAGCACTCTACTGGCATCCCAGTATCAGTAGGTAAGAAAGAATGAAAGAAAAAGTTAACTTGAACTAACAGAGATTTCTCGGTATGAGACAGAACAAAATGTTGAAGTAGAAGAACGATTGCTGGAAAAGGCAGAAGTATCATTAACAAGTATTTCACAGCTCTCATTTCAACCCCAAAATAGTATTTTCTTACCGTTTTCAGCTACCACTACTCTGTCATTAGTCATTCTTCAAACGCTAAGTCTCACTGTGCCTTTGGGAATTTGGACCAAATAAGGAATGAACAAACCATGAACAAGGATACACCCAAACAAAATCTTTAAAAAGCCTGGTTACCAAGTACAAAATAACAAAGGAATATTGAAGACACTTAGGTGGGACCCAGCTCGGTTTTTTTAATTTTTTTTTTTTATGAGTGACAAGTTAAAAAGCCTGCTCTACAGCATTATAAGGTCTTCTCTGCTTCAGGAAGAAGCAAGAACCATGGTGAATCAAATAAAACAGCATCTGATGACTCCTAGATAATGCTGATCATTAGTAAGCTCATTGTCTTACTTGAAGGGAGTCTGATGGTGACAAAACAATTACGAGAGAAAGAAAACATATTCCTGGCCACATTACAGTCCATTAAAAACCTGCCATTACCTTCTGCTGTTGGTGGACTTTGCATCAGCCCTGAAGTATCTGAGTCATGTGGACATCATGCCCATTTCCTACAACTTACACATATTTTTCAAGATTTAAAACACTGTAGTCTCAAAACATTAACTCAGAGTGTAATGGTTTTAACATATATTTTACATCTTAATTTGTCATAATAATGTGGCTATAAGCTGCTGTCATTCGCTCCCTTTTTCTGACCTTGGAAGTAAAATGTTTAATCTCCATGGGATTTTCCTGGCGAGATATTTTAAATCAGTGCATATGTACATACTTCTCTATATGTTTTTTCAATTTTCCTAAAATATTCTCATATGTGCAGACATGATGACTAGACATGTTTCAGTGGTGCTTGAAACTTGATACAAGTGGGTAATTTAACCATGTAATTGAACAATATTACAGAAACACAAGGAGTTTCCTAGCAACAAAAGGCCTTGGACATCAAGATGGCAGCCAACAGCTAACATTGCAATTGCCTGACCTAACTTGAAAAGAAATTATACTGAAAAACATCCTTCTTCCTCTCACAGCAGAACTCATCTAAGATACACAGCTACAGGTCTGACCTTGAAGGGCTTTTCTTGCATGCGTATGCCTTCCTCATATACAAGGTCACAAAATGTCATATGACAAAGGACATTTGGGTTTCCTTTTGGGTATTTTTGTATTTTCCAGAAGTAAGAACAATCTTTGATTTGAAAAATATAATACTCCCATCCTCTCAAGTTAACCCCCATAGAAAATAAAAGAGCTCTTAATGCAAAGTAGCTGAGCACAGCTTAGATTGTCAATGCAGATTTCCCCCTTGTTAGGGTGTTTCTGGAGGACTGGGCCAGGGAAAAAGTGGCAACAAGTCCCTTGAGCCTGGACACCAGCGCTGCTCTCTGCCACCGGTTCCAGTGACAGAGACTCCCATGCCTGAGAAAACAGGACACAGAGGGACAGAGCAAAATCATCTCCTCCCTTCTTCCCTTTTTCCTCATTTCTATTATTCTCTGGCTGCTGTATTTGGGAGGAGGAAAATGACAAGATTTTTAGTCCAAGTCCTTTTTTGCTGAAGCAAGTCAGTCAGCTGAGCAGTTATCCCAGAGGAATGAGGATAATGGTCCCCTTTATTAGCACAGAGGGGAGGTGACGCCTGAGATGAACAGCTCCTGACCAGCCAGTCTCAGACAAAAGCCATCTCTTCCTGAGGGGGAAGAGTAAAGCATGGAAGAACCTACAAACTCACAAGGCTGCAGCACTCAATGTCATTTCTCTATTAATTCCTGCCTAACAAAGCCTCCTGCCACAGTCTGAAGACTACTGAACCTAGACTCACAGCTGTGACACAGCTCTGTGCCACCCTCTGAATAACAGCAGAGGGGACTTAGCAAGCACGTGACTTCCTAGAGACTTGGGCCCTCCTGCTTACGTTCCCCACCAAGTCACACATTTCACGTCTGATCGAGACAAATCCCTTAACCTGTCCTTCAACAAGGCACAACAGCACTTCCCACCAAGAATAAATACATTCATGCCCATTAACTTTCAGACAGTACAATGACATGGTCCAGAAGGTTATAATCGGGGGAGACACCTGCCCCTGGAAGGATGCTAGGGGCTGTGAACTGCTGCTGCTGACCCCACCAACACAGGGTGGCTCAAGGCACAGAGGACACTGAAAACATTCCTATGTTCAGTGCTTCCTTCAGTTAAACAACAACATCAGTCCCTATTCCCAGTTACATGACGACTTCATTTTTCCATCTGAAGTAGCTAACTCACTTCAAGAAAAATGTCAGAAATTACTTGTTTTCTGAATGAAAACTTAAGAGTCTTGGGCAGAGAAACAAAACCCTCCTAATACAAGGATGATGGTTGACTGGTATTTCACTAAAATAGCAACAGCTATTTGTGTGGAGTATGTCTATAACAAATATGTCGGTACAAAAATGCTGCCTTGCAAACACCATTCTTTTCAATGTTGGCTTTACAGCTTTGGAGGCGCTGGCTGCTTTCACAGCCAAGTTTGCCACTGCTATGGAAAACAGGCTGCACATGCGAGCCAGCTGAAGTCATACAGACTGAAAAGGGCTAGGGCTGCTGCTGCTGCTACCACTGTAAAAGTGTTATTTGGAAACCGTCTTCTCAGAGAGCTGTATAAGGAATCAAAAATCCAGGGCAGGGATGAAGGCTTGATGCTTTTCCATTTTTTAGCAATGACTAATATGAAAAATCTCCTATCTCAAAATAAAACATTTCTGCCCCTTACAAAGGCATATAAGCAGGCAGGGCAGAATAGCCTTATATAGCTGGCCTAGTCATGTCCTCTTCACCCCTGTATCTGAAGACCTTCTTGGATTGTACTCATAACCTCAACCAATGTGGATGAGAAATATGCCAAAGCCTTCCTCTTCCTCAGCTGGAAGGCAGAGGGATGTCCCTTTTGATTTCACCACAAGAGCTGTATGAGGACAGTGCAGAGAAAAGGCCAAAATCAACGAAGAAAATGAGAAGTAAAATACTTTAACACTCACTAAGCCAGGCCAGAAATAATTTTGCAATTAATCAAACAGAGATAAGTGACATGCAAGAAATACAAGCTTTTCAGTGTCTTAGAGAATATAGAAGCATATTTTAGAAGCAGAACAGTGCAAGCCATTCCTTCTACAGATTTGTCCCTTACGTACAGCTGTTTGCTGTCTAACAAGGGCTGAGTTTGTAACTGCAGTTTTCATCTAGGGAAGACATTTGGTCTCCCTATGATATCCAGCTGTCTACTTGCATAAGGTTTGAGGGACTCCAAGAACTGTAGGATGGTTTCTGTTATCAAAAAACAATTAATACGGGTAGAAAGGAATATTTCACTTTAAGATGCTTCACAACATTAACTGCTTTAGATAAAAGGACAGAATCAGCTCAAATTTTTTCGTCTTGATCCTCAAAAGAAATACCTTTTTCAATAGCACAACTTAAGTTTCACCTTAACTAGGAAAACATACCTGTCAATGCTTATGCCCAGTCTAAAGAGATATTCTCCAAAGTCCTTTTCTAAATGCTTTTTGCTAAATGTCCTATCAACATTGCACCCCACCGCATACTTCATGGCAAGAGACCTTGCGAAAACATCACTACTTCAGACAATCAAAGACAACCTAGATTGCAGCAAGGTTTTCTTTATAGCTTTTTCCCACATGGATTTTCTCTACAAGGTAAAAGCAGATTATGGCAGCACCAGACTTGCACTGTTTCTCAACTCCAGTTGAGTATGACAGCGTTTCATTGTGTCATAATATAATACCAGATCAGCTTCATACAGTTTTCTTAATCCAAACCCAGTGTTCAAGCATAGCTGACCTCAGATTTAGACAAACCCAAAGAACTTTGACTACAAGTTTTCTGTAGTATTTAAAGTCTCATCACTCAACTCTCATCTCCTTTGTTGGTGTGCCCCTAGAGAGTCCAGTGAGAAAAGATTGCTTTCACTCAGAACACAGGAATTTCTGAAGAATTCTGCACCATCTTAGGGATTCATTTTTTGGGACAGCTCACTTATTTACTATCAGAGTAAAACATCAGATACAGGGAAGAAAAGGCTCTACCTGAAGTTTTGATATTCTGATCTATGACCTCAGGTGTGACAAGGAGAGGTAGAAAGCACATTTGAACATCTCTATACTTTGTAGACCCTTATCAAAAATGCTGACACAAAAGTTCAGGAAAAGAGTAAGAAATTCCAAGGAAATCTATTAGAGGTATTTGCAAATGTTTGATACTTTGCACATCTTTCCGCAGAAGCAAAATCACTTACCTTTAAGCAAAGGAACCTTCTCAAAATCTTGAAAATTAAGTAACCCCAATATAAATGCAAGCCTTGAAGGATCAATAGCTGTCCATTGAATAAAAAATATGCTATAACAGGAGTTGTGGAGTAGTATGTAGGTTGATACAACGTGGCACGAAGAATCCTAAAAAAAAATAAAGGTCACTGTTATGGTGAAATTTTTCTTCTCTACGCTGTTAACAACTATTTGCAATTTCACATTCCAGACGGATTAACTATTTCCACAAAATATTAAAAAGCTCCGCAAAGATGACAGATTAATTAACAAGCCCTGTCTTAATTAGATTATGCATCTCCGTTGAAATACAGACTTCAGATGATGAGAAATTTGAGTCTTGCATGAAAGTATTCTAAATAAGGTTAAAAAAAAAAACCCATTCTTTTTCATCTTGAGCTCTGTGTGGTCTAGATACTATGCAACTCAGAGCTTGTCTATGCCATTTATTTTTTAATGGAAATTCTTTCTAATCTGAAATCCACACTCCAGAGAAGATACTACAGGCTTTGCAACAGGGCTTTTTGTTAATTAACATAAGTTTTGTCCATCCTCAGACTTCACTACTTCTATATTATTTGAGGCTTTTTGAGTCCCTTTAATCTCATCACGTTTTGGTTCCAAGCTCAAGAACAAGAAACTCAGTGAAGCAAAATGATTGGAGATCACTTGTATAGTTAATCAAAAAATAACAAGAAAGTGAAAGACATCAGCATTTCTGAAAGAAAATACTACAGGAAATTAAAACCTTGTGTTGATCAAGGTTCAGAACTATTAATTTAACCAGTTTGAGTCTCCAAGGGTTTGTCCACATCCAGGGAGGGGCATGAAGGCAAACTAGAGCAAGTCAATGAAACTCTGGATGTGAAACACATTAAACGCTTTTTAAAAGCTAAACATGTTAAGCATTAAGCACACTAAGCACCCTTGTGGATACTCCAAAGCATCTTAAACCATAGCACTCCAGAATCATGCAAGTATTTAGCAAGTTATGATTTATTTGCATTGGCTTCATAAATTAACTGATTCACCTTAACTTTTCTGAGTGTTCCTCATGTGAGCAAGTGAGGCGAGGTACTACTCAAGGACTACGTAGCAAAAAGAAGGCACTACAAAAATTAACTACAGTCTTATAGGATTTACACTGTACTCTAACTTTGCAGGTACAGCAGGAGGGATGGAAAGAAAGGGAAAATGATTTCTCCTAGTTAAGTAGCTCAATCCCCTTGAAAATGCAGGAGTTCATAGCATTTAACTAGCATTTATGAAAATAAGTTAAATACATAAAAGCCTTTATTTCAGTTAGCATATTTTCAAGAGGTTCATCTAAAAACTATTTTTACTTAAATTAAATTTCTAAAGAAAATAACAGTTTTTGTCAACTTTTCTCTCTGGCTTTTAATAGCCAACAGTGAAAGTTCTGCTTCTGCTCTTTAAAGTACAATCCATTCCTTTCCTTTTCCCATCACAACCAATACTAACCTCTCAGTGGAAATGGGAATGAAATAAAAGCCTGTGGCTACGTTAAACATTACTTACCAGAAGGGGAACAGGATGATTCTCGTGATGAAGAATGCAATAGAAAAGATGATAAAGAGCATATTGCATGTTTTCTCCCAGTGAGCGTAATTAAACATTTTGGCTGCCTGCAATGAATAAAAACCATCAAACATATTACAAATATTCTCTGAAATAAGCTCCTTTCTGCATTTTCATAAACAAGGACTCATCTTCCACCTGAGCAGGAAGAAAATTTCCTCCGTTTGACATGTAAAGCAATCATTTTACTGATACCTAATAAAGCAGTATCAAAACAGATTCTTCTTTTATATTTCTCCTTTTATCTTAAAGGAAAGGACTCTGTATCAAAGGCCTAAAGAACAGCTCTCCGATCAGAATATAAAAGTGTCATGAAAACACAAAGTGCTCTTGAAAACAGAGGTTCATCCCTCATGCCTGTACCAGACTCAAAATGGGCTGAATCAAAGAGAAGCTGCTGGCCACATCTGCACGCTCAGGAGCGGCAGTGACCCCTTATACACAGACACCCCGGTGCATGTGCGTTACTGACCCTTCTCTGTGCCTAATTCAGCTTCTGTCTTCTCCTTTCTGAGAGCTGGAGATCCCAGTGCTGGTCTCTATCCCGCTAATGCATATTGTAGTCACTGCTTCTCCCCTAGCTGAACTGTGTGACTCTCAATGCTTCATTTTGGAACCACCTTGGGCACTGTTGAATGAAACAGCTATTCTCAAGTGTGAGCAAAGCTTCAGGTGCCAAGCCTAGGTTTTAAACAGCGGTTTGATGAATTATTTTTTTTTAATTTTTTTTTTTGAGTGGCAGGGCTGAATTAGATAATTCTGATACCCGACTTCAGTTTCTGTCTGAGTGCTGTCCTACCAGTTGTCAGTTCAACTGTTTGTAAGGCCACACAGTTAATTGAACCATAAAGCAGCTCAGGATTAAAAGTAACCTGGTAGGTACACATTTGATCTGGACCAATCCCAACTGCACGACCCCCCAACTAGTTGTTCCAATGTAACAGACAGAGTTATCAGGAGCAGAAACAAACAGCAACAGAAAACAGCCTATAAGGGCTGCTTACACTGGCACGTCCACCAAAAGAGGTGATGAAACTATGCTCTCAATCATGGTGTTATAAAACCAGGATAACTCTATTGAAGGAAACACAGCATGCATTTGTCTTCCAAGAAACCCAGCAGCAAGCCTCTATGACCACAGTGCTGTGTGCAGAATGAGACACTGAATCTTAAACATCTCTAAACATTGATATTCAGTTCAGAGAAGGGACTTCCCCTTCAGTCCAGGGTAAGAAACTTTTCCTCTGCCACTAGATACCTGTGATATCTCGTTCAGGGACAAGTTGAGTGTCTTCAGCCAGAAGTGTATAGTGTATAATGTAGATGTACCCCTTGGCTCACCACAGTTCTGTGAATGCTGACAAAATTAAGCCAGTTTGGAGAATTAGCCAAAATTTTGGCTGCTAAATTTGCTTGAGAATTGGTATCATGCCAAACTGTTCACAGGCTAGACAACTTGGTCTAATTTTAACAGTAAAACAAGAATAATCCAGGGAGGCAGCTGTATTTCCAGTCCCCATTCTGTACTGAAGAACTTCTCTTCTGTTCTTTTCTCACAATGGATTCTGTAACAGAGTATCAGCTTAAATTACCTAGAAGCTCTTTTTTTATCTTACAGTTTATGAATCTGTGAAGCCTTGTCTCTGTGGGGATAGGAAGGGATCATACGAACCTTGTGGCAAAAAGATGTCACTGAACATAACCTGGGCAACAACCAAAAAAAAACCCCAAAACAACAACAAAAAACCCAAAACAAACAAACAAAAAGATAGAGGGCAGGGTTACCTCGAGCCAGAAATCTGCGGTATCGTGCACAAACATCACCAGCGTTCCAAGACGCACGTAATTGCCACACCAAGAGCCACTCATCAACCCAATGGCTGCCAAGTGATGAATGACATGAGCCAGAAAATCCTGTGAAGGAGGGAAGAAAGAGGTAGATGCAAGCAAGTACAGCCCTTTAGGCTCTCCGAGCGGATGAAGTGACAAGCAAGACTTGTCACACAGAGAGAGATGCCCTGGCAGCCAGGAGAGCACGGATGTGTGCAGGTGTACGAGGGACAGACTGATGCTGCCCTCATGTGGCTACACTAAATCCAAGTATTAAGACAGTGCTTTTCCTTATTAGACACTCTTTTTCCCCCACCCCACAGAAACAGAGGTTCAAGCGACAAACAAGGACAACCACTTGCCTTCCTTTTGTTGTCAATCCCAAGTGTAAATAAGAGAGACCAATAAAAACCAATCTCAGCCATGTAGTACCAATATTGGGATGGCAGCAGAGTCTGTAATGAAGAAAACCACAGTTAACTGAGAATAGCAAAAAGTGAATGCCAAGTGAAATTACTTCTTTTTTCCTTTCCTCACTTTTTCTGCTCCTCTGCTGAGTCTTGCTTAAAAAATTAAACTAAACTAAATCCCTGTTCTGGGCTTCATTAAGAAGGATGTTCTGGGAGCCAAATATTTTAACCTTTACTCAGACCAAACTCTCAGTTTCTACAGTTCCTCCCCCACCTCTGAATTTCAGCGTGCTTTTTTCTATGTTTCTGTCAGAGAACTACACGCAGAGTGCTTCTGCATTTAATTACAAACAACTGCAAATAAACGAAGCCCTCCATTTTGGTGAACAATTAACATTTTAAACATTCACACATCCCATGACTAAAATATCAGCTATTTATGCTAAAATCCTATGCATCTGCTTAGGGCTAGATGCTGAGCTTGGCTGCTCCCTTGGTTCAATAAGTTTCCCAGGTGGCAGGAAGTAGGCTTGGTTATCAGATCCCATGGGCAAGAGAAGCTGGGAAAACTCGGCTTGGAGGCAAGATTCTTTTTATTCTTGGCCCTTTGACTAAGGCAGGAATAAGAGGGCAGTGTGATGGGTCAGAGATTTATAAAAATAGGAGTGGGGAGCACGTAAGAACCTCTGGCAGGTGGGCAAGAAGGCAGTTTGCTCGGAGTCATCTATTATGGGACCATTAGTAAAATATTTTAGGAAGAAACGAGAGCCTCATGGGGGCATGGGAACAACCAGAGTATTGAGCAGCGATGCCCAGAGCAGGGACTCACATTATGCCAAACCAAATCACTGCAGAGCTCCCTCCACCTGCACTACTGAGCAATAGGGCCCAGAAGGCACACGGCACTCGGGCTGCTCAGTGTAACCCTCTGCATAATGCTATTCTGCAGTGCCTCGAAGCACCCTCAGGTCTGGTGCAAGCTGAGGGGTTCTGCAGTGAAACCCGTAACACAGATGGCATCTGCTGTGCGAAACTGGTAACCTGTGATGGGTGGAAATAAGAGCGGTCTGGCTGGAGGGCTGAGTTGCAGCACAGGCAGATCACTGAGAAGTTCTGCAACAGTCAGCAGGAGGTACCAAAGAAGAGCAAAAGGCTTTGGTGCCACACCTCTCCAGGTGTGCCCTTTGGGAGGGGGAGTTCTGCGGATTACCCCTTCCAATGGGGAAATACCTGGAATGCCTCAAGGCCAACGGCCCAATGCCAAAAAGCTCACCTGAAACGGATAGCCAACCCACGTCTGCCATATGTCGTAAAACCAAGGTTTCTGGGGAAGAGAGATGATTCAGAGACTGATCAGCTGAGCAACAATAAGTCATCCTAACTCAAAATCTTCAATACTTAAAATTTCTTTAAGTGAAGCAAGCTAAGCAGCTATAAGTCTTGATAACTGTTCCCCACCAATTTTTAAAGGGATCTTACATCCCAGATTTATTATATTGGTCCAAGCTTTTTGGCTTCTTTTCAGGACACCTGAAACATTCCAGTTCATCATTTCATCATCTAAAGCAGTGGGTGTGTGTTTTATTACTGCAATTACTCAAGATATGTTGCCACAGTGATTAGATTTTGCTGTGTTTACCAGCCACACACGCCACTGGTTCATGATGATAAACAGTGTTTGGGCAGAAGAGCCAGATGAATGCAGACACGCTGAGAACTGTTCTGCTGCTCAGGAGAAGCATTAGTGACACCCCAGGCAGTGCTCACATAGTTACAAGCAGCACTCTCTGTTATTCCCAACTTCTGACTCAGCAGCAGCACCTCAATAAATAGCCGTGAATTACACCATTGTTGTGACCCCCAAAAATGCTGCCAGAAAAAAGTTTATGGCCCCCTTTGAGAAAAACACGGCCATGTGATACATTTGTAGGTGTTAACAGGGCATGTTGTAAAAACATCTGTATGACTTCTTAAATCTTTCCTTAAAAATACTGATTACTCATAAATTATCATTGAAGTTCAAAAGATAATTTAAAAGTTAAGAAAAATTCTCAGTGCATATTGCAGCCTATCATCTAGATTACATTCAAAGATCAGAACACAAATAGCCACTGAAACCAGTAAGTCTTTCAATAGGCTTCAAGAAGATCTAGAAATCAGTCCTTACTTTGTTAAAAATACAAGAATATCAATTCTTTCAAGAAAATTAACTTACATCATACAGAAATATAAATCCAGCAATGGAGGATGTAAGATAGAATGAAAATCGCCAGCTGCAAAATTAAAGTGAAAAAATAAGAACAAAGCATTATATTTTTTATAGATATTGTCCTGAGCCAGAATTAACTGCAAATCATTGCACATCACATACAATCTTCACATAAACGTGCCCTCACACTCTACATTAAGGGTTGTCACATAGTAACTACATCTGAATTATTGATAATTAAATATTTAAGCTTTGACTAATTGCTAAAGTAGTAAGTTATTTTACATTATCTCAATACAGATATCTTGATTGTGATTACAGCAGTAATTTTCCAGCTAGGCATGATCAAGAGAACAGTCACAGCAAACGTACTAGGTTCCCTAAAAATTAAGTTTGATAACACCAACCTTTCCTGCTATATCAATCCCTCTAGAATACGCACACTGGACTAAGAACATCTCACAGCTCCCTAACTCCAGAAGGGCTTTCAGCCACGTGGCACATACTTTCCAATCAGTTCAAACACTGTGAACACTGTGAGCACCAACACTGACTTGTTTTAATTGCTGGGTTAATTTCTTTTGATCTGTCTTAACACTGATTGTTGAAAATAGGGGAGCCCTATGAAGCTTTAACAACAACTACTGGATTAGTTTATGTCTTACTACAGAGGTCTGAATTAACTATAAACCTCAATCTTTGACTAGGTTTGCCAGCATTTAGTGTGATCTAAGGTTTTTCTGACTTAAATGGATATTCTTCAAGGCAGATAAAACTTCCAGGTTTTAACCACCGAACTGGTAAGTCGGCAAGGGAAGAAAGTTCTTGTGTATCTTAGTGAACCGAAACTATGTTGTTGCTTTTATATGTCAGAGCAGGATGCTGTGATTTGGAGCCAGCAATCAGCATTGTAATGACTCTGGAGCCTGCGTGGGAGGTATTGTCCCTGGGACTGGGTGTGGCTGGAGACTCAGCCAGAGCGTTCCCACTCCCACCTCTACAGGTGATGGAAAACTTCTTCCTTTCCACTCTCCTCCTTGACAGGAACAGGCCTGACCTTTCCCAGAGCAGCTCTTCAAGATCAGTAGGAAAACACCGTGAGACTTCACATGGTGAGAAAGGTCGTGATCACAGAGACAGGCACATGGCCCCAAACCCTGTGAGAACATTTTGTAGAACAAGAGGTACCCCAGAGGGGAAAAGCAAACTGCCTCCCAGAAAAGCTAAATTTGCTAAAACAGGAGGAGTGAGAGTCTCAAGAAGAACATTGTACTAATGGATTGAGAGATGTATAAAAATTAGATTGTGGTCTTTGGCAAACATTAATGAAGTGACACATGAGAGAAGATGGTAACTTGTCTGGTAAAAGCAGACGCTCCTTTCTGAGCCCTACATTACCTGGAGGCTGAAACCCAAGGTAAAAGAGTTAGATGTTCAAAGACCGAGCCAGCATTTTACAGGGGAAGCAAGCAAACAAAAGATGAGGAAATAGAATGGCAGAGGCTAGACAAGATAATACGTCTCACGCCTGCGGAAGAAGCCAAGGCAACAATTATAAAATTGCCACTTGATACACTGGTAATAAACAATTGTTTTACTTTTCACCTTTAAAGCATTTTTCCTCAGGTGATTTGAAAACAATACTTCAAAAACATTCACTGCGCAGACAGAAAAATTCAAAGGTATGTGGTGGAAATAAGAAGAGCAAACGGAAAGGGAGAGTGGAACCCCCAAGCATTACCTGGCTCAGAGTTAACCAAGAGATGCTATGAAAAACACCACCATGGCACGGGACAGACTTTTTACACAGGGGCTGATTCTGCCCTCCTGCCTCGTATTTCAAGCAAGTAGTCCAGTGGATGTAGGAGGACTGATTCTATGTAAAGTGTAAGTGATTTTCCGATCCAAAGCACAGAACACCTAACAGGACTGTGCCATTAGTCCCCAGCACTACAAATACATATTGAATGCACTTAGCAATAAACAGTGCTCCAGATGAACTCATTATGCACACAAGACTGCCAGAGCACTACCTCATTTTGCATTTAGCCAAGCTTCTGTATGAATCTGGTGAACAAAACCTAAAGTAAAACTCATCTAAATTCACCAAATTTTACCCAAGTTCCTGGCCACCAGAGAGAACACCAAACAACAACTATGCAGAGGGATTTTCTTACTTAACTTCAGGAATCTTTTCTCTTCAATTGAGTCTAACAAAAAAGAATTCAGTAGGTGAAGTTAAAGGCTGGTAAGTCTTTTAAGGCAGGGAAGGTTTCATGCAAAGGCCTTTCCAAACCCCAGTGTTGCTTAACTGGGCACATTAATAGCTTAAGCATGGCTTTAGATCTGGCTCATCAGATTTTCCTTGTGATTCAGAAAAATGATCCTGGAGATTGCAGGCTTTCAAAAATTTCATAATGCTCATAACAGACTATTAACGTGGAATAATTCTGTTCCTCATTTGTTGCCTTGAGAATTATATTCAATTAAATTCACTGACAAAGAGCAGAGCAAGGTTCGCAAAATTGCAGAAGAGAAGTCTGTTTGCTTCATTCTCACTCAAGCTGCCAAGCAAATTTTCATTTTAGTCTTTGGCTACGTATTACTAGAGACATGCATCCATGTGAGGTAGGTCTTTTATCAATAGCAGGAAATCTTATTGTCACTAGTAAAACAAAGTTAACTGATCCACAAAACAACAGTAGAAATAAACCATGGATGTCAGCTTGCCAGGACAGTTTACTCAACAGTGAGGATTCAGAGCAACACATCTATATTTACCAACTGGATTTATGTCCAGAGGACATCAAATTATTATCATATTGATTCACACTGAAAATAATCTTACTAAAGTACTCAACTTCGAGTTCTGTAGCTGTACTTTTAAGTCTCATTCCTTAAGCTAATCTACACAAAAGAGGTTACAAATTCACACATAGTCGTGTGAATTTTTGCGAATGTAATTAGGCTAGTCAAAAATCCAAATACACAGGACATTAGGAAAGTGTTTTATACTGGTTCAGTCAATTTCAGTATCCAAAAGGGATGAGCTATGTAAGTAACGCTATGCCCATTTGGGGATTTGCAAGTTGTATGATGTTTTGGACGACACTGGAATAGTTCAATAGCAATATGTTTAAGCTCACAGAATTTCTCACACATTTGTGTAAGATCAGACTCTTGAATGCTTTTCCAGTTTTCAATTATATGCAGAAGGTTTTGAAACTTTTTACATATTGATTATTACCACTCAAAATTGCACAATGGCCCACTCAGAGTGTTTTTGCGGGTTTTGCACAGTACCCCTCGTTCAAGCTGTGACACCTATCATTTAGTTTAGATGGCAAGATTCCTGCTCTTGAACTGACTTCCATACACATAATAGCATCCCAAAATGACAGCATGGGTATATACACAAAATGATTGAGTAAGCATTTTTGTTCCGTTATGATTACTGGCAGACAGAAAAGTGTTTTCCTATTCTCTGCGTGTTTTCATAAAGCACTATGTAGCAGGCGTGTACAAATAAGTCCATTATTAAACAATGAAGAAAACTGTAAAATATTTTTGAGATTTTTTTTTCAGGACAAACTGTTAACCTAATCTTTTAAAGTCACACCATTTGGAGAAACAGTACTAGATCCTTTCAATTTGTTTGTGTATGCACAAACCAAACCCCTTATCAGACAGACCCAGCTTTCTGGAAGCTAGTCGCCCTTAAAAGGCACCTGAGGACCTCAAATCATTTTTTTCAAAACAGTAAAATCCAAAATAATCAAAATCATTGTCTTTTCTTACAAAGCTTCCTGGAATTTCCGAAGCACTGTTGGGATCTCAAGGTTTCGCCGTCTCCTAAACCACTTTTCCACCAAACGGACTGTACAGTTGCACTTTTTGGCAAGGCCTTGAATCTCTGACTGCAAAAAATGGAATAGTGTTAGCAACAAGTTGTACTCCACTGTACTTTTCATTAATTTTGTAGTTCACAGATCATCTTTGCACTGTTGTAAGGTCTTAATTTAAAAATATTACTAACATCAAATATCTATGGACATTTACCCTGCAGCAGGCTTCCTGGTTTAATTTTGGCACTCACGGAAACCCTGGATTTTTGAGACACTAAATTACATAAATAAAGCAGGCATGAAATGTACAGATCCACAAACTGTGCTATTGTCTTTCTGGTGGCTTCTGATTGTTTCCAAGATGCAACTTCTACTGCTAAGCAAGAGGTTGGGCTGGAGGGGAAAGTGCCAGGTATCAACATACATGGACAATGTATCTAATATCTTACTAATTGTAATTATTATATTTAAATAAGTGTCTCAGGTGAGATCCAGGCCTGGAATTGAGATGACCTAAGCTCTGTTCTCAAAACTAATGTCCTTCTGTGGTACAGGGCAAGTCAGTTTAATCTTACCGAGCAACATCCAGACTGCCTTTTGACAACCAAAAATAAATTAGCACTAGAGCATTGCCTAGAAATGCACTCAGTTATTCAAGTGCAGTCAGGTGTCTCTACTTCATGTGTGCTCTGAAGGTGAAGTGGCTCTGCCATTCTAGCATGTGCTAAGCACAAGGCAGCATGACTCTTGCATTGCTGGGTGCTCAGTACCCTGGGTGCAGCAGCCTGCAGGTTTTCTCCCTCTCCTCCATCCCAAGTGCAGAAGGTGCGGGCTGACCTCCCCTGCTGCTGCAGGAGTGGAGGTATCTGTTCGACCCACCCCTGGGGAAGCTCTTTCCCTGCAAGTCTAGTATGCAAATAGTGGGTGGCAGCAGCGCTGCCTCCACCAAGGTAAGTCTAGTTCAGTTGGTCTCCTACCCTCAGGGAAAGCTCTGGTATGTGAGCAAAGGCACCTCAGCTGCCAGGGAGCGCAGGAGTGCAAACAGCCTCTGTGCTCAGCCCATCCTGCTGGCCTGAGAGCTCTCTATTTGCCATGCAGGAATGACGACTTTGTTTTGGCAGACAATGGAGCCGAGACACCCTCAATTGCCAGCCAGGCCTCTGTGTGCTTTCCCAAGCACAGTGGTCCCCAAGCTGGACACCTAAGGGAGGAAGCCTGAATCCTTCCCATGTACCAACAAGTATAGAAATGCTGTGCCTCCTTTCAGAGATTAATTGTCAAACTGTACTTGTGCAGAAGGAAGGTATGAAACAGAGATTGGGATACTTGCCCAGATAGAGAAGAGCTTATATGTGAACGCAAATACGTCTGTTCCTGGTGATATCAGCCAAAAGCCACAGTGATATGATAGCAGAGTTAGGGATAGAAAGCGAAGTTCCATGTACCAATAATTACCAATATCCCTTATTACTAGAAAACACATACTTATTTTCAAAAACAATGTAGTAACACCGCAACTGTTTGGTAACTGTAGTTAGGTAAGTGAACTTGCTGACACTGCGTTCACAGCAAAGTACCTGTTTCCCATCAACAATCAAGGTGCCTCATTTTTTGAGATAGTAAACATTGACTATTATTTTTCTCTTGTTCAATTTTAAAAACAAACAGCAAGGTACTAGAAAGATTTTCTCACATAAGCCAGGATTAAGTGTGCAGCAATATAACAGATCAAAAGGCTTCCATGCCAGTGTTCCAATATTATTGCTTGCAATAAATATGATACCACTTTCCAACAACAGATGTCAGCTGATGTTTTCTCCAGACAGAATGAGTTAAAGATGGAACACTGATCTTCACTGCAAATATTATTAACAGTCTAACCTAGAACAGCATGCCAGAAAATTAAACATCTTAAACATATTTTCTGTTTTGGATGCCATATACCCTTGTCAGCAGAACAGCAAGAAAAACCCAAATAAATTAAGTCATCTGTCAATCAGCTGGAACTCATCCCATGATGTCACTGCTGATAGCTGATTCAAACAGTAAGAGTGGGGTTTTCCAAAACCAAAACTAATTTATAAGAATGAGAATCCTTACTTGGGATGGATGTTTTGAGCACTCCCGGAAATAACTCTCTAAAACAGGATTAGGCTGTGGCTTCACACGTCTTACATTCTTTATACCTAAGGCTTTTGCTAGAGGTATAGCAACATATCTGAAAAGACATATCGTGAAAAACTTTAAAAATACAACACAGTTACAAGACCTTAGCTGTTTTCATGCCAGGCTATGAAGAAAATAAATCTGAAGCAATTTAATCTGCCATAGGATATGACGGTGCACTGTGAGAGAAAGGAATCTCCCTCTAGCTCATTCCAAGACAGAACCATAGCATTTTAGCAGTTATGCAAAAAAGCAGACCCAAGGACTTAAGTTTGTGGTCCTGAAATGCTATAAAACTAAAGGAAAGATCCTGATTTTTGCGTCCTTGTGTTTTTCTATGATTCTATGATTGGCATTAAGCAACAGTTTAGGGAGAGTGAAACAAGGACAGATGCTGTCTCCACATGAGCTGCTACTGGGATACTTTTTCCTAGTGTCAGACAGTCACTTAGCACGTCACTTCACAGGGCTACCACTGCTCAAGACACTGGATTCTGCTTGCGGCCTCCAGCTTGTGGCACACAGCAACTCCCCCAGAGACTGAAGGCTTTTCTTTCTCTTCCATTTTCCTATACAAATTGCTGCAGAGCATGCCAAATGCTTCACTCTTCTACTCAGACAGGCTTTTTTTTTTTTCTGAAAACGCCCCCCTCACTCCCGCTAATATCAGCAATTGATTCCTTATTACTCATAGCAACAGTCAGTTTTCCTTATTCATGGGCAGATTCGCTGCAGGCCAGATGTGTGGGCTAATTATTCACACGAATGATTTCCAATAGCAGCGCCGTGAGACACAGTTGGGTAAGCATTTACTCAGGAGACACTGTGAATGGTTATAAACATATGACCCAAATTACTTTTGATCTCTAATATGAATGATCTTATCTGGTTCTGTTTTAAGTCTGTCCAACTTATGACATTCCAAATTTCCTCATTCTATCCTGAAATAATTATAAAAACCTACTAATCACATTCTTTAGAGCAAAAAAAGAAAGTCAAGCAAAAAATACACAAATAAATTAGTCAAAGCACCGCAAATCTCAATGTATTTGTAGCTTTCTTCTGTGGAGCCAACCTCTGCTTGTCCCACAAGATTCCAGCTGCAGGAGGAATCCATCTTTCAGTGCCAAAGTGAGAAAAATAAGGAATCAGCATTACTAGATCTGCATAAAATGTTCATGTGAAACTTTGAGATCCCTCCAATCTGCCTAGTTTTGCTACAGCTAAACACCTGGGATCTATCAGCCTCACACAAATGTTCTGGTGAAGGACCAAATGAAAGGAGAGGTTTGGTGGACAAATACCTCTACCCATCCACCAAAGGAGAAAAAGCAAAACGAAATCCAAATGGGTTTGTATTAATTGTATTTCTAGTGAAAGGAGATAATTAGAATTATCCAAATGGTGTTCTAGATAAGCTAAACATAGTAATGGTAGGATTAGAGGGAATGGATTAAAACTAGAGATGGGATGATTCAGACTGGATGTTAGGAAGAAGTTCTCCACCATGAGGGTGGTGAGACACTGGAACAGGTTGCCCAGAGAGGTGGTGGAAGCCCCATTCCCGGAAGTTTTTAAGGCCAGGCTGGCCAGGGCTCTGAGCAACCTGATCTAGTGGGAGGTGTCCCTGCCCATGGCAGGGGGGTTGGAACCAGATGATCTTTAAGGTCCCTTCCAACCCTGACAAGTCTATGAATCTAGATAGAAATCTTTTCCTTCTAGATTGGCCTCAGCCACGTGTTCCTAATAGTGAAAATATTTCCCAATTTTTCACCTGCCATATTATCTGCACTAGATCTTTCTAGCAAATCACCAACTAATCCTCCTTTATAAAAACTTAATAACGTTTATCTAAAGATATCCTATTTTTAACAACTTTTTAGCATTAATGAGTATTAACATTAGCATGAAATGTGTTCATGTTTCTTACCTTTCACTGAAGAATCGGATAATCAGCAATACAAAAGCACATGGTATTGTGGCATATAATTGATGTGGTTTTGGAAAGACAAGTCCATCACGGTCTACAAAATGTTCCCATGTGCAATTGATAGGCATCCATATATTCTCCCACCAGAACCAGCTGTTGAGCGTCTTTAATACGTGCGCCATGCTAAGCAAATGAAGAGATAATTGACAATTATTCCTGACATGTTAAAAAGGAAGTGCCTGAAATAAAACATATTGAACCTTGTGGCATAGAATAGTGGTTCCCATCTGGCAGGACATTTCCTAAAGATAAGGTACAAGCAAATAGCAGATGATGTTCAGGTCCCAAAAGAACAAGGTATCGTGGCCCACATGTGTTGCGGTGGTATTGCAGGTCCAACAGAGGGACTCTACAGAGATCCTGCAGGCACTGTAGAGATGCTCAGGTGTCCCCAGAATAAATCAACAGCAAACAGACCTAGACAATAAAGTCAGTTTTCTCAGGAAAAATTAAAAAAAAAAAAAAAGAAAAAAAATCAGTTACAGGAAGCTGAAAACCCCTTGATTTAGAGCATGCAGGTGGGATTATAATTCAGCAGAAGATAAAATAATAGAGCCAAATTTTGAGCTGGTATAAACCAATACAGGGCCTTTGAAATCTGCAGGGGGAAGAGGTAACCTGCTGTCTCATTTTAGTCATTCCCATTAGACTGCTTAGTACCTGGTCAAATCTTCTGCAATAATAATTTATAATCCATCAGAACAATACACAAAAGATACTAACGAGAATGATCTTCCCCAGGCTGCCTTCATAAATTAAATATAAGTGGTTGGAAGGGTGGAAAAGAAATGAGAAAGTCCAGGGTGTGACTCAGTCCCGTAATAACGAAGACATTTTGCTGTTGAATTACTGCTGCTTAATATGCTAACAGCAACATGCACCTTGATCCTGATTTTGCAAACACTAGTGCACAGCAAGCTTTTTTCCGGATTTACAGGAAATACTATGATTTAATTGTGACCAAATACTAGATCAGAACAAAATGTCTAAAATCAGCTCTTGAAAGAAAAAAAATATTTCACTTAAAACATTTCATTTTTGTAAAAGACTAATTTTTAACCTTTGTATTCTACATTATATTTTTTAGAAATTTCTGTTATTCCTCATTTAGTTGTAAGGACTTTACAGTACAATCATGTTCTATATCCTACAAAAATATTCTAAAATGGAATAAAAATGGAAGTCACTATAATGTTTTCCATAAGGCTGAAATAAGTAATTTTTCTATAATTTCTAGGAATAATAAATTTAAATTACTTTTTTCATACTAAAATTTCCCGTAAACCAGAAAAAAAAATACAAGGAAATAACTGGTTTCACTGAACCATAGTTTCAATGAAGAAACAGCTGAGCTGGGAGAATATCAACCAAGTCTCCTCAAAGCGTTAGACATCCCATCAGAAAATCTCACAGCAATATATTTGGATCAAGCGATAAGATCAAATCATGCTTAGGACAGACAATTGTTCAGGCCTTTTCACGTTCCTCTGCATTTGGGCGGGGGCCACAGGAGTTTGGCTTTGCCTGCAGCCAGACGTAGCTTCCACCCATGCTGGATGAGGATACCCAGATTAGTGCACCGAAACTGGCTTTCCAGATATGGACACGGCTGGCTCTGAAGCCCACTTTAATCAATAGCTAACGAACAATCGCCACGATCCACAGTGGGCTGTTTCCACTAAGCTGAAGTTTTGCAGCAGGTTTGTGAAACAGCGACTCATATCCATCAAACAGAGCTGGGTTAACAGACACTGTGAATCAATTTACTGGCCAAGCACAGTAGTCAGTATTAAAATATTAATAACCCTGCCATTTAATCTTTTTAAGTGCCAAAAGGGGACAGTAAAAACTTACTGAATGAATTGTGTGTGTATAAGCAAATGCAAAAATAAAGGAGGGAGAAATCACAATTGTTCCTGCACCAAGACTTTATATGCCAAGTCTCAGCCTAGAGCAATTTTTTATTGCTGAATTATAAACTCCTGGAAGTAGGGATTTATAATGGGGCTGCTAACAGACCCTTAACTACAGCTACCAGGCGCCATGATAATGAAGCAGGGCTTTGAAACATGACATTTTAGGTCAGACAGAAAGGCTTGCAGACAAACGGCCCTAGAAGACCAGGGGAAAGACTCATTACACAGTTCTGTTTCCTAATACGTGTATATTTTTAAACTAGACTGTGCATTGCAAACTATCACAAACTGTAACTGTAGTAAAAACAGGCCAGTCTATTATTACACAGCAGAAAGAGCACTAACAGCTGGACTATGGTGAGATGTGTTGTGACTAAATGTGCACCCAAAATACTTGAATCCTACAAGAACTCTATAGTGCATATTTTCATATTGGATTATTGGAATCTCACTAATTCATGTTTTCCTTCCATGCATGGGTGCCTTACTGTATAGCTACCTTCGCAAGTCTTAAACTAGTTAATAGATCTCTATTAAACTAAGCTCATAAGCATATGCTTAATCTTAAAATTTAAGGGAATTCGGGGAATTTGGGGTCTGATGAAGAGTCCATGGATTTCAGTCGAAGACCTGCCTCATAGAAAGGTGGGTTCTCTGAAACTCCTTCTTGTGTAATCCCCTGTATTTCTCCCAAATCTTGCCTGGCACACAGGGGATTAGACTATCCCTGATGAACGTTGTCCAAGTAATTCTTAGAAAACTGCTGATGAGATTCCACATTTGTCTGCAACCTATTCTTATGTTTTATTACCTTTAAATTGGATGTTCACCCTACATTTAACCTATGTTTTCACTGCAGCAAATCAGGCCGTTCCCTGGGCAATCTTGGAGATTTCCATCTTCCTAATAGCAGCTGTTTGAGTAGTTGGGCTTTTTTCCTGTCTCCCTTCAGCTTCAGTTCTTATCATAAGGTACCTGGATGGTGAGGATGTCCTTCCAAACACACCTCGGCAGCAGCAACCCGAGCATTTTACAGTTTCTCTTTCTGTCCTTTTGGCTCTTAAATGGCTGACAGCTGTAGCTGTGTGATTAAGTAGTTTTATCCCTCCTCAAATCACGGAGATCCTGAAACATACAGGAACTCCAAAAATACTATTTTGTCGCATACATCAAATACAAAGAAGGTTCTCTTCTCCTGTACTACAAACAAGCCGTGGTCCTTTCAGCTTCCTGAGAAATCTCTCAGGAAACACACACACACTTTGTATGTTTTTCTGGATGACAAGGAAGCTGATACCTGACAGAAGTCTCCATCTCAGGCAGCACCACCCAAGACAAACCAACCAGGAATAACTCAGTGCTAGCTTTATTTATTGTCTCCTTCTCCACAAATACATATTTTCTACCTCCTAGAATTAAAATTAGTGTTAAACAAAAGATGAACCCATCTATTATCCCATACCCTCTGCAAAAAGGTTCTTTCAATGCTCCCACAGCATCACACGTAGACATAATCCAGCTCTATGGTTTACTCACCACTTTCAGCAACCACTGTCCCAAATGCTAATCCTCATTATCAGCTCTCTCCACATTACAACTTGACCACTTCATTCTAAATTATTTACTTTGAATCCTTTTGATCCTAAACAATGGCTGTGTAAATCGTGAAAGAAGAGGCCAGAGGATGAAGAAAAGGAGACAGACAGAGAGCACACAGGTCATTTGTCTCTAGCAAGCTTTGTCTGTTAGAAAAACCATAGCTGCCACTTGCTAATCTCTCCTCCTTCCAATTACCAGCTGCCTGGGACAATTCTGCCAGAGTGACTACTCAGAACCCTCAATCCCACATCTGTATCAATTCACCAGGCAGAGACTGAACGGCCAGAGAGAGCAAACCCTGCTTTCAGACCGCATCAGGTTAAAGGCACATTGCCAGTACCACAGGTGAGAAAATTTTCCCATTATTGTTTGCATGCAACCTTTTCTGGAAAATAAAGGTTTTGGTCTCCACAAAAGCTATTCTTCTGGCATATTACATATAGACCAACCTCAAGCACTTATATATATTTTAAGTGATGTCTCTACTGTTTAGTTTTCGTTTTAACCAAAAGAATTTTGGCAACTTGTTAAATCCTAACAGGTTAGGAAGGCCAGTAACCCCTTGGCCATACAGCCTTACACTGAGAACACCTCTTCCAAGCGCCCATAGCGTGGGTGGGAAAGGGAAGGCCTCCACTACAGGTCCTCTTGTGAAAGGGACTAATGAATAGCTAGAAGTCTTTCAGCTGTCCCTTCTGCCACCCAGGGGCTATGAGCAGTGATGGCGCAGGCATTTCCTCATATAGTGCCTGAAATCTGGGTGGGAAACAGAAGAACCAGTTTCTTATCAACTGGGTCAGTGGAGTGTGTTTTGCAA
This sequence comes from Chroicocephalus ridibundus, assembly GCF_963924245.1. Taxonomy (NCBI): domain Eukaryota; kingdom Metazoa; phylum Chordata; class Aves; order Charadriiformes; family Laridae; genus Chroicocephalus; species Chroicocephalus ridibundus. Next base: position 46,415,648 of record NC_086292.1, read on the forward strand.
CAGCCTCATTTTACGCTGCCGAGAAATTGTCACCTCCGAGAAGCATTATGACTGCAGTTCCTTGGGACCCAAGTTTGTTTCCCTAGTATATCAGCGTAAAACTAGAGTACACTTAACTTTTGTCAGCAGCTTGCTACTACACAAAGGCACGTGTTCCAGTGTAACCACAAGTGGTGGCAACCAGTTCCAGTGCTGGGATCAGGCCATAGATGCTGGATTTCAAAGGCAGCTGATCTTTTCAGTTTGTGTAAACTATCACAAGCTGTTATCCTCCCCACACACACACTCTGCTTCCAAAGAATGGGCAGCAGATGCAAAGGCCCAGCTTATCCTGATTCGGGACCAGCTCTAACAAGAAACTTGAAAGCCTACCCAGCCTGAACCTCCTGTTCCTCAGAGTGCTGAGCTCAGAGCCTTTCTTCCTTCCTGCTCAGAACAGCACCAAACAAGCAGTAAAATGTGTTGAGTGAGAAGTGACAACAGCCAAGTGACCCATATTCTGCCCAACCTAGGGTGAAAAAAAAAAAAACCACCACACAAAACAAAACCCAAGCCACCCCTGCTTCTTCACAGATTCCTATCCATAGACCAGCAGCACCGGTATTATTTTCGTTGACAAAACTAGATTTGTTGCCCTTGCTCTAGAAGTCAGTCTAACAATAAAAAAAGGTGGTTTAGAAAATTGGAAATTTCACCTGCATCATGGAAATTAAATACTCCAAATGAAGAAATCTAATCACCTCCTTGCTAAGGAAGGATCTCCTCTGTAGGCTAATCTAGTTTTAAGTGGGCTAGTGCGAAACAAGAAAATCAGGAATGATTACTTCAGGAACTACATCCTTTATAATTAAAGGAGAGCCTACACAGTTGGGAAGTACCAGTGTGAAGTTTCTTTCAAAGCTTTGTTCCTTGGATCCTTGATATAGTCAGTTAAAAAAAAAAATCTGGTATTTTTAATGCCATTAAGCAATAAAGGACAAATTCTGGTTTGAGAAAAGCTACATGGCTACATTTTGAAAAACAAATTCAGGAGCTGCTTTGAAGTGGAACTTCTGGCTGCTGCAGTCTGGGGAATGAATAAAAAGAAAGAGAGCCAAAGCTTTGATTGTGTTCTCCAAGTAAAAGCTCTCGCTTGCAAAAAGTGAATTTCGAAAACCAGAACGAAGGGAAGGCAATACTCAGTTTTGAAGGATTGCGAGAATTTCTTATCCTTATTTACTGCATAAATTAGAAAACCCAAAATTCGCTAACAAAAACATGCAAGCGAAAGAAACCTTAATTTCTCTAAGCATCTTATTAGACTGTCTACTGGAGGCACGACAGGAAAAGAATGAAATGAGCAAAAAGCAAGAATAACGTAATTCTCCTATTTCTCTCCCCATTTGGTAGAGCTGGTCAAGCTGGTGCAACAACTGTTGGGAAAAAAAAAAAAATCAAGTCTCATAGGTATCAAAAGAGAGAGCAAAGCTGTTCCAGGCTATTACTCATCAACATTAAACCAAGTGGTTTAGAAGAGTAAATAAAGATCAGATCCACCATATCTTGGGTGGTTTTGGTTTTGCTTAAGACTAATACATGCAACAGTTAACACACAAGTTTCAGCAGCAGATTTGTGTTCTGCTAAAAATAGATATCACGCTGTTAAAGAATCCCAACTGCCATCACCACCATTAAACAGGTGACAAAATAGGGGACCTGCATTTTGTTCCTAACAGTTGTACAGCCTTTTTCCTACTGAGGACAGTAGAAGCACTACCTAAGAGATACCTTTTAAAAAAAAAAATCTCAATTGCACAGAAAAGTGAGTTTTAATAAAAATCAAGAAAACCCGTAAGTACAAACAATAACTTGTTAATAGTTTAGCATTCGTGCAAGTGTTGACAGTTGATATCATGCCATACAGATTTTCAAATGTACAACAGCTGCTTTATACATCTTCTGGACATATTTGCAACTTGCAAGTTCGAGAAATCACAGGATGCAATGCCAGATTAGCTTTTCCACTAATAATTTTTTATGCTAAAAAAAAAATAATCATTAGTCCCTAAGGCCATAAGAGCAGCCCTGACCTCCACTGGTTTTTTCCTAACACATTCATTCAGGCATCAGTTATTAGTTGTAAGCGTCTGCCAGTTGGAGACATTGCTTATTCCTCCTTCTTGGCACCGTCTTTTACATTTGATTGAACAGTGTTTTGCACCTAATTGGCATAAAGGATTTGAACTATGGTCTGCAGAGGAAAGAACTGAATGAAGGATATTTGGTTGATGCTACCATCTCTTTGCATCTTTTCTTTTCTCATCTTGTTCATCCAAATGCGAAAAGACGATTCCAGTTAAATTCCACACAACCTGAGCCACAGCAAGAATGATACCTCACCCATCAAGGACGATATCTTGTAGAAGCAGTGGCAGCACAGAATAAGGGAGCTGTTGGAATTAGAGGTTCTTATGATGAAACACTGAAATACTCCATACACATAGAACATCTGAATTAAGATTGCTATGAGACCTTTCACTGCAAGTTTACTCCCTAACTTGTAAAAATCTCAACTGTAAACAGTTTAACTGCCTAGTTATAGGGCAATTAAGAGTATTTTACTTCTTTTACTATTTTATCATATTACCTTGTAACTTGGCTACTATTGTAACAGGCACTTTGAATAATTCTCAATTAAGGTGGCAAGTGAGTTTTATTATATTTTTCTCTGTTCTCTGAGGGAAAGATAACCAGAACCATTTGAAAGAATTCATTTTCTGGGTGAAAGTTACCATGCTGTCTCTACTTAAAGGTAAATCACTTTTGACCAGCTAAAATGGTTTTACCTGATTGCAGGCAGCCGAGGAAAGTGAAATACAGTTCTCCCACTGTACAGTTACAGTGCAAACTATGTCTGATTTTAAGCTTTAAAAATCCTAACATTGACAGTGTTGGATAAAGAGCTATGAAATAACTCGAATATCTGCAATAATTTTGAGTTAAAAAAATAGTTCTTTAAAAGTGTGCTCTATCCAGACTACAAGGTTGTTAACAGATGCTTAATTCATATGAAGTTTTAAACAGACCTAGAGGGACAATACCGGTTGCTTCAAGAACTTGTTAGTAACACTTGTCACAATGTAAGGAAAAACCTTTTTAAGTACAACAGTTTTCTTCAAATTGTAACTATTAGGGAAAGATGCAAAAATGATTATTTTTTGTAGCTTACCAAATTTTATTTGAAATAAAAGTCTGAAGCCTAACTTAAAATGCTAAGTTATACAATGGAGATTTTACCAGAGTTGTGAGCCTTCTTGGTCACTTATTTAAGTTAAGGGTTAAGGGCAGAGAAGAACAGAGCAGCATATGGGCACACAGTGGCCAGGATAAGCACGTTAGTAGAAGTACAACAGTACCACAAAACATGTGAAGACAGCAGAATAGTAAGGAACCAGAGAGAGGACCTGAGGGTACAGAGGCAGAGGTTGTTGGCTTCTCCACCTGCACAGTGGATGACTCAAAGTTTTAAATTAGCCCTTGGGAGGTAGGGAAAGGGACAGGGCTGGTGCATTCGCACTCTGGAAAACTGTCCTATTTGCATCTTCCTGAAACAGGGTCTTCAGCTATCATGTACACACAGGGGCTCAAACATGTACATTGACATTAACGATCTCTACACCACCCTGAACAGCAGTTAAACCAAGTCTACTGCACTCCACTGTTCTCAGTTCTCCTCCCGTAGGTTATCCCCTCCTTTGCAGTTTAACCTGCCAGACGTTCTCCACCCACAGAGACAACTAAAGGAGGAGCCAGAACATAACTACTATTTCATTATTTCAGCCACTGTTTCGCATGTTTTTCATGTCTTAACAAATGCAAGAGAGACACCTTCACCTAAAGGTGTACCAGCATAGCCTTTTCATCAACACTGGCATCCCAGCTGAAGATCTGACCCAAGCTAAGAAGCTAGATAAAATAGGTAGACATTACAAAAAGTAAGAGGGGAAAAAATGAACAGGGTTCCTCCATCTGAATGTGATAGCATTACTATGAAAGAACCCTTTCTGGCAGCTTGTTTATATGTATTATTTATAAGCCCTAGCTTCTTCACATCTTCAACAGGTAAGCGTAATTAAAACCTCTGTTAAACTGAATTTCTTACAGAACATTTTTTTTCTTAGCATTTTACAGAACAAAATTAGAACTAGCTTTTTCAAGCAACTTAAATTCAAAGGTTTTTATGCAATCACTTACATCATTAGCTAACATTATTTTTCCTGTTAATAAATTTTCCTCCCTTCCAGTTCAGAAAGAAGTGATCTTAAAAGCACTTAATAGAATAATGATACAAGAAGCAGAAAAGCAAAGTGACTACTGTAACCTGTACTACTTTTCTTTAAAATAAAAAGCAGTTCTCATAGGTTGGAATATTTAGTAGCAACAAATAAAGTCTCATTAACACCTATCCCACTCTTTATCTGAAGACTATCAAAAGAGTTACTCTAATTTTCCCGTGTAAAACACGCAATGTTAGAGACCAGCACATGCGAACGATTCAGACCATAATCTGATGTAGGTAGGGGAAGAAAAGAAAAAAAAAAAACAAGAAAAAAAAGGAAAGAAAAAGAAATTCCTACCTTTATGATGTTGCAGTCAAAGAGAACATAAGCACATTAGCAGGGAAGAGGCATTACGCTCACTACTTTGTCAAAGGTAAACACGCCCAATCTACAGAACTCTTTCAAATTCTTCACAGACCCACCCAGCAAAGTTGCACTTCAAGATTTCTGACTGAAGGCAATCCTGATGTCATATGTATCCAGTCAGTGAAACCTGGGAGTAGTAATGCCGAGTGCCTTCCCTTGTGCTTGTTTCAACATAGTAGATGAAGAAATGTTTGAAGTCACATGGTATTTTGTTGCACGATGAGAGTTTGTCTCAACTTATATTGCTCTATACATGCACGGGAGAATGCCGCGCCTGCTGATCATGCAGAAAGAGAAACCCCAATTGCATCACTTCACACTCACGTTTTCAGATGCACTATTAGATGAAGTATGGGTTTTCAAATAAAGTTAGAGAAAGGTTTCTGCTCCTACTGACCAGCCTCAGGAATACTTCCACCTTCAATTAACTAGGTGTTTTACACAAAGTGTTCCAGCTCCTCAGAAGATATAAAGTAGAATTTTTGAAATTCCTAAAGCAGAGGGAAACATTCACATATATGTTTGGTTAGAGATACCATATGAACATGGAAATTTTACTTAACCCTACGTGATCTTTAATTAATTAATTTAAGTTCCATGACTAAGGAATAAGGCTGAAATTTACTCCTTACCAGCTCCCTCCAGTTTCAAATAATAAGTAACAGGATGCAGAAGTGTTGGCATTACTTAGCATTCTAATGGGCAGGACACCTTAATGTTGCTCAAAAGGAACAAGAAAACCTCACCGACAAGCCAGGAGCAGAGAACCCTTCCTGCTTGCAGTCAAACAGCAACCCATGAAATAGGAACAGACATGTCACAGTTGAACCGAAGTTTCACCTTGCCTAGCATACTGTCTCTGAAGGAAGCTGATCACAGATGGCTATGGAAGAGTACAAGAACAGAACAAACACAAAACAGTAACTGATGATACCCCCCAGCCATCAGTAGTTTGGATCTCACAGACTTCCTAAGCCACAGATGGTGTCTATGTAAATAACACTGGAGAGGTTCTCCACCCAGCCCTAATTTCCACACCTCCTTTTGAGTGTATTGAAACTTCCATCATAATCCATAAGACTGCAATAAAAGAATACGCAACCCAGACAATATTTGGATGCTGTTCGTGTCCCTCCAGAGAGAAGTGTGGGTTTGTTCATATAGTTGCCTTTTTTTTTTTAGATATTATATTTTGCAGCTATTGCAAGTCTTCAGTCCTTCCATAGAAGTGGGAGCAGTATTCAATAAACCAATGCACCAGAGAAATATTAAACATGAAGGATTACTTCAGAAAGGTAGTATTATGGCTTTGCTGTTGCTTTAAATTATCTCCATACTTTCCCACACCTGAACCACTAGTATGAACTAAGTAGAACATTTAGGAACACTTTGCCAATTAGGAAAGCCTAGAGCAAGCTGATTCATCTATCACTTCGCTAGTACTGTGCCAGTAATGTAATAGGTAATTGGCAGAAACACCTCTTTATTATGCCTTAATCCACAATTTCTTCACTGTTACACTAAATTGCAAAAAACCATGCTTGTTTGACTGGGGGAAATCTGGGGCTGCTACAAATAATAAAATGGGAAAAATGCCTTTCCGTATTTTTTGAGGAGAATTTGTTAGGTAGCACTCACCACCTACATAGGACTCTATTACAAGATTAAAGATATTATATGGTAAATAACAAGCTAACCATACCCTCTTGATCAAAGCTGCCCACTGACCTTTCAATTATCACTGCACTTTGATACTACTTACCTTTCAGGTATCTTAAATTTGAATGCTGCAAAAAAGAAACCCAAACAACAAAAAGCATCTTAGTCTGTATGTCTCTCAGAGAAAAAAAACCCAACACATTACTATTCCTTACTTGCAGCATAACACCTACTCAGTCATAGAACAATTAAATGCAAGTAAATAACGGAGACACGTATTTGACCCAAATAATTATTTCACATATCACTGGAAATGATGTATAAGTTTTCAGAAAAAAAAAATAGAACCAAGAAAAATTCTCTAAAGTCACTTCTTTCTGTTTTCCAGCCAGTTAAACACATATATTAAATTACAGTGAATCCTGACAGTTGATGCAAGCTTTCACCTGAGCATCTAATCAGTTACATAAGAAAGATTATAGTATTAGTTAACTTTCCCAACAGGGAAAACCCTCTTGGCAAGTCTTTGAGACTATATTAAATCTTAATCTCCTAAACTCAGAGGTGTTGTGTATGATGGCACCTGCAGGGGGAAGAAGAAAAAAACCACAAGAAACCAAGCCCACAAATACAAAGGGTTTCTTTTGTTTTCCTTTATAGAAAAATATTAAAATTCACCTGGAGAGCCCACAGATGTTTTAAATACATTGCCTATTAGTACTTAATAATTTTGCTAACTGATTATCTCAATGGCAGTTAATCAAATCTCAGTCATATGTACACACAGAGAAGAACGAGGAATCAATTTGATCTAATAATAATTCGGACTCTGAATTCTGTTTTACCACCAGTGAAACCCATCTGCTTGCCATCTGACATTCCTTCAAGACTAAAGTAAAAAAACTTGGTATTCCTATACTTTCTGCTCCTCAAGAATCAACACATATCTGAAAATAAATCCTTTCAAGTCACGTGTTCAAGGACATCAATATCATAACTCATAATCTTGCAATCTGTACTTTAAAAGTTAAGCTCCTCTTCTTCACATGAATTCGTATCTTCTCCTAATATACCAACCTTCCCCTACATAAAAGGGATGAAGAAGTCCATTCACATTCTCTCAAAAACCTTTCTCCTCAAGACCTTTCTTACTAGGAAGTATGACCTGATTCATAACCCATACAGAATTTTAGGTAAGTAGGGGTTCATTTCTAATTAATTAATAATGCCACCTGTCATAATTGAAGACTAGATACCCGATTTTGAACACAGCAAGCATTAAGGTAATAAATACTTATTGTACATGAATGCCATTGCAGGACTAAATCAGGAATACAGAAAATGTAAACACATAGGCTGAAATCTTCAAAAGGCTTAAATATTTTTAAAGTATTGTTTCAGAACTTGCTTCCTGTGAATTTTAACAAGAATTAGAAAACTCAATACTTTGAGAATCCAGGCCTTAACAACAAGAAGGAAGATGACAATTGGATAAAAAGCGGGTGTCTATAGTAATACTGGAAGGATAAAGACAGTGGAGAAGTGAAGGAACACCAACAAACTCTACTGCTGACCCAAGCTGCCATCTCCTCACTGAAATTCAAAGAACAGGATCATTAATAGGCTTCAAATATGCCTTAGAAAAAAGGCTCCAGGAAAAGATATTGGCATTACCTGAGGACTGCTTTCTAACCAATTTCTCTCGCACACTTTGCAATTAAGGGATATAAATACCACAATTATGCTCTCTCTTTCAAGCTGTCACAAACTCTTGGCTGTATTTCATTTAAATACTGATCATATAGCGTATCAATAAGCCTCCAGGACAGCAATTAAGAATGCTGTCATATCCAGAGGCACACAGATGTACATGTGATTTAGTGAATTCATCTGGTTACAGTTTGGTCAGCATTCTTTACACAAAATCCTAGTCTGTTTTATCTTAAATCATCCTTGGTGAGAAGATGCTTTTCTTTCCTCTTGATTTAGCATCATCTTGTCCATACTCGTCAAATTCACCTTTCTAATAACCAGAAACACTATAGCAATTCAAATATAACCGCATATCTATATAAGGTACTTTTACTAAGTATATTCTAATATGTTTGAAAGAGTAAATTAGCAAGAAGAGTAACTTTGCTCACATTTATAGTAAGCAGTGTGTTAAAGCTTGCATGCTACTCACAAAATCTTAGCAAGAACAACTGTATCTAAGGTTTGACTTGTATAGTTCACCCTTTCCACCCCAGATACAGCACTGTTAATGCACTCAAAACTCCCATGTGCAATTACTACTTTAAGATGCAGAAGACTAACATATAAAATATTCTGGCTGGAACACTAGAGATTTAACAATTAGTCCAACCAATTCCTTCAGAGAGTTTTTTTTAATTAATTTCCAACAATCCAAATAATATAGGATTAAAAAAAGATGCCTTGTTGATCCTTGGAGCTGGAAGCACTGCTTTAACAACCATATAAAAATAAACCTCAAAAACTTGTAACACTTGCACACAGAGAAAACGCTGCAAATGTTGTTTGATTACATCACTAGGAGATTCTTCGAGCATCAGTCTTTATCCATCCACACAGAACACAAGCACAAAATATGGACATTTGCTTGGTGAAACTGAAAGGCAAACCCTTTGATGCTTCACAGCCAGCAATTTCCCCCTCCGCGCCAGCTCATGAGTGAAAATTTCAGAAAACACTGGCATCAACTAGTCAATATTTTTAGTTTAGGTGAGGAAACACTCCTTTAGAATCATCACAGAATGTGCTGGGTTGGAAAGGACCTTTAAAGGTCATCTAGTCCAACCATCCTGCAGTAAGCAGGGACAACTTTAACTTGATCAAATTGCTCAGAGCCCCGTCAAGCCTGGCCTTGAACAAATCGGTCCCCTTTAGAGGGACCAATGTTCTGTTGAAGATGACCAAGTACTAGATTCTTCTCTGAGGAGATAAATAATTTTAAAAAAATTGGGTGAGTTTTATATTTGCTGCATAAGGGCCTTTGCCGAATTCTCGCAGCAGCTGGTAGCAGTTTCAGCAGAAACCGAACACCATTTCGGACATGATTTTCTTGAAGAATATAAATACTATCAAGGAAGCCAAGTACTGGAGGTAAGTTTCCAGAAAGCATTAACTTCTGTTTCAGTTAAACCCCTACGTGAAATAGCTATAAAAAGCATGTAGTAACAAAGTTACTTTAAGAACAGACTTTGTCAAACTCCAAAAGATTACAACTGAAGATAAAGCTAGCTAGCATGCGAACAATAAACATTGCGAATATAGGAATAAGCACACAGCATTTTATCATTTCGCAGCAAATCTTTTTACTTAATCAGTACGCGCTGGTTTGCAAAACAGGCTTTAAAATCTTATCTGTTGTTTTCTATGTAGCTATTAGTTACTTCAAAGTAGCTGTGGACATTTGGAAACTCTTTGAAGGTCCACAGAAAATCTTTCAGGTTTCAGGTCCCTAGCATCAGGATGAGATGTGCAGAATAGTCAGCAAGTACAATTAGCAGCTAGAACTCCTGACAGTTTCAGGACACATGCATACAAAGGGAGCCAACATTCAGCAGTGCAATTACTTTTGAGGCCGCGTGTGCTACTTTTTTTGAACATTTCAGAATTTTTAAGATCTTCCCCCTGAAATGACACTGCTGACTGATGAACTCATGTTTTGCAGCACAGGTGAGTAGGAACCAGAAATAATTAAGGACATTTTAATTCTCCATGCAAGCTTTTTACCACAAAATGTGTTGTTGTATTCCTTCCTTCCTTGCTGTATGTAAACCAGCATCAAAGCAGCTTGTCTAATAAAGAGTGTCTCTGACAGTTATCAGCAATAAACTCATTTGCACAACATTTTAAAAAGACAATGACTTGGAAAAGCTTAAAACCCTGAGATACTACTCAATCAACTCCAGGTCCATGCCTGTTGAGCCAGTGATAGTAAAAGACTGCTGTCATCCATTCTGACACACAACTGGCTTCTAACAAGATTTCAGAGTGAACCAGGTAGTCTAAAAGAGTTGTACAAAATACAACAAGAATTTACAAATTAATTTGGACAACTCTTTAAAGGAAAATACACAGAAGTAAAATTGTAATGACCACCGTATTTTCACTCCTACTGACAGTGAAAGGCTGTGATAAATACTTGACACTGACTTCAGACACCATCCCAGACTGACTTTCCAAAAAGTACAAACAATACTTACCCTGCAGTGATAAACCCAGGAAAAACCAAGGCTCCTTGTTCCCAGCTCTACAACAGTACCATAAGAATTCTCAAGGTTGGTTTTTATTCTTGTATTACAGGATTAAAACTCGTATTACAAGTCTTAAAACTAGAATGGAGAGCAGTCATAAAAATATTGGAGGAAATCCAGTCTGAAGAACCACAAGCAAGGAACCACCTGGATTCAGCTGTAATTGCAATCAAGCTCTACAAATATTCCAGTTCAAGAACATTGCTTTTTAAAAAGCGCATCTTGTAAGCAACTTCTAGTGCTAACTGCTTACCTCATTAAAGCATAATTTATTCTATTGATGTTGAAGGTAAACTCCTCAAAACAACTGCACAGACATAAGTGGAGACTGTGGACATTTCAGGATAGAACAGAAAACTGTCTCCAGACAGGTCACCTGATTTGTTCTGTGTCTTGCTTTGAAATAATAAAAGGAAAGTTGTTAGATATCAATATCCAAAGGTGAGGCCTATCATCCTCCTAGTAATAGTACAATTGGCCTGCTTCAGAAGTTCTAATTTAACATTGGTAACAGGTTCTGCAGATAAGTTAATTTGCTCTAGCAAATGAAATAACAGCTCCGCCTAAGAGATTTCGATAGTAAAAACTCAAGACCAAAAAACCCTCCAACCACCCACCTTACATACTCACCAATGGATTAAAATACAAATTATTTTTGCAAAGTGTTTTGTTTGTGCTAGACTTTTTGAATGTAGCCATAGAACTAGTAGCTACCTTCACTGCTCACACTCATTTTGTGTGCAATGAAAAAAAAAGTTGACTCACATCAGTTTTACTCCATCTCAGGTCCTACAGTTCATAACTGGTAAAATATCAACGCATTAAAGTTGCCAGATACAAACCACATTTACCCATTTTTATCACTAAAACATTCTGAGAATTAAAACAATGGCTTTCTGAGAAGTGAAACATGTGGGAATGATCACTATTAATAAGCAACTGGGCACACAATCAACTTCATGCCTGTAAGAATTAAACACATTTGGAGTGCAATTGGATTTGCTGTATTCAAAAATCAAAAATTATGGCTCGTACACTTTTTGCTAAGTTCTACACACTGTTCTGAGATGTCTAAGCTTTTACTTCAAAAAAGGTTTTATAGTGGTAGTAATCACTGCCAAACAAGACAACTAGCACTTCACAAAACCAAACTAATCTCCCCATTCTACCTTTCCCACCCTGCTTATCTTATCATTGTCTGAGACTTACTGTTGTAATTTAGATACTTCCCACTGGCAAAGTATAGACTAAGAAATGCTGAACCGTGTTCAGTGAAAACAATGAAGTTACTCAATTAAAATAAACTAGTCAGCAAAGGCTAGATTAGAAAAGAAGTGAGGATAGTGGAAAGGATTTCACTGAAATCTAAATATCTACCTACGTTTAAAATTGTGATCTTGAGAAACTCTTGCTCAACTGCCTTGCCAAAGGCAGTTCCCTTGTTTGAGCTGAAAAGTTCCCAAATTGTGTGGAGTTGCATCTTTGAACATGCCCAGAGGCATTTTACTCGTGACAGAAGTGAGCAACTCAGCATCTAGAGCATAACCAAGTTCAAACAGTAAAGAGAAACCAAGCATTCTTCTGCCCTGGGCAACTCAGAGGTTAGGTTTTAACTGAAGTAACTATAAGCATGAATGGAAAAGTTTCCATTCATTGACATTCTCACTGACTCCCATGCACAAGTTCCCTCGGGAAGAAAACAATTCACAACGAATGCACAGAATACTCAGATCTCCTACGTGCCAGTGAAGGGGATCACTCTTTCCTATAGAGCTGCCCAGTGACTACAGCTGTCATCCTGAAACAGTAAGACTGATGTTCAAATCTCTCTGTCTGAGAATTCACACCATTTAAGCATCTCTTGAGAACACTGTGATTTCTAGCTAAATTATCCCATAAGTTTCACCTAGTTTTCTTCCCTTCAACTGGTGTTGATTCACCAGTTCAGAGCTCAAGACTAATCTAGAATATGGACACGGAGGTTTGGGGGTCAGAGTCACCTGCTCCAGAGACTGTTCATCTTAACTCAGTATCTATTTTAATTTAACACTACATAGCTATTTAAAAAGAAGATAGAGCTTACTTGGTTCTCAATGAGAATACAGCACTTACCTTCAAGAGATGATCCTAAAAGGAAAACTGCTTCTTACAATTCTGATGAGGTCTGAAATTTTTACAGTAGTCCCTGTTGTCAGTACTTTCCCATTGCCTAACCCTTGTAAGATCATTACGCGCTGCACATTAAGCACACCAACATTAGATGGCTTCCTGCTAAGCGCACACACTGTTTTAGATCCTATTCTGAACCAACTCTCCCCAGGCAATGTCTTAGACACTTACTTCTCAGGTTATTCAAATTAGATCTAATAAAAGATGTAAGTATAAGAATTTAAATTCAATATCCATGTCACTGCACTGCAGACACTTAATTTCTAGTTATCTGTTTCTGATTTAACAAGTTTACTAAGTAGATATTCTATACTTATACAAAATATATAATAGATGCAAGGAATTCTGCTGCATTACCTAAGCTTGATTTTACACACCGTTCTCCACTAAAATGCTCTGTAAATACGCAATACATGCATCAGTCCCACACCTACCTTTCAATTAAAGGAATATACCATTAATATTAAGAAAAACTAAATGCAATTTTCAGTGAAATGACAACACTGCTGATTAAATCAGGCAAAAAGTACACCCTAGACATCAGTTAAGCACTACAGCCAAGAAAAGTGTGGCATGTGTTATTGTGGTAGCACATCTGAATGTCCACTTAAAAGCACAGATGCAGAACTCATGGTATAAACATCAAAACTTTCACCAACTAAAATATTTTATTTAGCTCAACCTCTAAGCAGTCAAGTGTTGCATTAACACTGCACTGTAGTCCATAAATCACTACCAATCTGGCAATGACTTCATATATAGAATGACATTAAGTATAATTGACAATACTTTAAGTATCATATGTTGTTGATATGCTTTCACATCAAATTTTGAATAACTAACAATTAATCCTTATATAGCGTACACTGACATACACAGCATGAATAAGCTTAGGACCCCAAGGTAATGGGTCATATCACTGAGTGCAACTGCAGATTTTTAAAGGTGTCACACACGTTTATCCTGTTTCAGGTTAAATACACTGACAGGTGCAAGAGGCATAAGCTTTAGCAGTCATTAATGTAATGGAAACATCCACTAGTGTACTAGTTAAAAAAATAATCACTAGTACACTTCTTTGGGTATTGGGGATTCATATTCTCACTGATCTTCCCAATGTGGCTCAGTAGTTTCAACAATGCAGATGGATTATATGGGAAAAGATTTCTTCTCTGCAACCTAGAAATAGCTTTTTGCAGTTCTTCCAAACATTTTGTTGACTTGTAAAACATTATTCTTACTGGAATGATGTCATCCGAGGACGCCATGCAAGTCAAACAGGATGAGTTATTAGATCCCTTTTGTTTCAGCGGCAACATTTCAGACTTGTGTGTGTTCCATTTATCATCTGTGTAGGTGCATCCAGTTTCCCTTATCCTCGTCTTGCTCTCATTATTTAAAGGCACCTGCTTTGTGTTTACCAAGCACTCTTTTCCATCTGATTCTAATTCAGAGTCATCTGAGCTGTCATAATTAACAAGGCTTTGAAGAGAACCCAGCAGAGATGTACTATCAGTGCATATCAATGAGTTAGACTGGTTAGACTCTGCAACTTCATTATCACCTTGCTCTGTTGTAAACACAAAGTAATTGTGAGAAGCCAAAGATACCGAAGTCTGTGGTTCTTGTTCACAACAAGCATTTTGCAAACTCTCATCAGTCATATAGCTTTGTTTTTCTTGATGAAGTGGCTTGACAGAAGAAATTGATTGAAAAGTGCCATGTTTGGTATCAAAAAGGTTACAGACATCCACAAACTGTTGCCAGTCTTTTCTAAGAAGCTTTAGGTACCTTACCAAGTACTCCAGAAAGCAAGTTTCTGATGAAATCAAAAAATCTAGTAGTACTGTGGAATCAAATGCAATCTTTTCTAGAAAAAATAAGAAGATACAGTGAGGATTATATCCACTTGCATGCGTAAGGCAGTTCCAGGTTTCCTCCCCTTTTTGGCTTAAGGTATCAGCAGCATCATGCCATAACCTGAAAAGTAAGTCATAAAATTGATTTAATTCAATGGAAGTTTACAGTTTGATAAAAAACAGGTATGTCCAGAAAATGGAATTGATCTTTTTTGATTTTGCCAAAAAGTAAAAAGAAAAAAAGAAGTTTTGATGTTAGAATGAAGGCAAGTGGAGGTAGATCAGACAATTTAGGAAGCCAAAGCACTTAAACCAGGACTTCTTAAATAGCACTCCTCCTTAGGAAACATTCTGGAATAAACAAAGATGCTTACAATACATTAATTGTTGTTTTAGTATTTTTGTAAAGCTGAACACAGACTAACTTTCAGGATGCCAAGCACATTGGAAAAAAGCAGCCCACTTTTATTTAGGTGTCTAAGAAGAACTGTGTTTACCTAAGATACTACTTGCCATATCTTCATATTTGAAGCTTGAGGGACCTTTTATATATTAGCATAATATTTTATCTAATTTAAACAACAATGAAGCAGTGAACGTGCAGGACAAATTCATGAAGAACACAGTTCAGCTATTAGCAGTAACAATTTTACCAACTAGCTTGTCCAATCCTTAAAGGGCTACTTTGACAGAAGTCCCAGAATTCTTGAAGTTTAATTATAATATCACATTCTTTCCAAACTCTCAGTGTTGAAAGAAAACAGTCTTGCCTTTTATCTATGCCTAACCACTATTTTAGATTGTTAAGTCAATTATTCTGAATTACAGGATATGATAAAGTATTTAATAGGAAACACTTGCACAACTCCCTCATTTCAATCCAAAAAAAACTTATTCAAATTATCAGCAAAGTTAACTGCTCTCATGCCACACAATATTACATTGTCCTGAGGTCAGCGTTGTTTGGTTTTTTTTTTTAATTATTAAAAATATTTTTTCTTCATGCAAAAGTAATCAATGGAAAAGTTATGTATATCATAACCACCTCACTAAATTACAATTTTTCATAGTTCTGTCAAATAAAAGCACACTAACCTATCAAATTTTAAATAAATGAGTAATAAAGCTTTAGCAGCTTCCCACATATCATCATCTTGCTCTATAAAAATCAAGGAGAGCCATTCACAGTGATGTACAACTGGGTGAGACTGTGGGGAAGACTTCAGATGACTCCTCCAGAATATCAACAGCTGGGACATGGAGCTCTGAAAGTATCCTGAAAGAAAGAAGTAACCATGAATTTTGATATATATTTTTTGTTACTAAACAACATCCAATTTTTATTTTTTGAGTTAATAGCGCATCGCAGTTCATGAATGTATTTATCATTCCTTAGCTCAACTGATTTAACACAGCATCAAATTTTATTAATTCTTGCTTCTCGGTACCAGATAAATCAAGAAATATTTTGCAGAAAACCATAAGCAGTTATCTGACCTTAAATTCAACATGAATGGCTAATTGTATCAATTTTAATTGCCAATGTTAACAATTGTAAGTAACCTGCAGAAAATTAATTTACTCAGGTACAGGACTCCTCCCCCTTCTCCCCCACAATACCGATAAAACTTAAGGACACAATTTATTCCTCTAACAGCATTAATTTCCTTGGAGTTCAAGGAAGAATAATCAGAGGTGACCTAAAAAGTTTTAGGTACAATAGGGTGAATCCTCTCACACCAAAGCTTGCAGGCTAATGAATAAAATTATACCTCCAAAAATTTGTACATATCAGGAAACCCACAAAAATGTGACTATACCTACACAGCTGGGATTTGTACTTTCCTTTAGCAACCCAATTAGGTAGCTTCACTGGTACACCACAAACTGAAGAAAGGCGAATTGCAATCAAGTCAGTGCCATGATCCAATAAGAGCACTTTGCTGAGATTTCATCTCAGGTACTTCTCCACACATGATATAATAATATAACTGTAATGTTTTGATAGGACTGAAGCTAACACACCCCCCATCCCCCAGTGCGATTCACTGTAGAAATTCACTGCAGTGATCTGTAGCTGATGGGAATAAATTGTCATTTCTACAATAAAACAAAGTAAGAACACTGTAGTATAGACATATTCTTTATAAAATGAGTTCTTCATAGACGATGAATGTTTTCATACATATAGGCTTGGGATAAAGGTACCTTCATGAGAGGATTAATGTAAGCAGCATTTTTCCTGCAAATCTGTTTTTCCCCTCCCTCTAAACTCTGCATTCCTGGGTGGGAAGAGCACCTCAAAAATTTAAGCCATTTTAGAGCACTAGCTTACTCTTAAAAATAACTTTGTATTCATGTGACACACAGATTCTTTCCCTTAAGTCAAGAAACTTGTCTCTTCAATACTAACGACATACAGTAGCATGGTACCAGGTAGCAGTTTTTCATGTAACACAGCATACGTTCAATGTTTAGAAAACAGAAAAGATATAATGGCATATATCTTTACCCCACAGGCACTCCTTAAGTAAAAACTCTAATTCTGTTGGACATACACTATGGCTTGAAGAGCACAGTTGCATCATTTATATAAAACAGTGATTACCGCTTTTGAAAAATTTCCTGCAACATGGGAATCAATTTTACTTACCACATCATTATGTGGTTTTCCTTAATATTGGACTTTAAGATTTGCTTTTCCTCTTAGTAAATAATAGGAACAGAAGATAATCTTTGTTACTAATAGTTACTATTCAGACTGAAATTCTTCCCTATAAATCAAAGCTATCTGGAAATTACTCTCAAAACTGAAATAAATTAAAGTTAAGCCACTGTAATTCATGTTAATAAAAAAAAAGATAAGATCAACCAGGTACCCGGAAGGGAAGTTAGCATATTAAAGCATTTTGGTGCTTGTTTTAACCACTTAATTTAATGTCACCAGAATAGAAGCACCATCCCTTTCAACTTGAAATTCCTCTTGACAGTTGAGGTATTTGAATCTAATTAGAGAACTCATTTTTGTGTCATGAATCTAGAAAAGAAAGGAGAATTTTTTCTTTGAGAAAATTTTCCCAAAGACATCTAATAGACTTAACCTACATTTTTCCTATTCACTTGTTCTTAGACAATCTCAGTCTCTATACATTTTTCAGAAGGTGGATCATAAGTAAAATATTCTCTACAAATACTTATAAAACTCTAATCTAAGAATACAACTGGCATCACAAATAAAACATCTTCCAAAATCCGGAAAAAGTGACAGAAGCTATCTTACAGAAGTCCGTAGCTCTTTTGCACAGTCAGATGAATTAAAAATTGATTTTATGCTTGCTATATAATGTAGACATATAAAAAGTAAAATAACATTAACATCTAGAACTTGTATTAAAATGCCTCAATATATTTAAAATACTGTAAACTTTTGGGCTTGTTCAAAAATAAACAAATAATTTTTTACTTTTTGCCACATCATCAATCGGCTGACATAAGGAACACACATTTTCACTTGTATTTGCCTAGAAACACTGCTTCAGAACCGCCTCTCCACTTCTGCCATGAAGCCTGTAATCCAGGGACAGCAAGCTGCTTTGATCATAGGATTTGCGCATCCATGTTCACATGGTTTAGCATCAGCAGATGTGCATCATGTGCCTCTCAGAGGTAAAGAGGCAAGTGGGAAGATGGGATTCCAGGAGTGTCTCTCAAGCAAAAAGCCTCACCCCAACACTTCATTACAGCATAGGAGAAGACTACTAACTAGCTACCAGTGTGACACAGCAATGCATTCTCTTCCATCAGGAATGCAAGTTACACAGCATTCCCATGCCATCCCACTACCTGCCTTGTGGCATAGCCCTAGCACAAGAGCCAGATCTGTTCTACTAATAATCCAATTCATCTGTTCAATAGAATAAACATACTCACGTAAGCAGGTATGAGAAGTATGCCTTACACCTACTAATTCAGAGGACTAGACCTGTAAATCAGGGTGAAGAACACAACCACTATACTCTGCCAAGTCACATAATTTTCCTGTCTCTAACTTTCTAGCTTCATTATTTTTACCTTTTCTACTACCACTGTTTTTGCCCTATTACATTACTTGTCTGACAGTAATGCCTAGTACCTTCAACCAAGACAAGTACATAACACTACTAAAGTTCTACCTGCACGTTAGAAAACAGGAAAGTGTTACCTGCAGTACCTTTTAGTTCCCCACCCCGAATAGGGTAGGTACTTGTGCTATGGGCTCTCTTCTTTTCCAAACAGAGAAGAGCCTGGTGTTCATAATCTGGCTCAACTATTTCAGATATTAACACATGTTCATAACAGGAAAAGTTTCCAATCCCAAATGTAGCTGTTTCAAGCCCCCCATATTGCACGGCTAGAGAGAGGATAAAATGCAAAGAGACAACTACTTAGGCAAGACACAGTGATAGCAGATTTCCTGGGTGGGTCTTCTTGTCCCTCCCTCCCACCACCACTAATCCAGCTGAATTCTATTTACAGTCTTAATGAGCTATGACTACAAAATCTGAAAGCTTTAGAACTCTTGCTCCTTAATGAACAAAACTAAAAGAGACTATTACCTTTGTTTTCAGGTTCTGTAGCAGAGTTCTGAAACTTGAATTCCAGTGCTTTAAGCACAACCAGACTTAAGGCTCTAAGAACAGTTTGGTCAGAACCACCTTGAGTATCACCCCCAGGAGCAGCTTCGCTGCCTCCAAAGTAGCTGACCTTTTCACTGAGCGGGATCTGATTAAGCCAAGTCAAATTCACAACCTGCAGAACAGCATCACTCAGTGCAAGCATATCCTCACATAAAGATGGGTTTTGTAAGAGCAGTGATCCACTTCTGGCATCTTCTCTAGACTTGTAAAGGACACATTTTTTAAGGAGCATAATGAACTTCTTCTTGATTAAATAGTGAATTGATGAGCTAATGAGGTTCAGGACATAAGAAACTTTCAAAAATAATACTCTCTGGCATCTGAGTGGTAGTTCCAATTCAATTCTGGAAGCCAGAAGTGCTTCAAGCAGATCTATAAAACTGATCAAATTGTTTGCAGCTTCAGAATACGGTGAAGTATAGTGGTGACTGTCAAAATGATGGAACAGAATGGAATTATAAAATCCTTCAAGCACAGCATCAAGAGGAACCAACAACTTCTTCAAAATACCTACAGCAACAAGAAGAACATTACGGAGTTGGAGTGTAATACAGTCAGCTAAATCAACAAGTAAGCAGAAGACAGGTGGCTGTGACTATTCTCAGTTTTTAAGCATGTTTAAACCACTACATTTTTAACAGTACTTTGTCACCCATTTTATAACGAAAAAAATAGTGGTTTTTAGACAGGCTAGATGTAACCTAGATGAGATTACAAGTAACATTCCTCCCCCTAGTGGGCACACGTGTATCGATACCATCATAACATTGCTACAATACCTGCTTTGGGTAAAACTTTATCTTTCAGTATGACCTTGATAACAGTTGCAAGAGTCCACAGACATTCTGCCACCTGGGTATTCACAGGGAATCCTGAGAGAGTCTTCAAACTAAAGGTGAGCCAGGTGACATTTAATGCGTTCTAAGAAAATTAGTTCAAAAAAACAATCACGTATGCTTTACAATTGCTATGCAAATTAAACCATAATACAATGATTTAAAATTGTACATTTAAAAGACTCAAATGTAGGCATAGACAAAACACAGGTAGAAACAATATATCTGTCCAGAGCCTTTTAAGTACATAGACCTGTATTTACAAACGTGAAATCACATACACATGCAATAGAAGTTATCTGTATTGTCCAGAAAGGGAAAACCAAACCTCCTAATGCCATGTACTATAGACAGACAATACCTGAATTCATAATACCCAGACAACTTTGCAAGAAATATTACAAACATATTTCATGCTCAGAGATGCTACCATGGAGGCTACAATATACAGCAAGTAAAAGAAAAACAACAACTCGAGTAACTGGAATATTGAAAGAAGTAAATACAGAAAAGCATTTGATTAACTTTCAATAGGTTATTACCTATTTTTATCTACTGCATCACCTAACAGATATCACATAACTGGAAAAATATTGATAGTGTAGATTATTGAGTTTTTGAAACACTTGTCTTACAACCTTAAAGAAAATATTTCTTGTCATCTAGACACATTTTACCTTTAAACAGTTTCATAAAACTCCAGATTTTTATATAGAAAGACATTCCACCTCTCATTACAAACTTCCGTTGCACATCTATCTCCTTTCTCTCTATACCCCTCCAAACACACTTGAAATACTCTTTTGGAATATTTATTACATGTTTTTCCTATCCATCACTTACAACCAAAAGCCCCGTAAGACATCACATAGTATTGTCTTGTGCAACCTTCACATTGTTCCTGACACTGGAGCTAAACCAACTTCAACAAAACAGCGTGGCATTTTGAGGGGACTAACAGTCTGTATGCTGAACCATCAGCAGACTGGAGATGTGCCTTTCAGAAGGCTGGATGGAGCAGAGTAGACGCGCAGGCAACAGATGGAGGAAAGGAGCAGTTCTGATCTTACTCTGTGAGTCTACTTAGGAGATTAACCTCTTTGGAAATACTTTTAGATTTTACAGTAGTCATATAGTGACTGCTTTTGTGACGTATAAACACTATAAAAGGTTGTCTCTGGAGTTAAATAGAACAACTTGAAGGCACATACTCAAAAAGTCATTTTTTTAAGCTGTGAAAAGTTACGCCATACTTACCTCTTCCTTCAGCTGGAAATACACTAGAGATGCTAAACTTTTTGAAGCCATGTGAGATAACAGCCGATCATAACTACCAAGCAGACAAATCTGTAGACACATAGAAAGAAAAAGTATCTAAGGCATGTTCCTTTTTTTTTCCACACCCCTCCTTTTGCAAAAATCTTTCAGAAGTTTATAAAAGCTTACCAATTTTGAGTCAATTTTTGCCTCCTTCAGAAGAAGGACAAAGATTTCACTGTACTTCTGTCTCATATTGAATTCAATTTCCTGGGACTCTGCTTTAGCAACCATCATCTTGATCAAGGTTAATTGAAGCAGCATCACTTCTCGTGGACAGAATGAGGGGTTCATGTTTGCAAAGCTATTTGATATATCATCTGTTGTAGGGACAACCGCATCTGACATATCAGTGTCCTGATGGCTCCTAATACCACCATTAGTAGACAGCAGATGCATCCCATTACACGATTCATCTCTTTCTAGTGACTGCTCAATACACAGATTAAGTAAAGAGGTATAATGATGGCTTTCCTTTGCTAGTGGAATGCCTACCAGTACGTCCTTATACATCTGCTGCAGAAGAGAGATCTTCATTATGAGAACATTCAATATTCCAGAAAATGCTGTATATTTTCACTGATTATCCACGGCCACTGCAAATCAGGTTCCAAGTTATTTTTATCCAGCAAGAGAAATAGAAGGTCTATCAGGCATTTCTCTTCTAAGTTACCTAGAAATAAATATTTTGCTGTTACTGAACTTAACAGGGTAACTACAAAGATACAAAAGAATAACACACATTTTTAGAGTTCATACTACCATTATTTAACTTATTTTTAAAATATAAATTCACTGTTTAAAAACAGCAAGAGTCATAGCTGCCCAAAACTGTCCCAGTGAGACATTCAAATGATACAAGAATGGATACGTGGTGAAGAAGTTTACACTTCCAGTATTACACTACTGACACCAACATTGACTTGCTGGAACTAACAAAACCAAAGATAATTATTACTAGGGACTACTTATGAAAGATATGAGAACTTGGATCAAATCTTTCTCTATGTTGCTAAAACTTCGTTTCTTTTCTGACAGATTCCTCCAAAAACAGGGACAAAATTTCAATTGAAAATTTGCACCTGAACTGGCAATGTTTATTGCTCCACTACACTAAGGCTGGGTATGCCAACACCTCCCCCCAAAAAAAAAACTGAAACCAAAGGCGAAGTCTCCTCTTCGGCTGCGCATAGGCTCAAGGTGAGTAGTGTGAACATACAGGAGGGGAGAACTGGAGAATTTAGTAATGAGGAACAAAGAATTCCCTTATGTCTACATGTGCAGAACTCTTGTTCTGAGCATCTAAATCTTGAAACCCAAAATAGGTTTTCAGACAATGCAAAGGACAAACAATGCCACAGGGCTGGTCTCAAGGGCCCAGTGACTAAGAAGTTTAAAATTAAAAAATACTTAAAAACCACAGTGTAAAACTTAAGAGCCAATGAAAATACTTAACCATATTCGGGAAAGGTACAAAAAACCCCAAACTTTATCACAAAGTCAATGGAACATATCTTCCAATCACAACACTGGAATATTCACTACAGCTTAAAAAGAATTGAAATCTCTCTTTAAAGTATGAGCACCTAAGTACCCACAATTTTCTAACCACTGTGTAAATGGCTAGACATATAACCTATCTCCCCAGAAAACAAAAAGGATATATTTAAGAACATCAGGGTTTCTTTTTAATCTATATTAAGACTGATGCTAATCTGTAACATTTATCTTTTTAGGACAGTTTTAACATGTTCTCTAACCAGAATCCTTCAAAAATGAATTCATTACCTTTATCTACTGCAAAGTTAGGAGTGGGGCTTATGTTGTTTATAGGAATTTTCTTTTTGCATGTTTGTTGGATTCCCATCTTTTAAGTCTGGCATAATCAACCAGGTAGACTCCTGAAGCCACCTGTCTATAGTCGGCTTTTATTTAATGCTACATTTCCCCTTTCTTACCAAAGGAAGAACCCAGCTGGTAAGACATTCTAAATGTTGTCCCATCTACGTATCAATTACACCTGCATTTATCATCACACCAAATATTTTAAATTATTATTGCTTTGTAGCAGAATATTAGAAAACAATGAAACTATAGAATTTAGTATATGAGACTTTTTTTTTTACTTTCTAATCTTCAGAAGTTTTTAAAACACTGTAAAACATTGATAATTACACCTTCATTTTTATAATTTTATTTTTTAACTGCAACTGAAGTATGCATTGACAAAATGGTTTCCCAAAGCTGCAAAGGACTAGGAATAGACCAAGATATGCTACCCAGACTCCTCACTTCTTCTACCATTAGGCAGTATTTAGAAGATAGTTTAAAATTAGACAATAAGAAGTTGCCTACCAGGAATGATCTACCCTTCAATCTGGTATGGTATTTTTAAAGACATATTCAGCAATGGCTGACCTGACAACTCCAAAATGTTCCTCATCTGACAGAACCAAGAACCCTTCTCTCATCCTTTCCCCATAATCCACATTTTAGATGTTAAGAATGAATCTGATACTTCAGACAGTAATTTTCTTCTTCATTTGCAGAATCTATTTGGAATTCTACTTCAGGTGGAAATTTATGACCTGAAACCTTGTAAAATTTCTTCAGAAATCACTCTGAATATTTTATATAGCTATTGTTCCTATCTTTGAGTTTCATTTCTTCCTAAATGAACCCCTAATAAAGTAAAATTATCTCAATGCATTTACTTCTGTGTTCCAAGATCAACTTGAATTATCATCCTACATGGTAAATGAACAGATCTCTCCTGGGCAAATTCATATGATATAGCAAGGTTGTTAAGGCAGATGAGATTCAGAACTCCTCTAGGACATGCACTATGAGATTTTACCTTCACCACGTGATACTGGTTACGCTTTCCCCGATTCTACCATAATACATTTATATTACACCATTAATTAGAAGAACACTTTATAAAAACATCTATAAGATATGTCTCACTCACATATGACAACGGTTCATGAATAGAAATCTTTAAAGGAAGTTAAATGAGGGGGCTTATTTTGAAGACAAGTACTTCAAAGAGGGGGAAAATGTCAGACAATCACTAAATTTGTTTCAGACATGGTAAGAGAGCACAGTGAAAAGCTCAAAGCTGAAGAATAAAGAAAAGCAATCACAGTCACACACAGGAAATGACAAACTCCAACGCTTACTTGTATTATTTATTTGAGTTATTCATGACAGCACCTAAAACCAATTAAGGTAATGCCTCACAGTGCCAGACTCCTGCATAAAGAGTATGAAACAGTTTTAAAAGCATTATCCATAGACTGATCAGGCAAAAGACAGAAAGGAAAGCTATACAGAAAAACCCACAAATAAATATTTTGCTATACATTATTTTCATGACTTCTTTAGTTAGGCTTTAATAGCAAAACTAAAGTCACATGGAGCTGCAAACAGAATGAGAGAAAAAACTCCACAGAAAAGGAAACAAAGAACTGGAGATTGCAGCTGAAGCCTGTAAGGTTTAAGGACCATCAGAAACAAAGCAAGGGAAGTTTAAGTGGCTGGGAACGCCTCCAGAATACCCTAAATTGGAATTATAAAATATGTATATTTCTCCTGGGTGGGATATTTAATTTAGCACAAAGTCATAGAAAGCACTGATTTACCTGGACCAACATTGCACAAGTAGCAACTGGGAGAAAACAAACTATCAAAAAAACCCTATTTTCTTTAAAAAATTAAATCAGATAAAGCAAAATGAAACCACAGGCCACAACTGTTGGGTATGAGTCTGAAGGTTCTAGATCTCATTACAACGCAATGGTTGAATCAGTCAAGAAATAAAATATACCTTGGACTACTTGCAATGACTTCGTAGGCTCATTTCTCAATAAATATGCTTCTGCTTAATGACGAAACACCGTAAAAGCCTCTAAAATAATGTAATTTCCTTCCAAAGATTGCAAATAACCTCTGCTGCGAGCTATCCAATCCCTGAATGTTAACTTTGATACCTAAACGTGCCCGATGCCTGATCTGCTCTTCTGTGAGCATCTTTAGCCACCAGAGATAGGACTAGACAGACCCAATCTGACCTCACTGGCTCCTCTCACACCGGCGCTTCAGAAATGACAGCACTAGGTTAGTGGCAGGAAGACCTCGCTAAAAGCCACCCTCCAGCCCGACCAGGAGCCGGGGCGAGAGCATAACCACCGCCCCACAACAGTCGGCGCAAGTATCGCCCGGGAACGGCGAGGAAAGGCCCAGCACAGTGCTGCCTCCGCCAGGTAAGAGAGGGGCCTGCAGGCCCTCCTCCATACGTCCCTCCAGAAGGCCCGTCAGCCTCCACAACGCCGGCCTGACGGCTAGCAGAGGCCTTCTGCCCCGCCGCTCCCCTCAGCGCCGCCTCCACCCCTCAACCGGGGCAGCTCCCCACTCCTTCACCCACCCAGGCCCGCTCCGAGCTCTCTCAACCCGCCTAAACCCCTTGGCGGCCCTTCGCCTGCCCGCCAACCCCCCTCAACCCGCCCCGAGCCCCCTCAGGCCGGCTCCTTGTCAGAGCTCACCTCCCCGTCAGCCCGCCCCGAGCCCCCTCAGGCCGCTCGAGCCCCGTCAAAGCCCAGCTCCCCGCCAGAGCCCCCTCAACCCTCCCCGAGCACCCTAAGAGCCCGGCTCCCCCTCAGGCCGCCCAGAGCTCCCCTCAGGCCGCCACGGCCCAAGCCCCGCCCCTTCCCCCCCTAAGGCGCGCGACCACCCCCTCCAGGCCCCGCCCCACCTGGAAGCCCGCGGCCCCGCTTAGTCACCTCGAGCCGCCGCGCTCACAGGCCCGGCCCCGCCCCCCCCCCCCGCTGCTAGGCGACCGCTGCTAGGCAACCGCCGCGACTCACCCGCCCCCGGGAGACAGGACGCCGTAAGGCACAACTCACCTCCGTCCAAACGCCGGCAGCCGCCGCAACCACCCCCCGCCTCCCCTGTCGCAAAGCCCTCCCCCTTCCCCTGAGCCTTTACGGCAAGTGGGAGGGGACATGGGCGGAGCCGCCGTCAGCCCGGCGCCCAATCAGCATTGGCGGCGGCCGGCGGTTGGGGGCGGGCCCAGCGCGGCGGCAGGCGATTGGCGGCGGCGGGGGTCAGTCCCTGCCCGCTGACCCCGCGGAGCCAGCCTGGGGGGGTGGGGGGGGCGGCTCGGTGCAAAGTGTCCCCACACGGCCCGGCCCCCTCCCGCCGCCGGCCCCGCCGCTCCCCCCGCCCTGCCGCCGCCGCCAGCGCGGGGGGCGGCAGCGCATGGGTGAGCGCCGGGAACCCCCACACGCCCCCCCGCCGGCGGCAGACAGGTAACGGCCGCGGAGCCCCGTCTGCCCCCGGGCTCCCTCACGGGAAGGGGAGGGCGGGGGGAGGCGCGACCCCATGGCCCGCCGCGGGGCCTCCCCTCGCCGCTGCCCGTCGGCCCCCCTGGCCCGGCTCGCCGCCGGCCTGCTCCGTCCCGCTCCCCCTCGGCGGGCTGCGAGGGGGCTCCCCCCCATCGGGAGGGGGTGCTGCCCCCCCCCCCCCCGCCGGCTCGGCTTTCCTTCCCCCAGAGCCGGCGGGGGGCGGGCTCCGGGCCACCCCGGCCGGCGCCGGGCCCGCTGCCGGCGGAGTCGGGGGCTCCCCGGGCGGTGGGTGAGGACCCTGGGGCCGCTCCGGAGCGCTTCCCCGACCCCCGGCGGCGCCCGGGCTTGGCTTCCACGCCGCCGGGCCTGGAAACTCTGCGCCGGGGCTCGGCCGGCTGTTGTGTGGTGTGTGTGTCGGGGTGTGTGTGTGTGTCAGCGCTTGACGGTCCCTGAAGCACGAACTCCTGCACGGGAGTGATTTTGATTTCCCAGCAGCTCTGCTTTCTGGGTTACTTCCTGTCCCATCCTTTGGTACTTATCTTTTACTTCGGTTCCCTCAGGAGCTGCCTTGACAGGGCAGCGGTCCTGCCGTTATTGCCCTCCCAAACTCTTTAGTATCCTGAGAGAGCACCCTTCTTTGCCAGTTAAGATCCCGATTTAGGTAAATAACCCTTTCCTTCCTAATTTTTGAAGGCTCTTCCTATTTTGACCCACTATTGCTTTGGTATTAACCATTTTTGTTCTCCATTACTCTCTTTTATGACAGTGTGTGGCTCAGTTCTACTTTTATTTTTCAGGTTTAAGCTGCCTTAAAGGAGAATTAAAAATTGTAGCTCCAAAGAACAAAGTAAGACTGAAGAGAGAAAACGGCACTCAAAAAAACCCCAGAAAGGTGATAATTCATGTAGACTCTCAGAATCATCCTAGACACGTGGTTTGGATGCGACCGAGGCCTCTTGTGTTTTTGATGGATTTGAATAGGTAGCATTAGATTTCTTTGTTCTCTTAAAACCTACTTGCTATTGAGCTTTAAAAGTTTGAAAGCTCTGAAGCCCATATGAAGTATGGTTCCTCTTCTTGTAATGATTTGTCATTTTCTAAATTTAATCTGCAAACATTATTTTGATTATGAATTGCTACTTAATGGTGTTTTGTGCCTCCTCATCTCAGGAAGGTCACTTAAAGTTACTTCACTCCCAGTAGTTAAAAGGGTCTTTTATTAAAGCCTTTTCACAAATTTAAGGGTGCAACACTGGATTTATTTCTGTTCTTATTCTAAAATCTATATATGAGTAGGTCATGGTAATTGCATTGTATTAGTTTAGTCGTACCTAACTTTTGCGTGGGTGTTTGTATTATAACGGAGCTGCAAAAATTGAAATTCATTTCATTGGATGGTGTTTGTTTTCAAGTACGTACTTTTTGGGTTGAGATCACAGAAGGAGATAATGCTGTTAGGTGCTTAAGGGAAAAAATTAAAGGAGTCATCAAAACTGAATCCTGCTGGTAGGAGGAAGGTTTGGTTTCAGGGGGAGAGCAGTTCGTAGGGAGAATTGCTTGTTTTACGTGGTAAGATGAAGAGATGCATTCTAGAAGGAGAGAGAGTGGGGCGGTGAATGATGTCAGTTCGCCTTTTTCTGCATCCTACTGTTTGTGTGCTCCAAATAATGGAGTTTCTGCGCATTCTTTTAATGCAAAGTCTGTCTTGAATCCATTCTAATATTTTAAAAATGTAGATGAGTTTATGTTATTTTGGCAAATATATCCTCTATGTAGGTCCCTCTGGTCTTTGTCACGTTATCAGAGATGTCATTGACTGCATCAGAATGTTTTTTATTGTCAGCAATAAATTACTTTTTAGCATTAGTTGCAGGGGAAAGAGCAGTACCTGTTGCCAACAGTCTTGTCAAGGGTGGATCATTTTTCTAATATAGGTGTCCTTCGCGTATGATAAAAAGTGTCTGCTATGCATCAAGGATTAAATAGGAAATCCCCCAGTAACCCAAGTGCAACAAATTCTGAGATGCATTTTGGAAGTACAGGGAAGAAATATTCCATGTTATTTTGATGGCATACTGCAAAGCCACGAGTAATAGTGGAACATGCCCAGTGTGATTGCAGGAGGGATTTTTATGCTAATAGGTGAGACGGATGCACATTTGTACAAATTTACCAGTACAGTTATGACACACTTGTGTCATCCAAAGTTGGTTTATTACAACACTTTCTTTACAACCCATCCGGTGCATCTAATATCAGGGCTTGCGTTAATGTAGCTACAAACAGGACACCTCTTGGTGCTGATAAGTCATAAGATCTTTGGGATTTATTAACGGAAGGAAATGTAAATTTTCATTAGATTTGTGAAACTCTTTCCTAATGTGAAATGCCAGTGCAGCAAAGTTTGATTCAGATACAGAGACTGGAATTGAGTTCGCAGGAATCGGGGAATTAGCTTCTGGCAGAAATTTGCACATGGTCAAAACAAGGGAGAGAGATAAATGATACGCTGAAGTCCTGCTCTTGATCTCTGGAAGAAATGCAGCATATTGCAAGTATAGCTAGCCCCTTAGATAAAGTTTCACATCCATTTTTTTTTTTAATCTTCAGGCTATATACTCATTTGGGGTTTTTTTTGCCTTGTTGTGAATTCTAAATCCTTAAAGGAAACGTTCTGTCTGAGAGGTTGTTTTTCATTGTTCCAGCATTTGCTTACAGAATGATACTATCGCAGTGAAAAACTTGCTTTATCCACTGAAGTCATCCAATGAATTTTGTCCACTTGGATTCTTTTAGGCTATGTTAAAAAGAAATACAGAGCAAATACAAGTCTTCCAGAGATTGTTGAATGAATTAAACTCCGTAAGTGGCGCTCGTTTTGTTGATCAGCTGTGCTACGAGCTACGACTGAAGTAGCTGTTTTAATGTGGTTTGAACTATCCATTGCTTTCTGCTTCTGTCATTCTATGAGATATTGGTGTTTGGATTCTTTAGTGACATCGAGTCGTGTTAAAATACATAAATCTCATGCATTAACACTTGCTATGAATTATTACTTACTTCTAAGGCTGAGCTTTCATTCGACTTTTACTGGTTAAAGCTTAGAAACAGCAGCTCTGTAAGTCAGAAGAGAGATTGTGTTTTATGCTTGGTACAAGAGGATCTCCAAGCACGCTGCAGAGCACACGCTCCCTGCAGGTTGTCAGCGCACATGTTGAGGGAGGAGAGTTGAGGCTGTGCGAACCTGATGCGGCACTCTCTACTGAAAGAGATCCGTAAGGCCTTGCTTTAGCACTAGCATTGAGGTCCTTGATTTGGAAGGATTTGCAGTATTTTCTTCACTGGACTCTGCTTGTGCCTAAGGTTGCCAGCGCACAGGTGGGAATTTTGAGGATGGTTAATAGCTGATGCGTTACCAGTGCTTGCTGAAGGTGAGGTCTCTTCTTTTGCTCTCCAGTTTGAGCTGGGTGATTTCACCAATTCTCCACCAGGCCCAAAAGTCAGCCCTTACTATCTCTCTGTGAAATGGATAATGGTAAAATGATACCTCTGTACTTCAGTTTCAGCCACCTGCAGAATGTAACAACACAACAGCTGCTTATTAGTATATAACACCACCACTCAGCATCATGCAGTGCTATAAACACCTGAAGTTGGAGGACTTTTAGATTAACTCTCTTAGTTATTTTAAATTTAGTACGTCCAAGCTATAAGATGGCGTTACAGAAGCTCTGACGAAAAATGTGTAACTTCTAATGACCACTTATGAAGAGTGAAGGCTTCTTTCCTTTGAAGTAGCAGTTCCTCTGCAATGTTTTGGATTCATGCGCTGTTAACTCATTGCTTTCAGACCCAGCAATTCGCATGTGTTGCTTGGTGATTTTCATCTCAGCCACTTGGATACCTCGCTTGATGTCTGTCTGGGATGTAGCGCAGAACATCTAGCAGAAAATGTATTCAGGATTATAAGGCTCTGTGAAATTTTAATATTTCACATGTTATTTGCAAACTTTACCATTGTGATATGAGAACACAAATAACAGTGATTGTTTGCCTGACTCCCCTCTCTGAAGAGCTGCTGAAATAGGAAGCTGAGCAACATATGAAGACGACAGTCGCATTTCATTTCTTTGTCAAACACATATTGACCATTTTTAAAATGCCATTTGAGTGAGAACACATTTAGCTTGTTGGAGTTTTGAAATGGGTGGGAGAAGTGGGTTGTGAGAATAATGCATGCTAATGTGATTGTCCTTATTCCACAGGGCTTTTTATTTTGGTTTTGTTTATTTGATTTTAATGTCTTGTAATAGTTCAACTACAGCAACTAGGATCTACGCTGATTAGGTCTATGCTAGATATTAAATGCTGTGTGTAATGGTACACTTTCCTTGTTGTATAGGGTTAGGCTAACATCTGTAAATCACGGTCCTTATTCTGCTCTTGGATGTGTAATCTTACAGTTCAGGAATCAGGTCTATCTATTAGCTCATCTGAATGAGCAAAATACTGTATTATGAGGTTTGGCTTTTAGAACCAACCTTGAACTTTCTTTAAAGTAAATATATACATATGTCGGAATTAATTTTCCACATGGTGTTTGCAGTGACTTTAATGAAGTGACACATTGATGTAGAAAAGTCTAAGATCTCTTTGACAACATGAGACATTATCAATAGATAATGAAGTGTTTGGCTTTTTTATTTAGTGTGCTACTTCTGCTACAATTATTAGTATTTTAAGCAAACTTCGTTAAGTCATTGAGTGAGTGAGCTTTACTTTCACTAAATATGACTTCTTTTTATTAAAGTTGCAGATCTTACTCTTGCCATATGCAGCTAATTTTCCTTTGGGGGGAAAAAAGCTTGTTACTTTTTTAGTGGAGCAATCTGTTACCTTGTCTGTAGTCTGTGAAGTCAGTGCAATTCTAATTTGCATCAGCTAATAAAAAATGTGTGGGTTTTAAAGTGAAAATCATGCAAAAATAAAAAAAAAAGGTGAACTAACGACTGATCGTCTATGCAAAGAAACAAGGCTAGAAATGTGATCAAATTAGGTCATGGCAGTGCAATTTTGTGCAGGGCTGTGAGCGTATCTGCAGACCTTGTATGTTTTATCTTGGGAAGCAAAGCTCTTGGAAAATGTGCATAAGAGGGATGAAAAGAGCTTTTTTTCATCCTCCTCTTCTGAGCTATCATGAGGAAAGCAAGATTTTATGTTGCATTAAGTGACAGAAATTTTAACTCAAGCTAAAAGCTGCACAGTTCATATAATTGTTCAGGTGCAACACATTTGCAGGAGAAACAAGTCACTGTTGGTTTTGTGTGATCTGCTATGTGATGAAGTAATTGATGCTTTTATTATTTATTTTATTATTGCAGCGCTCACACGTGATAAAAGGGTCCTGTCACAAGAAGTTTGCAGCCAAAGTGAACGAAAGGTCAGATAGACAGAGGTGTACAAAGAATTAATGAAATAACATTGATTAGTATGAGCTCTGTGAGAAATGGTCAGATGTTGGGACTGATCCTGTTAACTGCAGGTCACAAGGAAGGAGGATAAGGAGGGCTAGTCTGAAGAAGGAAACTGAATAGAGGTTGTAACTGGAGTTCAGCAAACTTTGATACTGAAAGGACAGTTTTTTATATATGAAGGAAAGAGGGGAGGTTTTTGAGGTGGTGATATTGCTTGTATTATGTTTGTGGAATGCAGTGTGTGTTAGCCTGACTTGTTGTGTGAGGGAGACATGACTGTCTGGTGATGCCAGAAGCCCAGTTGAAGGACACAGAAATCAATGTTCTATGTTGTGAGGTTTTATTCTTTAGATAGGGAAGCAGAGACGGGATGGAGATTAAACAAAACAAAAAAAAAAAAAAAAAAAAAAAAAAAAACCAAACACCAACACCCAAACCAAAAACACCACAAAAATGGGTTGGGAGAAACTAAATGGATCTTGAAGTTTTTTCCTGGCATCTGGCTCCTGCAGGGAGATATTGAGCAGTCAGGCAGAAATACCTACTGTAACCTTTGCATCCATTCTTGTTCCACGGCAGGAGCAGATACGCGTAGTCCTTAGAGAAGAGTTTAGACTGTTCCTTCAAGGTTTACTCCAGAAATACAATTGCATCTCTCGTTTCTCTTGTTTGTTATAAAATACTCTCTGTAGCCTTTTCCTCATCTGGCAGAAGCAAACTCTCTCCACCCCAACCTCTGGAGGACTGTCTGATAATGAAAGAAAACACACTTCAGGGCCTTTTCTGGCATTACTGCATTACAATGTAGCATTCTAGCACAGGTACAAAGCAAAAATAAGTAAACTTCTCACTTTTACTCTTTGCAACTAAGAAATTTTTATTTATTTTTTGTTTTAAGGGGTAGCAGGTTTTGACACGCATGGGCACACGTGATTATGAGTAGTGAAGACAATGAAGAGTGGCACATCCATCAAAGAGTAACAAGGTAATTCAGGAATACATTGTATTTATCCCATTGTACTTGCAAAATCAATTAAGTAGCTGCTGTTGTCCTCCATTTTCGCGGCACTATATAATCACTACAACCGAGAATGTAAAGGTACTTTTTTCCCTCCCCTCTGCTTCATTTCATTTTTTCACTTGCATGGAGAAAGCCAATATGTAGCTATCAAAATGCATACTGTGTTCTGAATGAGATTGATTACAGTTGCAAAACATTAAATATTAAATGCCAAATGGCTAATGACTTCCAGTAGTCCTCCCTTCCTTCTCCAAAGATTGATGCTGTAAATGGGGATTTGCGAAGAGGAATTTTAAATGATCTATGGAGCAAAAGTGAAAATGTTTTCAAAGCTGGTGTGTACCTGGAACTATCCTGAAACCTTTATTGTTACAGTTCAGTATTCTTGTAATTTGAATTTCATTGCTTGCCGTAGGGGTGAGATAGAAGAGTAGATATTTACAGAAACTGTGCAAGTCATAAAAGGAGCTGCTTATGCCTGACTTTTGTCTTTTGCTTTGTATGTTTTAGTACTTATGTACTTTAGTACTAGCTAATTTGAATATGCTCTGCTAGTCACATGCAACATATGGGGCCAGTGCCAACTTTTTATAATGCTGCATTACAAATATACCCACCAGCTGAAAAGTGTGATATAAAGCACTTTGCTTTTTCTTAACCAACTGTCTTCATAGTTACTTGCAGGGGGGATACTGCTGTCCCGTTAAATGAGAAATCCCATTTCTCTTCATCTGTTTAATCATCCTGTCTTCCTGTAGCATTTTGAGCAACTAGTTTGACCTTAATTTTCAGATTTTCGGGATCACATCAGATCTTGCAAGTATTAGCCCTTTACAAGAAGGGAATGTAAAAATGGCAGTAGAAAGTTTTTTTATATTAACTTTTGATTAAATATTCTCAGTTTGAGAGAAAAGTTTTCATATCTTGTTTTTGTACACATTCAGAAAGTAGGGCTAAAGGGGCACACTGATTTTATTTATTTATTTATTTATTTTATTTTTTTTAAGGATTTTCCCCTGGCTCATACTTACTATCAGTCAGCTTCTACTATCAGCTTTCCAAAGAAAGACTTTGTTCATGTAGTTGGAATTTCATTAACAGTATTATTAGTGGTGTGATCCAGAACGAAGTCAAGTTCACCGTCTTATAGGTGAGCGTGTTGCAAAGTGCTAATTGGAGTTTAGAAAAGAGCTTAGCAAAAGCTTATTAGAGTCAATAGAAATACTTCCATTGTCATCAGATTAACCAAGTTTGATTTTGGAATATGCTGCAAAAGCTGAACTATTGAGTTAGCAGTTGCCAGTTTGTAAATCCCCTTTTCTTCCAGTGTCAGATAATAGAGTTCATACTATAAAACAAAACAAAGCCAGTACTTAAGCCACGTATAACCTATTGAGCTAAAAAGTCTTCTTTCATAACCCTATGCTGAAATAGTGATTGTTGCCATACATGGTAAATTGAAGCATTTATAAATGTCAAAGACAGGCATTTGCTGTATGGAATTTCCATATTTGCAATGTAAGTAGGGTCATTGTAGCTACCTGTTAATTTTGAGTTTACATCTGTCCAAGAAGCAGATAAATAACTTCTTTGCAATGGGCACAACTAGGGTATAGAAGAACGAATATGCCTTTACCTAGAAAGATGGCAATGAGTGATGTTTTGGCTTTTGTCTGTGTGTATATCTGGATTACAGGAAAACAAGCGCCCGGTGGGATATAGGGAGTTGATTGCAGTGTCTTTTGAATGACCTATGAATCATGAGGATCTGGAAATCCTTATGATATTTACATAAAAGAAGGTTTAGGTGGTGATGTGGCTTGACATCCTAATAAAACAAGGTTGCTGTAAATTTTGAGTTTTGTTTAAAATTCATTTTTGTCTTTAGAACTTTTCCTTGTACTTTAATCTTGATTAACTTTACAGAAGTCTAAATACATTTTTCTTTCTCCTTTTTATCTTCTAGTTCTGTGTTAATATCCACTGCAACAGTTTTTGAATATTTTCTGAGATTCCTATTGTTGAGCATTGCCTTTCTAATAGCCTGCTTTTATTCTCTTTCTTCTGATATTCCTTTCCATTCTAGGAATGCCTGTTAATGGGATATGATACACAACGTATGTGAAAATGTAAATGCTTAGCAGACTTTGTGTACTGTGGAAGAATCCCTAAATACCTGTATTTTTTTCTTGTCCCCAGCTAGGTAGCAAGTAGAACTGCAGATGAGTACTTTACAAACAGCGCATGGAGAAAGTACTTCTTTCTTTCCCAATGTGTGCTTGTATCTCGTCTCTTTTACAGTGGCTATTTTAGATAGCCTTTTGGCCCAGCTCTTTCATATCCTTGTAAATTACCTGTATCAAGGTAATTATAAATTTAATTGTTCTGGTATATCTTCTGATGGTATTTGACAGGGCTATATTAACTGCACTTACGTGTTTTCAGTCTCATATATTATCATCTTTGTGTTTGATTTTTGGAATGTAGAGGTTCTCTGCAGTCTTTAAGTACTAATAAAGAAGTCCACGAGCCAAAATACGGACAGTAGACTCTGATTTAAAAAACAAAAAAGGAAGGGAGAAAAAGGAATAAGAAAAGTAAAGTTTTCAGTTTGCGCATTAGTGTTACTAATATTCATGTGCAGTAGGTCACAGGAAAAGATTATATTAGTAAAATGAAAATATTTTCACTGAAGCTTAAAAGTGATATATTTCTAGGGAAAAAAAAAACAAAACACCACCATAGTTCAGTTGCTCCAGCAATTCAGTGCTGTTTCATTCAACAGTTTAGATCATCTGTTTAACCAGTATCTCTGGAGTTAGTGATACTAACCATGTTGTGATTTTTAAAAATACGTTGGGTTCTGGGGATTTTTCATTTTGCTTATTGCTCAGATGCTTTAATTGTGGACTGTTGTTTGATCCTGTCATTTCTGAAGAAAATGTTTGCTATTTATAATTTGTAAGTGTCCCTTTCTTTTGCAGTTCAGTGATGTGAACCATGTACTGTGATTTTGCTAGCAACAGTGAGAGCGTTTGGTTTTTTTTATCCTATGTATAAGATGACTTTGCTCTGCATACAGAGAGTAAATCGTAGTATTGTTTTTCATTAGAATCATAAAATCATTTTGGTTGGAAGAGACCTTTAAGATCATAAAGTCCAACCATTAACTTAGCGCTGCCAAGTTACCACTAAACCATGTCCCTCAGCACTACATCTACGTGTCTATTAAATACCTCCAGGGATGGCGGGTCAACTGCTTCCCTGGGCAGCCTGTTCCAAGGCTTGACAACCCTTTCAGTGAAAAAATTTTTCCCAATATCCAACCTAAACCTCCCCTGGTGCAACTTGAGGCCATTTCCTCTTGTCCTATCTGCTGTTCCTTGGGAGAAGAGACCAACCCCGCCGGCTACCCCCTCCTTTCAGGGAGCTGTAGAGAGCGAGAAGGTCTCCCCTCAGCCTCCTTTTCTCCAGGCTGAACATCCCCAGCTCCCTCAGCCGCTCCTCACCAGACTTGTGCTCCAGGCCCCTCACCAGCCCCATTGCCCTTCTCTGGACACGCTCCAGCATCTCGATGTCCCTCCTGGAGTGAGGGGCCCAAAACTGGCCACAGTATTTGAGGTGGGGCCTCACCAGTGCTGAGTACAGAGGTAGAATCACTTCCCTAGTCCTGCTGGACACACTATTCCTGATACAAGCCGGGACGCTATCAGCCTCCTTGGCCACCCGGGCATGCTGCTGGCTCATATTCAGCCAGCTGTTGACCAACACCCCCAGGTCCTTTTCCAGTGGGCAGCTTTCCAGCCCCTCTTCCCCAAGCCTGTAGTGTTCCATGAGGTTGTTGTGACCCAAGTGCAGGACCTGGCACTTGGTCTTGTTGAACCTCAGACCATTGGCCTCGGCCCATCGATCCAGCCTGCCCGGATCCCTCTGTAGAGCCTTCCTACCCTCATGCAGGTCAACATTTCCATCCAACCTGGTGTTTTCTGCAAACTTATTGAGGGTACGCTCGATCCACTTGTCCAGATCATTGATAAAGATATTAAAGAGAACAGGCCCCATTACTGAGCCTTGGAGAACACCACTTGTGACCGGCCACCAGCTGGATTTAACTTCATCCACCACAACTCTTTGGGCCTGGCTGTCCAGCCAGGTTTTTACGCAGCGAAGCGTACGCCCATCCAAGCCGTGAGCAGCCAGTTTCTCCAGTAGTATTGAATTTTTTTCTAGATCCTGGTCCCAATCCTAATTTATTAATGGTATATATTTATTCAAGGTAACTAGTGTGACCTCATGACGCTTCTGTAAAAGCCAGATTCAGCTAGGATGTTACACCATCACTGTCGGAGAAACCCTGAGCTACAGGAAGAGTTGCAGATTCAGGCTGCAGTTGCTGCTGGCGATGTTCACACCGTGCGCAAGATGCTGGAGCAAGGATATTCTCCAAATGGTCGAGATGCCAATGGCTGGACCTTGCTTCATTTCTCTGCAGCAAGAGGGAAAGAGAGATGTGTCCGTGTTTTTCTTGAACATGGAGGTGAGTTGCCTAGAGAGAAAAATCTCAATACCCATCTCACAGCTTTCTATCCCAGTTTCCATTGTGGTTCTTTCCAGCGCTGGTTAGACAGCTGGTTAGACAGACTACTTCTGATTATTTTTTTAAAATTATTTTTTTCTTTCTTTGGAGTAGTACTTCATCTCTGTTTCCTTCTGATGCATGCTCAGTGAATGAGGTAATAGATTAGCTTTATATCTTAAAACCTTACTGCTTTTGGGGGGTTTTTGATGGGTGGTTGGTTTTTTTTCTGAACTGCCTAGGAATTGTTCAAAGAATGAATAAGCGTTATGAAAATGGGGCAGAAGGGCTTATTATAAAATTAAATGCACTCACAGCACTCGCTTATAGTGAGTGCTTTTATTCTCTGTCAGATGGTGTTATTAGAGGAAGGCAGGTCCTTGAGTTGAAATCCTAGGGCAGTTTGTTTTATAATTCTTAAGCAAGTTAACAAGTCCCATTAAAGACTAAGTTTCAGTAGTGGCTTTAACGTAGTCTGCTAAACTTTATGGAAACAGTAGTCTTTGTGCAAGGACTTTAGTGTCAGCTAGTCCGGTTGAGTTTATACTTCTCCTGCATCCATCCGTAGTGAAGCTGTATTTCAAGAACTGATTGAGTTTTGTTGATGTAAGCGGTATACTCGCTTGGGTGATGATTATTACCCCTCAAATGGTACAGTCAGAATTTCTTTTTGCTGTATATTCTTCCGAGGCCACCTAAAGTTTTAGAAATGGATAGTCTTAATCTTTTAATGTGTTACTGGAGAGGAAAAATAAGAATCAATAGATGTTCTCCACATTCTGATTAGTGCTCTTAAAAGAATAGCATCCTCTGTTTTGGTGCTGTTCTTATCACAAAGGAATTATGAACTAAGATGTTTCCAGTCCTGAGGAAACTGAAATTACCTTTTTGATGCTTTACGTATCTGAGGCCATATGGGCCCCCTGTGTGTATCGCCGTATTTGTCAGATGTATGGATCATCCTTAAAATTGAATGCCATTAATAGGTTGTGGTATTTCCACAATTAGTGGTATGTTCCTTAAGAGGAATAGTGAAATACAGCCTGAACAACTGGGCCCCATTGATACACCTGCTGCAGATTCTAACCATATCATACTGGCAGACCCTCATGTCCTTATTGGAAGGTGGGGAGAAGTTACCAAATTGCACTGATAAATAACTTTAAATTCTACTTTTTAAATGTAATATATGTGGATAATCTCAAGCCTTTAGTTTCATAATTCAAAATTTTTAGGCTCTAAGTCTTGAAATATGTTGGGTTTAGCTCTGTAAACTTGAAGATGATCTGAAAAAAAAAACAAACCCCAACCAACCCTTATGTATTCCAATGTATTTTCATTATATAAGTTTTGATATTAAGTAGCTGCTGATGCAGTGTTTGTTTTTTATTTTTGTTCTTACTCTTTCCTATATGAAGTACCAGCTGAATCTGATGCCTCGTGAAAACTGCCTGTAATGAAACATCCTTGTTCTGGAAGCAGTATAGCGTTTAATCACCAGGACTCGAAAGTTGAGTAACAAATAGTGTGAGGGTTAGTCATCTACAGCAGCCTTCCTGTAGCTGAGCCTTGCTTCAGAAAATTGGCACTGTTTTGTGCCTTGCCTTGTTTTCCCTCAAAACAGAGGCGTAAAAGATAATGAGTATTTAAAACATAATAATGTCGCAAATGAGCTATTAAGTAGCGAATGAGCTAACTCTTAAAAGCCAAGTTAATCATGCCTGCCTCATTAGTGAGAAGTTTGTGTATACCTTTCTTCACACAGTCTCCACCTTCCTCCTCCTGAAGAAGTGGATTATTTTGATGTTGGAGCTTCATCCCTATGGACCAAAATGATACTGGGGTGAAGGAATAAGTAATTTTCTGGTGTGAATCTTATGGCAAACAAACTATGGAACCGACTACAGAGGGAGTGGATGGAGTTCTGGAGGGAAGAGATGTTAGTGGGAAGCAAGTGGTGATAGTTGTGGCTGTCTAGAGAGATGATGAAGCAGAGCTGGAAATATTTTCGTAGTACATGAATGAGAAAACAGCACTGGGCTGTTGCTGAGGGTACAGTGCTGTGCCTCGGATCTGAGATGCTGGAAGACTACTGAGGTAGTCTCGAATGGTAGTGGGATGGGGATGGAGTTTGGCTAATAGGCTGAGAAGGAATCTGGTCACTCACCTGGAAATAAAAGGTAGCTTCTTATGGGAGTCGCGACCTGGCCGCCTCCTGCTTTTGCTCTTTTATTTCTCTTCCAACATTGCTCACCATCAAAGAAAAGAGCCATGAGAGAGCGTTGTGCATGCAGAATGGCTGATTTGAGTGGAGGTGGTGAAATAGGTGGAAGCTTTTTATTATCTGCTGAGCAAGGAGACACGGATAGATGGGGAAAATGTATAAAAAACCCAGTCCAGACTAAAGGGTGAAGCCAGCAGAAATACCAACTAGATGCAGAAGTGGTAGGTTCAGATAATAAATACTCTTTAGCAAGTGATGAAATGCAGAAAGTTGATCGGAACCATGCATAAACTTAGTTTTCATGAAAAACAGTAAATTTTACTTTCATAGTGTATTTGTCATCTTTTAATAAAGTGAAGATTCTATGAAGCCAGCTCTTTCTGTCCATAGAAACAAAGATCAACAGGAAAGCAACACAAAAATAGGGAGTGTAGTTTTTAGTAATCTTGGATTTTTGTGTAACAACCTTTTTTTTCCCCCTTTAGCGTAGGTTTTTTTTTTTGCTTTTTTACTTTCAAAATGACATGAGACAGGCAATCCAGCGCTGGACAAGAACTATGTTTTATTAATCCCCAACATCACCGTTAACATTACAACCAGCTAAAGTCTTGAAAGTGTCTAGTTAGCTGTCCCTTGGCAGTATCTTCTCAAGACTAATTGGGCAGGATGGTTTCTGGTTACTTGTGTTAAAGTGAATAAATGATTTACTAAAGCTCCTAAAAATTGAAGAGTAACAGAAGGAAGCAGCCAAACAGACGTATTTATTTATTTTTAGTCTTGGCTGCAAGGTATCTAAATTTCAGTAGGGTCATGCAGAATCCGGGAGAAACCAGAGAATGCCAAATGCTCATCCCCCTAAATCAGCTCATAAAGTGTTTTGGTGTCTGAACAGTAATGCTTTCCTGGAGGTCTTTTGTATCAATGTTGTCCTAGAAAATTCAAAACAGAAGCTATATGTAGCCATGTTTCTAAACCTTGTGGTCAGAATTAAGCTCTAGTTGGGGGAAGTAAGCTTGAAATAATAGAAGTACTTTATGAAGCCAGAAGCATTGCTTCCTTGGCTTCCCAAGTTAGACTATGATACGGTGACCTAATGAAGGTGTCGTGAAAGAAGGGAAACTGTTTCACTGAGCTGTAAATTGAAACTCTAAAATATTAGACTCTTGTTGAGGAATCTATGTATCCTATAGATTACAGTACTAGAAAAGAGTTTCATTAACAGTAGAGCTTAAATGACTAGTTTAGGTGCCCAACTTCAATATGAAATAAAATAATCTGAATATCATTCAGTATTGCAAACTTTCAGTTTCAGGTGAGATTAATTGCAGTAAATTGGTACCCTTGATAAGCAGTTAAAGGTTTATGCCACTATGTTAAGCCATATATTTAAGAATGTTAGAAGTGACCAAATGCAGCTGTTCCTATTTCCAGGTTCTGCTATTCCCAAATTAATGGGAAGCTTGAGAAGAAATAACTATAATTGATGGTGGTCAGAATGGAGGCAAGATAAAGAAATGCTGGCAAGTGCTGTGCTGCCTCCATCCCTTCCTAGTTAAATATGCTTGTACCAGGTACTTTTTTTACCCCCCTTGCAAATTCTGAAAGGGAAGCTAGAAGAATCATTCCAAATTCATTTCTACCTTGCTTGTGCCCCAGGGGCAGAGAGTTACTTTACAGCATGATGCCAGTACCGAAGCCATATAAAAAGCAAACAAAAAAACCCCAACAACCCAAGTTCTTAAGGCAACATCAGCCTTGTAGCGTCACTTCTACTAACCCAAGGACTGAATGGATGGAAGTTGTGTGCAGCATCATGCGCGTCCGACTTCTGCTAAAAGCCCTTGTGAAGTTCCAAAGCTTTCCAGGAGATGGCAGCAAAACATTGAACGAATAGCAACAGACAAAGTTTTGCTCTTGTTAAAATTGTTTCCCCAACCAAGGGGAAGACTGGTATTATTAGCTCACTACAACTGCATAATCTTAATAGGAATTAGAATATTTTTATCGTGAGGTTTTGCTACCGGGTTTACTTTTGGAAGGTTAGTTGTTTGTGTTGCTTAGTTGCCCAGCTGAGAGGCTTTTTCCCCCTATTGTTGAGACATTTTCTCTTACATGACTTAGTATTTTTTTGGTTCCCTTTAGTGGTCAAAAGCGATGAAATCTTGGGAGGAGGGAAGGTGTAGAAAGTTACTTAAAACCATAGGTAAAGGGCATCCTTATGTTGCGAGTGCATTGTTGGGTTTGGATTACAACAACTTGTCTAAAAATGCATATATATGCACACACAAAAGTTGGGGCATGTCTGGTTAAATTTGGAAATAGCATAGACTAAACAAGCTAGTGGCAGTATCCTGCCCCTCAGTTTGGGGGGCAGAAGTGATTGACTTGCATGCCCTATGCAGTGTGGAAGAGAGAAGGCATAACATGAATTATTTTTTTTAACTTTTTTTTTTTGTGGAAAATGGCCCTGGCTGCTGCTGTCTCCTTTCTATTAATGTCCATCTTTTTCCCTAATTCTGCCTCTCAGAATGTATCATCCCTCTGCGTCTTAATTCTCGTGCTTACGCTACTCACTTTATTTATCACTAGGAAATAATCTAGAATAGTCTGAGCAGTGCAAAGAAAGAGACCCTGGGAGCAGCGACAATCACTTTGAAATAGTATCTTTGTCTTTAATGACTTTGTGGGTTGTACTGATTCTTTACTATATTTTGGACTTCTCATCATAGCGGAGGTTAGGAACCACCTATTCAGTCACTGACTTCATTTTCCTGCCCACCTATGGATGCTTCAGCAATTACTTTAACTCAGGTTAGTGCAACTTGACAGAGTCCTGAAACTTCTGCTTTTCACAGAAGACTAGGAAGGCTGTCACTACTAAGGGACTAAACTTTCCTTAATCTTTCTCTTGTTATTTCTAGGTTCCTATTCTATATGCTAGAGGCAGTTCTCACATTTTATTTCTCTGTAGAGTCAGGCTGCATTAGTTTGTGTTGGATTTTTATTTTTGTTTGTTTGTATTCCTACTCTCACTCTTCACTTTAAATTTTAAAAAATCCTTAAAGTTACTGGACCACCTTTGCAGCTGTATTCTGTACACTTTCTTGCCATTCCTTTTATTTAGTATATTATATTTTGGTATGATATCTAGCTCTGTGTGTTATCAGGATATGGTCACAGTAGGTCCATACTGGGAAGCTTATTCCTGTTGTTTTGTGTTAGCACCTTTGTGTGTTCAGATGCGTTCAGACTAATCTCGCTTGCAATTTATATTGTATTGTGAACTTAGAGTTAGTCTGAATTTTGAGATGCAGACTCTCACCCTTTTTGAGTGTGGTGGCAACCGAGCAGAGAACTCTGCCCTCTCTATGTGAGTACAGGAGAGCAAGTGCTTCTCTTGAGCAATGTGTGTGAGCATTCAGTGTTTCCAGCCTTCAGGCAAGTGTCTTTGAAACCTGTGTGGTCACAATGTCCTTTTTTTTCCTTTCCTTTCCTTTCTTTCTTTTTTCCCCTCTAGACCACTGTTACTTTTCTTCTAAATGCAGTATGTATAGATGAGGAAATGAAAAAGAATTCAACGTGCCAGGATGCTAGGACAGGGCTGCCAAGGTTATGGAAGGTGGACAGACACCCTTGTGCTTGTCTGCACTTGGAGACGATGTTCTTTGTGCACAAATGTCGTATGGTCACAGAGCAGACACCACCACAAGCAACTGCGAAGGCCAGACCCCAGCAGTTGTTTCAGTAGATACACAGGAATACCGAAAACATGTCAACTTAAGGCTAATGTCTTGTGCAGACAGTATCTCTCTTTACCAGCGAGGGGCCTTAGTTTAGGAACGTGCCTCAAACTTCCAAACTGTAATTTGTGCCTTTTAGCCTCCGCCAGGCAGCACCTACAGATGGTGGAAGGAGAAACCTCGCAGCCTGGCTTGTTCTCTAGCTGGGAAATGTTAACGAGGCAGGCGCCTTTCCTTTTGGTAATTAATTTGGTACATGGGAATAGTCACTTGCTTTTGAAGTCTGGGTGTATTGAGGAAATGAAGTAAATTGATTTGTTTATTTAAATGTTTAAATTCATAAATCAAACTGAGTTTTTGTGCCGTGTTGGGGGGAAAAATATAATCTCTGTATTCACTTGTACTCTGCACTAACATTTTTCCTGA
Source organism: Chroicocephalus ridibundus (assembly GCF_963924245.1). Lineage (NCBI taxonomy): Eukaryota > Metazoa > Chordata > Aves > Charadriiformes > Laridae > Chroicocephalus > Chroicocephalus ridibundus. The sequence goes on from NC_086292.1 coordinate 46,459,935, forward strand.
CTTTTTCCATAAGTGGATGCTTACATTCTTGTAAAATCTTAAATTTTTGTAAAACTATAAATTCAGAACAGATTCATCATCTTTAAAAACAGACTCTATCAAGATAATCTAAAATAACTTATATCCTACATGCTTTGGAAATCCTGCAGACCACAGAGAAACATTTTACCTAATACAGTATTACACCCTAAAAACAATAGAATCCTGCCAGACCACAAAACATCCGCAGTTTGGGACAGCAGATGTTTCTACACATGCTTCTTTTTAAGACCAAGAAGCAACACAAGGGAAAATAAAAAAGCTGAACATTGAGAAAGAAATGTAATATTGTAGAGCTGGAGGAAAACTGGATGGACAGAGAGATCGAGTAATTAGCCTAAGAGTGCTAGGAAGATGTGGAAAACTATTTGTCAAATAGAAACACATGTATATGAAAGACAAAGTCTTTTTTTTGGTGTGACTTTCTCAAATATATAATTTAACTTTTTCTTAAAAATAGCATGTTCATGAAAGGAAGAATTAGTTTGAAGTACAAAAAAATCCTGTCGTGCTATGCCTGAAAAGACTAACATTCAACCATTTGATTATTTATTTTTTTCTTTGCAGCACTGGATTACTGTAATGCCTTCTAATTATTTTTTAATTTTATTTTAACTTCAGCTGATCCCACAGTTAAGGACTTAATTGGAGGCTTCACTGCTCTGCATTATGCAGCCATGCATGGCCGAGCGAGGATTGCGCGCTTGATGTTGGAATCTGAATATAGAAGTGACATTATTAATGCAAAAAGCAACGATGGTTGGACTCCCCTCCATGTAGCAGCCCACTATGGCAGAGACTCATTTGTCAGACTCCTCTTGGAGTTCAAGGCTGAGGTTGATCCGCTCAGTGATAAAGGTACTACACCGCTTCAGCTGGCCATTATCCGGGAGAGGTCAAGCTGTGTGAAAATCCTCCTGGATCACAATGCCAACATCGACATTCAAAATGGTTTCCTGTTACGATACGCTGTGATCAAAAGCAATCACTCTTACTGCCGAATGTTCCTTCAGAGAGGGGCGGATACAAACTTGGGTCGCTTGGAAGACGGACAGACACCCTTACACTTGTCTGCTCTTAGAGATGATGTGCTTTGTGCACAAATGTTGTATAATTACGGAGCAGACACTAACACAAGGAACTATGAAGGACAGACCCCACTGGCTGTTTCAATAAGTATTTCTGGAAGTAGCCGACCCTGTCTGGATTTCTTACAAGAAGTGACAAGTATGTATGTAAGAGAAGTTAATCACAGGACACAGTGTCCTCTAAAAGCCTTCTTTGAATTTAGCCCCAGAAAAAAAAAATGCTTCCTCTCTGCCCCTTGATGCTATTTAAATGCGCTAGAGAATTTCTGGGAAGGTGAAGGGATTGTGATGCTGGGAATCTCTTACTCAGCAAAGGTGCTAATGTTAAGTATATTTCGTTTAAATTAGTTTTGTTTAAATATCTACAGGGAGCAGTCATTTTTAAAAAGCAAACTGTAAAATCGCATTTTATTAATGGCCTTAGCACTTAAGATGTTTGGGGGGTTGGGGTTTTGTTTTGTTGTTTGGGTTTTTTCAGTGTCTTCTTTTTTTTTTTTTTTTTCTCTTTTCTTAATCATCGTGCAAATACTCTGCAGTTGCTGGCTTTTTCATCTGGCACCACGACTAGGGCAGAAAAGAGTTTTTGCTGCTTTGTGTTCTCCCACATTCTCTCTCCTGCTCTCCCTTGCACCAGACAACAAAATGGCATAGTTCATTCCTGCGACTTGGAGGGGTTTCATGTGCTGTGTAGCTTTGATTTGATTTTGTTGATGTCTTTGAAATATGCAAGAGATTTTAACTCATCGTGACTTCTGGTATTTAAAAAGAGTATTAGGCTCTTAATATTCTGGTCACTTTTGATTATCTGTTTTTGGTGTATAAGATCTACTGAAAGTTTTCTCTTCCTCTCCCGTTCAACATGGAATGCTGTAATAGTGTTTCATAATTACAGTATTCCCTAAAGCATTTAGGAATTGTTGATTAGCAATTAGCAGGAGTTTGCTAATTCAAATGTGTTAAGATGGCCTGATAAATTGTCATCCTACTAGGATGATATTTGTGCTATAGAGGATGGGGTATTTCATATAGGCTTTTTTCCCCTACAGAGCCTTTTATTTTTTTGGACGTGGTGGTTTTTAATGAAAAAAAAGCACCCCATGTACTCTGTAAAGAAACCGAAATTCATTGTGGACTGGGGGTGAATCAGCTGAGATCTATTGTCAGTAGCTGACACAAATAAGCATTTCGAGTTTCATTTTTGTCTTTGTGATTTGTGGTGGTGTTTTTGCTTTTGTCTGAGACCGAAAGAGAGAATTTTTGGAAAGGTAGAAGTAGATAGTAAGAAATACAAGCAACTAATAGATTTTAATTTGCCCTCCCCTTCTCATTCAAACACTTTTCTTTCTAGTTTCCTTTTTGGAAGCCTCTGACTTTATATTAGCACTATCAGGGTTATTAGTAGATGATACAATATTCAAACTTCCAAATTTTCATGGGCTTAGGACGTGTTGGTAAGCAGAAAGGCTCAGGCTGCTTCCGTGTTTCCTCAATGTCTAAAGACTAATTCAGAAAGTTGGAAACCGGTACTGTAACTCACTTTTAGGGTGCAGATTCCGTACCTTAAGGGTTTAATGTTAAGTGAGAAGTAAATTCTGCTACAGAAAAGCCGCTTAAATTTGTGGCTAATGTAACAGTGTTGGAACTATCCCGGTTTTGTGCTGATGGAGGGAGAACTGGGAAAGCAGGGAGGACTAGCGCTGACAGAAACACTTCAGCTTTGTACTTTGCAGCAAAATTATAATGAATATATGTTTACAAACAGCTGTAAACAGACTCTGTTGCCCTTATTATAAATATCCAAACACTGTCTTCCACGGTTTTCATGAATAATCGCTTTAGTAAGGTGGTGTAGGAGAGAAGAAATGGCTAAAGAGTGAGCTGGGATTTTGGTAGTGGAGTTTCCAATTAGACCCGGCTCTGTAGGGGGAATTGTTGAGATCTCACGCTGTAGCACTTCGGGGAAGAATCTTGTTTCTGAGTCTATTGCAATTTATATTTACTAGAAGAAAAATTTACAAAATTTTTAGAGAATTCTTCTAGCGGAAGGCTTCCTGAAATTATCTCTTGTGGTTGGTAACAGTGCCTTGGGTCGTAGGACTTAACGGGAGTTTCTGGTTTGTTTATTTGAATGTTTTACCAACTCTTTTATACAGAAATCCATAGCTGTAAGTTTTATATGTGCATCGGAAGTTTTGAAGAGTATATTTGATAGTAAAACAGGAATTACTTTTCACTTTTGCAGTGGATAAATATTTTTAAGCTTAAAGGTTAATAATATATGTGAATTAGGAAAGTTATCAAACTGATCTGTGTCTTCAAGTGAAAGCAGTTGCATGCATCGTATAAGTGGGATACTATTTAGCAGTCTACATGTAAGTAGCTTTTTTTTTTTATACTCGGAAAACGTATTTGTACATTTTCAGTTCTTCAGAAAACATCATATGTGAATTTCTTTTTGTTTTGGTAGGTATTGTAATCGGTAATAATCGCAGCCTTTAGCCCAGGTGCCCGGTTGTGAATAACAGGCAAGAAACCAACTCTCAGAAATACTCAGTATTGGCCCTGAGAGTCTGCAAGAAGATATTGGATTTTGGGGTTTGACCCTGAAGGTCTGATATTCTTCCTGGTTACAGGTAGAGATTCCTTTGCTCCTAGAATAATTCCAAGAGGAAGTTATTCTCTAGTTGTGTCTCACTATTTAAGCACGAAGCTGGACGTTAGGAACAACAAAGTTTTTCATTGTTGTTGACTTGGTGTTTAGACAGTCACTCATGTCTTATTCCTTTTATTTTTTTTTTTTTTTTTCATTTTTTTTTCCTCCCTCCTTTTTTGCAATAGAAAAATGAGTGATGTCTCCCTGTGGAAAAAAAAAAAGACAATATTGAAGGTGAAAATTACTCAATGATTTTATTAATCACCTTCCTTTTCCATATATGTATTACAGTTTCCTACTCCAAAAACCGTTTATTGGCAACCACTGTAGTACCTGAGATAGTCTGATAAAGAGCTGTTTTGGAGTACTTCAGTATAATGCTTCAGTTTTATGAGATCTGAACTTCTCGTCAGGACTGTGGATGGTTAAGCTTGGAATACACTAATGCAAAATTAAAATAGAGATGCATGTATAGAATATATATATGAAGATGGAGATACATATAGACATTTATTTTTTATTTTTTTGGTAGCGTATATGTCTACAGAATTAACATATGCAATTACAGTCACGGATGGAATGATTTATGTTGAAGGTGAAGTTGAATGGGATTTGAGAATATTAAAACTTAAAAAGAGAATATCAGAGGTAGGAAAAAATGCGAGTATTAGAAAAATACTTAAAAGTTTAAATAAACTTTAAGATACTAGAAATTCAATTATGATCTCAAAAAGGGGAATAAAAAAGCTTGAACCCTTCCCCCTCCCCGTAGCTCTCATTTAATTTAATCACTCTTCAGATAATGTTGCGGACAAGAGAGTCTATGAGTAGCTCTGCGAGTTGCTTGTCTGTGTCGAGGCAAATAGCTGCGTAAATGGAGACGGCCACGGTAGTGTAATATGGCATGTGTGTTAACAGGTATCAAAGAACTAACTGCAGATCTGGAACAAGATCTAAAGGTCCTTAAATGAATTAAACTACAAATATTTCATCTGCATTCCTTTTTTTTTTTTTTTTTTTTATTTTTCAAAGGGCAAATCTTTGGCTTTGACTAGAGAGTGTAAATTTGTGTTTAGATTGATATAGCAGCGTAAATGTGCAGAAAAATTGAGACAAAAGTCCTGTTAAGGAAATCCTTATACATTCTTCGTCTCTATTCCTTTGCTAAATAAAGATAACTTTTCAGTAGGATTTTTTTTTTTTTTTTTTAGTTTTACTGGAAGAACATTTTAAGAAGGGTCTCTGCATAGTTTAAACTCTTATGAATACGGAAATGTCATAGTGAATTAAATAGATTTCTACATATTTTAGTACGCGGATAATTGCAAAGGAAACAGTATCTTCATGTTTGTTATAACATAGAAGAACTTTACTGGAATTGCGAGCTTTGTCTGCTTCCTTGGGTGCTGCTGGAGTCCTGCACTAATGAATGTGGTCTGCTTTGTCATCCCGAGTTATGCAGGGAATTAGGGCAAGAGGCTTATTTTATAGTTTTCATTTTATCTGAATCAGCGATAAACAAATACCGTCTGAATCATGATTACTTTCTGCAGATTGCAGGTACCTGTTTGTTAAATAGTTTTTGATACCCTTATACAGACATAGCCTGCTCTTTCTTTCTAGAAAGAGGGAAGGTACCTTTCAGATAATTGTTTAACTGTGCGATATTGGACAGTGTAGCTACTAAATCAGAGTGCAGTTGACTGACTGTGTTAAGCAGTTGAGTCATTTTTATATATCTATACACAGACGTATACTTTGGAAGAGGTTTTTTTGAAGAGGCCTGTGGGGAAAAAAAAATAATTAAAATTTCTACAAGTGGTACGTAAGGTAGAGCCACCACCCCCCCGCACTTGCACACCTAACCTGTACTCTGTTATAATATAAAAATAGTGCAACAGTGCAGCTTAAGCCTGTCTTTATGTTCAAAGCACTTTACTTACTGTCTACCAAAAATAGATAAACGTTATGGTATTGAAATTCTTAGGTGAATTTTCATAGCAATTTCAGTAAGACTGAATTTAGAGGAACGTTACAAAATATTTAAAAAAAAAAATCTTATACAAGCGCATTCAAATCTTGATTTCATTGCTAAATACACCTGTTATACTTAACATTGAGCTTTACTGGCAGTCTGCTTTTCCATATATAAATTTTCAGTCCAAAATACACTCCTCCTTGGTACATATTTTCTGTGCCAGAAATACTGAAATTTAATAGACATCTAAAACTCATTGTGGAGAACTATTTTTCGGCGAGCAATGAAAACATACTTCAAGCTCAAGTATTCTAACGGAGGCGTACTGAACACAAAATTAAACTAGAACTTTTAAAATAACTTGTATGCTATCCAGTTAAAAAGATTTAAAAGCGCTTCTTGTCTGGTTGCTAGATTCCGGTTCAAGGAGTTTGTTCACTTTCTCCATCAACTCTCTGTCATTCTCTTTCTCTCTAAATTCAGCCCTGCGTGTCTTATATTAATATATTTCAGACCTATAGATTCTTGATACTAGCTTTTTCTGGCATTTTGAATGCTGGGAAACCAGATATCCTCTCGAGTTAATTCTGCAGTTGTTTTTTACGGAGTACAAGGGAATGCATTTCCCAAGCCTAGGGCGACTCCTGTTGCAGTGAACCGCTGAATTCCCGTTCGGCTCAGCAACAGCCATTTGCAAGGTGATGGCATCCTTTTGGTATCATCCTCTTTGTGCATCCTCGTCGATGTGTTTCTCGCCTGGTGAAGGGCAACAAAATCATAACTAAATTAAATTGTTGGCAGTAACAGAGTTCCTTCACAGTTGTGAAATAAGAGATGGATTTAATAGTTATCTGCAGATATAAATACTTATTCCAGTAGTCTAGAGGAACTGAGCTGCTGCCAGCCATACGTCAGCCTGGTTTCCACTTTTTTTTTTTTTAATGTCTCACAAAACTTTTATTTTTAAGTTTCCTTTGCAGCTAAAAAGAAAGTACCCAATGGTTTCTTGCTACTGTTTTCAGCCTTTCACAATTCCTAGGGGAGGGAGAGGCTCAGTTTGAGAAATACCGCTGTAAGCCTTTTTTCTAGAGAAATGTATTAATATTGCAGAGAAAACTGTGGGCGGCTTCTCAAATGTATCAGTGATGTTATTTTTCATTTTTTAACTTCTTCAAAAACTGCCTATCCACTTCAAATCAATGACACTGATTGTTTGCTTTTAAAAGTACTTTTTTTTTTTTTTTTTTAAGTGGGTAGAACAATACATCAGAGAGGATCTCGCAGCCTACAAGCGTATTAATTTCAGTTACTCCTAAGTTTTCTCTTGGGTAAGAGAACGGGTCAGTTCATGATTTGTGCTTTGCGCAGATGCTCTTGCATCTTCAGCGGAGGAAAGTGGTAGGGATTCCCCCTTTCCGCCTTTACAACACTTGCCTAAAACTGGGTGAGGGTCCCGACAGTGTTCTCGGAGGTACAAGGTCTAATGTTACACCTTAATGATCCTTAAATATCGACCTGTTAGCGAGTTAGTGTTTTATTTCTTAGGGGGCATGGTCTGCGTAGGAAAAAGGGGCAGGCACAGGTTTAAATGCATAAGCTGCGGAGCATTTGTAACGATGACATACTGTTCTTTGTATAAGTAGTAAATCCTAAATGTTAAGTCTTGTCTGTCTCTGGGATAAACCAGCAAACTCCCAGATAGAATAACAGAAAAATCGTGAAACTGCAGGAAGGAAAGGAATGGAGTATTGAGTGGAAATTCAGGATTAATTGTAATAATTTCTTGCTGGTAAAACGTGCAATTTTTTCCCCTTGCTTTACCAGAGAAGGCCAATCAATTAATAATAATTTGAAAGGTTTATTTAATTATTTAAGTAAGATAATTATTAATTATTTAAGGAGGGGGAAGCCCAGGAACTTACTGTGTTAGCAGTTGAAGGACTGAGTTAGGAAAATGTTTATATTTTGTACATACTGAAGTCTGCTACCTCTAGAGAGAGGAAAAAAAAAATCACAAAGCAATTCCTCTTTATTTTATAACCCTATGTTTTACATTTCTTCTGTTTGGAAGAAACCTTTCTGTCGTGTTTGGGAAACTATGCGCAGGAAGCGCCTTGGTGGGGATTTCTGCTTTCCATTACAGCACGTAGCACGAGCTGTGGAAGATACGTCTCTTTTTTTTTTTTTTTTTTCTTTTTTTTTTTTTTCCTGTAATGAATACTTCTCATTTATTTGACTACCACTATAAAACCTGCAAAATAAATCGACTGAAGTTACCTAACTTGTTCCCATGAACACACGTTAGCAAAACCTTCAGCTCTACGGCAGCGTTAGGTGTTTGCTGTCCTGATGGTAACTGGGGCTGTAAAACCGCCCAACGATAACCCGGCTGCTCCAGAACAACGGCACTGCCGTCATCGAGGTGTCCCTTTGAGACCGGAGCAGGGATGTGTTGGGTTTTTTTTAAGGCAATCAGTAGTTTTATATCACTGCTTTGCGTGATGGTGGTGATTAGGTCAAACTTACCTTTCATGTTTTTTGTGTTTTCTTTCTAACTCTCTTCCTTTCTAGCTCATTTGCATAAATAACTTTACAGACTTGTGATGTAGGATATAACCAAAGTTGCTACTTCCTAATTGTTTTTAAACAGAACTTTATTCGTTATTTAACTTGTCTTACTCTGCCAAATTACTAATAACATTTTTCATTTGCCAAACCAAGGTTCACTGACATCGGTCTGTAATCCTTTATTTTTTTTCCTTTTCATTCAGATGCAACCAAGAATGAGTAAGTGTTCTAGACACCGTTTCTAATAAATCACAAATGCATTAATAACCCTGGAATTTGCAAGGCGTGACCTAAGACACTAACAGCCACTAGATGTAGCAACTGGTGCTTAACACTGGCGATGTCCATTGTTAACACATTCCCAGGAAATATTTTTAGGCTTATCAGGGGAAAATGTCATACATTTGATAATCGGGTCTTTTTGAATTAACTGATGACCAATTTCTTCCGGGTATTTTAAGTTGTCTGTTCCATTTTGTTCTCAAAAAAACCCGTAGGATGTTAATTAAAAGGCATTCATTTCTGAAACCAGAAATCAGTGTCTCACAGCTGTATTATTGTGTACTCTAACACAGAAAATACACATAAAGATCTGTAGTTCTCTGCACCCTCTAACATTGCTATTTGCAGTTAACTTTTGGAAAGGTACATCCTTTCTGAACCCTGTTTGCATTCACATTTAAAGCATTAGAACTATTTCTTTATCACCATAGAGATTCCTCTGCTTGGTTTCTTACCAAAAGTAACTTTTCTTTCCCTGAAGCTGTTATCCGAGTTATATAAATTCATTCCTTCAGGTGGAAAAAAAAAAAAATTGCTAAGAAGAAACCACCAGTGGACAAAGTAACAAATGATCTGTATTCTAAGTCATGGCTGAAGCGGATAATTAAAAATAAATTGACATTCAGGTACCGTGGGGATAAGTGTAATAAAAGTATTTTAAACTTATGAAGGGAACTCAAATTTTCATGCTCTTTAATTTCAAATCTTATTTCTTTAAAAACAGGTTGAGACTATTTTCATGTGTTACTTCTGCTAGCTTACCTCGGATAATTTTAGTGCTTAAGATAAATCCCGGTGTATACCTGTCTGTCAGCCCATTTCTACAGGAGAACCTGTGCAGGGAGAAAAAAGGGGGAACTCCCTATAAAGGGTAACGGAAACATGTACAAAATGCCCCAAGTAGAAAACAGGAAATAGTTTCATAATCTCTTTACCCTGTGCTTACCAGGAAAGTCTAATAAACTCATAATGTCAGTGTCTTTAGCTGATAGAAGGTTTGTTGCTGAATGAGGAGGAGGATGGGAGAAGGGAAGGGGTCCGAAGCCAGCTCTGGGGCTGACTCGGGCAAGAAAAACCCTCCCGTCTCCTCCGAACAGGTTTGTGCCCGGCGAGCTGACAGCATCCACTGTCCACCGTAGAGCCCGCCCGCATCGCAGCCCCGTACGGAAGGCATTTCCTCTTTCGAAAACGTCCTGCTTAATTGGTGGCAGCTCAGGAAAGCTAATTGGAAACGTCCATCTAAGTTATTTAAAGTCACTTTTGTTGTTTTGTGTTGCTTTTTAAAGAAATGATTGATTCAAGCAGTCAGCTCAGTAAAATCACCATGCCTTTCTTTGCAAAAGCGAGCACTGTCTTTTACCATTAACGATTATACGGATAATAGAAGACTGCAATAAGTTGCTCTGTTGGCGACAGATTATCTTGATACCAGCGTAAGCACCTACATTGTTCATGGTGCCGAGTATTTTGACTCGGACGGCCATCAGGTGCCTTTTTTTTTTTTTTTTAATTTTTTTTTTTTCTGTCTCCAGGCCATGACATAGTTAAGTCGATGATCAAAATATTGACTAGCACACCCTCGATGTGTTATTTGGGTAATTTCAAAAAAGATATAGCAGAATGGGGGGAAAAAGCACAAAGGCGGGCAGCTAGTTTGGTCAGAGGTTTGGAGTAGTTCCCATGGTGGGAGGTTATTAAACAGAGCAAATGTCTTCAGCTTTGGGAAGAGGTACCGAGCGTGAGTGGAGGATGGAGAATAATATGAAGGTATGTAAAATCACGACTGGCGTGAGAACAATTATTCGTTATTTTTTTCTGTAACTCAAAGAATGGTAGGCACGCAATGAAGCGATCAGGAAGCAGATCTAAAATAAATAAAAGCACTTTGTAGTTTTCCAGCCAACGCCTAATTATATTGTGAAATTTGTTGCCACAGGATGTTTTGGATACTGAAAGTATGAATGGGTTCAGAAAACATTAAAGAGATTTACAAAGGGCAGGCCGTTCACAGCTATTAAAGACACAGATCTGTGTGCAATCTCTGGTTTCGGAAGGCCCAAAGGCAACGGTGCTGAAAGCTGGAAGGGGATATTGGGACAGGATTTCTCAATGTCTGTTGTTCTGCTCTTTCTTTCTTCTTCCTTGGGATCCATTGCTGGGTTCTTTCGGATACAAGGCTAGATTAATCTTTCTTACGATACGTTGCATGGGGGACTGTTTGTCAAGGTGTCTGACTTTGAACAGTTGCCTGTTAAGAATGAGTTTGAAGAGGAACCAGTGATTTTGGAAAGCCCTTGCCAGAAATTCTGAAGTTCGTGTGGTGTCAGTAAAAGCTTTTCCTCTGTGAATAGCGGGTAATCATATTTTCATCTCTCTCTGTTTGACGAGGTTGGGGCTGCATCCAGAGCCTAAAGGCTTCGTCTTTTCATTAGAAGGGAAAGACAATCTTTAGCTCTGCCACGCAATCCTTGAATAACTTTTATAAATCCTCGCTCTCTAAGGAAACTGCCCAGTCCTGTTACAGTGGAATGTAGACATTTTTGTCTTAATGTTGGAAAAAAAGCCAGACTGAGGGTTTTTTTTTCCCCAGGTGTTAAAAGGATAGGAAAAAAAAAAAATCCACAAAGAGTTAAATGGAGGAGTTACGCTGTTGTACAATGCATAAGCGTATGTTGCCACCTCATGAGAATCCTCACATGGATAATGTCACTCTAACCTGGCATCAGTAAAATTATGTGTGTGTAAAAAATGTTTTTAGGGTCCATCCGTTGATTTCATTGAGTTATTGTTCATTAGAAAGGTATTAACTTCCACCCTTTTTTCCCTTGTAATTTTTTCCTTCCCTCTGCCTCTTAGAAAACAGCAAACGTCTGTGATTTTACTGAGTAAATGCTTTCTTAAACTACATTTAAAATGTGATCATTTTACTTCTATGTGTTCCTTTTGTCTTTTCAGGACAGCCCAGAAACTTGCAAGATCTATGCCGAATTAAAATCCGTCAGTGTATAGGCCTTCAAAACCTAAAACTACTTGATGAACTACCCATTGCCAAGGTCATGAAAGACTACTTAAAACACAAATTTGATGATATCTGATATCCATGAAGACAAGAACTCTGAGCAAGATTAGTTATATTCCAGATACTGAAGAGGCTTGTTGCCTTGCACAAAGTATATCCTATGCAAATTCTGATTTTTCTGTGAAGTCAGAAGGCAGGTATACACTTCCTTGGGTTTTTTATACCACATGCTAGAAGGTCTTAATTTTTGGTTTCTTGGTCCAAGTTTACAAGGTCCAAGCTTTCTATACGATATGACATTTTAAAAATTGCTGTTGGCTTTTTGTTTGTTTGTTTTCACATTAAGTGTGCAGACTTGCAGTGGAGATGGAAGGTAGCCTCTCAAGGGAAGCGGTGGGTTTGAATTGGCACGCTGAGCTATTATTCAAGAAAATAGTTTGGAAATCAAGGCACCAGTCCTGCAAAAGGGTACCAATAGAAAGACCTTCAGAGCCCTGTTGTCTGTTGGGACTCTCGTCTCTGCCAGGGTGTATGTTTTTGCAGGATCGAGGGAAGAGTTGATAATCAACATGTCCTAGGGTACTGTGATAGAATTTGGAAATTAAAGAAAAAATGCAGTTACCCTATTCAATTTGAGGGTCTATACATTGGCTTTTTTGATATTCTTTTCCTAATTACTGTAGTTGGGATGCCCATAAAATTCAGGCCCTCTTTTTTCCTGACATTCCCTGTTAAATGGGCGGCTGTTTCCAAGTCTGTTTTTAACAGTGACAGTACACTACAGAGAGGCATGGCCTCTGTATTTTTTACATTAACTTAAGAGTAAACAAATTTAGGTTTTTTGAAGCCAATGTATTCTGTTTCTCATACAGTGCCTCCTGTGCAATAATCTTACTGATGTATTTTCCCTTTCTGTGCGATTCTCCCCCCCGCCATTCCTCGTGCAGTCTCCGTGCCTGATGTGTGAGAGCAGGAGCTGCTGCCTCTCTGCAGTGGAGACCTGACGTTGCTGAAGTCAGGCGGCGGTTGCTGTTCCTTTATTACTCCCTGAATTTCATGAATGTATAACCTGCTTTATTTCACTTTCAGTTGAACTTTTCAACTTTTTTCAGTTGAAAATTTCACTCAGTTGAAATTTTATCTACAGGTTCTCAACCAAATTGTGTCCACTTAAAAAAAAAAAAAAAACCAAAACAGAACAGAAATTGGCCAAGCCCTTTTATTTTAAAGGCAGTGATGGATTTATTTATTTTATTTTTTTTTTAGTTGCTCTAAAATTCCGTTTGTTTCACATTAGAGAGCGGGAAGTGCACGTAAGTTATTAATGCGTTTTATCTGTCCACTAACGACCCCCATTCAATATGGAAAGTTTAAATTTTGCAATTAATCTGAAAGCAGCAACTGAAAGGAGTACTGAAATTCGGCTACTGAATGTGTTTCTCATCCTAGGTATTAAAAAGATCTGTTGAACAGTTTTGTTTCCGATCATAAAAAAAAAAAAAAGGAAGTTCTTGCTATCAAAAAAAGATTGGGCCAAAATGTGCAGTTGTTTTCACTCTCTTTATTTTCAAGGGATTACGGAATCGTCGTAAGGTTCTTGCCAGTGTCCCCTACTTTTGTTTTGCCATCCTACTGGCTCCAGAAGAGCCTCTCTACTATCAGGAGTGCTTTTGTACCAATTATACCAATGGAAGGGGGGAGATGAAAGGAACGGTGATGGCTTTTAAGTTTAACACTGTCACTTTCAAAATATTTAATATTAAAAATATGAAAAGCAAGGTGAAGCAGGTATACTCATATTATTTAACTGTGCTAGTTCCTTTTAATATCTTATAACCCTGGACTGCAATTCCTCGAGCACAAACCTTATCACTGATAATGGATGCACCGGAACTCTGGCGAGCAAGGAGGATTATCTCTTCCCTATTGTGCCTGGCATTGCATCAGGTTTCCAAACAATAAGTGATTTTGGGGATTCATGGCTCAGAGGATTGGTAATGGGATGTTGAACCTTTTTATCTCCACCTCGTATCGGTTCAAGTCCAGCCTGCTTGTGAAGAGTGACCAAAAGTTCACGTCTCGACTGCGTGAGCCATCAAGTACCTCCAACCTTAGCACCACGCCGTGCGAGCGGTGGTCGCCTCCGGGCAGGAGAGCTTTAGAGTGCTTCCTCCAGGTTGTATGGAATGGTGGTGGCATTGTAGCGGGGACAACCAGAGAGCGTGGGTGGGGTGTGCGTGTGAGCTTGTGTGCGTGATGGTGTCTGTCACCTCCTCGGAAAGATCAGCTGTTGTGGTCTTTAAGCTCTCCGGTACTGAGACAGGACAGGCGTTAAGAATCGACTGGCGGGTTTTCAGCGTGAATCTTCAGTTTTGTGACATGAGATCAGAACCTTAAAATTGCTTTCTTTTTTTTTTTAAAAAAAAAAATACTTAGTATTGTTCACTACATTTGTAAGTTGGTCTAAACCAATGTCCTTCCCCACTGAATTTTTGCAGTAATATTTTCTAAGGTAATCTAGAGTATATTTTAGTTGCAATCTATATTAAGGCAAATTATTTGTTCTGTCTGTTGCTGTGACTGAAGAACATTATGGAAGACTTTGTTGGTAACAAGAATGCTATTTAATGAAGAAATGTGTAATTCCATTATTTATTGTTTGAGGTTTGTTTTTTGGTTATTTCTTCTAAGTAACTGACGTCTAAAGGGAACACACCTACATTTCAGGCCAGTAAAAAGCCGTTCTTTTAAATTAATTTTCATCCTGCCCTCTCTCCCCTCCCCAGGGTGGAGGGAAGCCCTCGCCCTTTCTTACGATGCTAAGCCATCTCTTGTAGCTGGTTTCTCTGACCTTGATTCTGCAAAGCACCGCAGCACCTGTGTGTCTCTGAACTTCCTGATAGTCCTGTCCGCTATCTGAAGTTGTACATGTGCTCGAGTGCGAGTGAAGTCTGATTATTCGTTGATAATCAATAATTTCAATAATGGGGAATTTGGTCTTTTTTTTATTATTATTATTATTTCAAATATTGTGCATAAATGCTTTGAAGAACAAACTGAACTTTGGTTTTCATTCGGACTAGAATGTGGAAGGAGAAGTGCGTAATAGAGACTTGTTATGTAGCCTGGTTCCATTACCTTAAAATTCACAGTTGAACGCTTTTAATAAACCTTAAAAAATTGGCAAATACACCAAAGAATCAATATGAGTAAAAGACTCTGATCACTAACAAACTGCAAACCTCATCCTTTAAAACAAAGCAGAAAGTTTTTGTAAATATTTATGTTTATAAATGTACAGCAGAGTAAGAGTGTTTTTTAGATTATTTAATTACCATATTTCTAAACTATTTACATTATAGACAATACTTGTTAGTTTGAAAAGCTCTTGAGTGGGGTTTTTTTATTTGTTTTGGGTTTGTTTTTTTTTTTTTTTTAATTCATTATCACTCATGCTTGGAATAACTCTTGGCTTCCTTGGGATAGCGTGGAAAATTCAGTTTTCTGGCTCTGGTTGGCAGTTGTAGACCACATCTGGACAAACTCATCAGATAAATACCCGGAGGCAAAAGAGAATATGTAGCCTGTTTACCAGGGTGGAGCTGGGCTAGATGAAAAAATTGGATCCTACCTTTCTCCGTTTAATCTGTCGAGAGCCCCCAATGACATTGTGAGAAGAGCAACTTGCAACCAACCCACGACTCTGGCTTCCATGCAACGCTGTGTTACCAATATCATCATGTATTTTGTTCTTCCTTTGCAATGTAAGTTTTTGCTTTGGGTCAATTCGAATTTAAAAAGAAAAAGAAAAAAAAAAAGTTAAACCTGGTTAAAACCTTCTTTTGGGTTTATGTTCTGTTTATTTCTAATGTAATGTTTTAATAACATAATACCACTTTACACATTTTTCTCTCAATGTTTGTCTGTCTCTTCTCCTCCTTTTCCCTTCTCCGATGCACGTGACGCTGCGTATGCGTTTGGTACTCAAATTTGCCCTCGCAAATAGGAGTTCGGATGCCTCATGAATTTTGATGTGATTTTTTGGCAGTAAATACGAGCATAAAACTCGCTCTAGAGCAGGACTTTGGAAGGGAGAACAAACTGGTCTTTAGCTATGAGTAATTGGGTTTTCCCTGCTCAGATTCCAGTGCAGCCACTCAGGGTTTGCCAAAAGGTTCACCTTTCCTCCTCAAGTTCATGTACCGACTCAGATACAAAAATGGACCAAACAGGGGTCACGTTGTGCAGTTGAGTCTGTTTGGTGGCCATTTACTACTGATAAAAGTTGAATAAGGGGGATGTATATGAACGTTCTTGGCACACAGATGGGAACGGGAAGCATTTGTTTTCAGTCGTGAGAGCAATGTACAACCAGAAGTTGCAGTAAGATTTTGTCTCCTCCTCCAAATTTTTAGGGTCCTAGATGTAAAGACATTACTGCTAATGGGTAGCAGGGGGGAAAAAAGATGTTTTCCATTGCTCAATAGCAAATTAGACAAACATCGCTGGGAGAACCTACGCTGTACAACCAACAGTTGTGTTTAGAACTGTTGATGGTGGTTACTAACAGAGTGGCCAGCCTTTGACTGGCGTATTTACTTAATGCTGTGTTAAAGACTTCGTTCCTGTTTATGTATCATATTTCCTGTTTGAGTGTTCACTTGTTAAGTTTAGAACAGTTAATGACTAACGTGACTACTTAAAAAAAAAACCTGATTTACAAGCTGTTGACAAATGACATGTTCAGAATACACAATCTTCCCGTATATTGGTATCAACGTGCGATAAGGAAGCGTACTTATTTTATATGGGAAACCACTTTTTTTTACCATAGCGTATAACAAAATTTTTGTACCTTTGAAAGCAAAGGTAACGGAGGTGATGAAAACGAGCAAAGAACAGGCTCTGCCATGTCTTTCCCCAAACAGCCTGGACTGAAGCATTTAGATTCTCTTTGCTCTAGTCTCTCCGCTCTGCTTTGGTTGGGGTGCCACCCCCTCGAAGGTTTTATACTGTTCTTTGAAACGGGAATAGTATTGAAAGGCTGAAGTTTGTTCTTTTCCTATATCACTGGCGTATTGAATCTCTTCTGTATTATTCTACTTCTTGACTTAACGTTATTACCCAAAGTAAAGCTCAACACGGGATTTAATCCCATGACGATAAGAAACAACCCAGATATATACATGGCTTTATGAAACTGTGCTACCAGGAATTCCTCAGCCAGTGCATTCCCCAGGGATCCACAACGTGCAGCTGGAACAGCAAAAAGTTGGGATCGAAAGCTGCATTGACTTTTATTGGGAAATCTCCAGCTGTCTAAGTGAAGAAATCGGAACTCCAGCTGTTTCCTCCACATCTGGGATCTCTAGTGCTGCTGACTGCTGTTTGTGAGGTCCCAGGTAAGTTCTAAATGCTGTTAAGGCTTGTCTTCATGCTTGCAAGAAGGATGTTTGACACATCTACAGGGGTGCTTGTAAAGGATCCGAAAGCATTTCTATGCCCTCTCTAAACCTGCTACGTTTTTCTGGATAGTGGAGTTTGTGTCGTCTTGTAACAAGTGTGTTTGAGAGCCATGGGCGCTACAGAGAGCGGGCGTTTCCCGGGCTTTGACTTGATCTGATGCAGTGTTTTGCAGACCCCTCAGCATCCGTGAAGTATTCCTAAAAGGTCTGGGAAAGGTGAAGGAAAGCAAGCTTATAGGCAGGAAGTTATACAAGGGTAAATGCTTTTAAGAGAAAATTGTAAGTCTGTAACAACTGACGTACAGCAAATAACATCTATTATGTGTTAAAGACCACAAAATTCGTCATAACTCTTCTGACTTGCCAAAATAAGAGATTATTTGCAGTTTTAGTACTCTCCAAATACATCAGATGATCATCTCCTCCTGTTTTGTCACAAGTAACTAAGAGTTAACGGACATATTCTACTAAATCCTGTCCTCGTTTCTGACTTAGACCATTGTAACTCCACTGAAGGTGGTGGTTACTCAACGTTTAATCTACTGTGAAAGAGCAAATAATTGCTTTGGATGGCCAGCTTGCAGTCCTGCTCCTTGCTTTATGGCCTAATGAGGAGACTATTTTTGGCTCAAGTGTTTGCAAAACACTTTGTGAAGGAGAACTAAGAGAGATTCTGTAGTTGGGGCCAAATTTATAAGCAACCAGTAGACAATTATTATTTTTCCCCGTAAAAACATGGCCTGTTTTGATGGAGTTGCTTAAATGCTTTGATATCTAGCCCTGAGTTGGTGAGAGACATTTCAGTTTGATTGTCCATTTTCTGTCTTGAGAAACTTAAAGTACCTCCTTAGTCTCAAATACAGCAGATTAGTTACAGTAGATCTGCGGCAAAATGTAAACTCATTTTATTTTAAAGGCTTAATTAATTTTAAAGCAAATTAAATTCTATATACGTCAGTGTAACAGCAGGTTCTTCTGTTCTTTGCTGAATGCAGCTTGCTCGCAGCCAGCAGTCTGCGTTCACAACGTGTTTAGAATAGTAGGTTGCGAATCTGAGTAGCATCTTGTTGGCTGAAACGGTTAGAGCTGCCCTCGTCACTCGTATGTCTTAGCCGAAAATAAGGCTGGGAAAAGTTACATGTCTGCCCTGTTCAGCTACAAGCCAATTCTGTGTGATTTTTAGGTTCTCATCTGTTACTACCCGACTATAGCATTTGCATGGGATAATAGAAGTTTAGATTCAGCTTCATCTAGTGCTTGATTTGTAAACCTCAGAGGGTGCCCAGCTGCAGGACGTGGGTTATGGAAACATGGCTTCCAAGCCTTGCCTCTCTTAAGCAGCTCAACCTGAGATCCATCCCCGAGCTGTCTGGATATTGCTCATCTCATAATGGGTTTTAATATAGCCGCTAGGAAGCAAAACCAAATCATTTTTAGAGAAGCAGTCAGTCTGAAAATAAAGCGACCGGGATGTTTGGTAGGAGGATGAAGTTTAGATGTGGGATTGTGTGTGTGAGAGCAGAAAATATGGCTTTTGATCTTACAGAAATGTTTGGTATGTGGGTTGTTGGGCTCAGAAGTTTGAATGTCCTTAATATCAAATAATCTGCATGAGTATTTGAGTCTGTTCCTTTTCTACTCTGTGTGAGCGATTTAATGGTTAGTGAGCCAGAAAAAAATCACTGTTTTCTTATGGTTCAGGCCCCCTCCTGATAAGTGGAAGACTTGAATTAAAGTTCCCACTCTGAACCAGGCAAAGCAATTAAGGATGGGGATTTGCACTCGCGTTCCCACCTTTTAGTGCTGTGATTATAGGGTTGTAAAATTGTGCCACAGAGGGAGAGCGTAACAAAACTGTTACACGATCCCCGAGGCTGACCCTGAAAAGTCATTCATAGCAGGTACCCAGCTGGAATGGAGCTCACCCTTATGTCTCTTGCATGGGTTAACAAAACACTGATACTTGTGGGGGGTTTTTTTGTCCCTACTTAGCTGTAATCTACCTGGAAAAAATAATTCAGACCTCTTCTTGTTCCCTGAGCACCTTACCTTGAGCTCTGGTGGTGTTTGTATTTATGGGCACCCACCTGCTTCCAGCTCTAGTCTTTGATGTCAACCCTGACCTTTTCTTCCTCTTCCCAACCTGTCCTCCACACCAGGTCACCGAGGAGGGCAGGGAATGAGACCTTCCACCCTCCAAAGGAGATCGCCCCGGCAGGTGGGTTGAATGGTGGGATTTCAGGCATCACGGGGCAGTGACGTTCACCAGACCCAAATCTAGTGCTTGGCAGAGGAATGGATGGAGTGATCTCTGCAGGCCTCTGAAAAGAGGGAAAGAGCCTGGGTGGAGCGTATGGAAGGATATTTAGGCTGGGTCTGAAAAGAAAGAATACGTTTTTGTGTAAGTTGAGTATGTAAGTAGGGTGGGGGCAGCTGAGCTGGTATCAAGGAGCGTGGTCCTAAAATTGTGTGGTTAGAAAAACGGGATGCTGTGAAAACAGACACAAAGCAAATGTTAATTGAGATGTGTCGAGCAGGACTGAGAAGGGGAGGTAGGATATTGTCCGAAATATATTTAGCATTGTCATTTTGAAAAGCGTGGCAGCTTACACCTCCAGCTCTTTCCTCAGAGGAACGTGCCATCACCACAATTTTGGGATATTGTGGATGTAGTGGGTCAGTCTTAACGCCATCCCCTCTGTCCTTTGCCTGTCTCAGGGGCATTAGTTTCCCACTGTGTCAGCCTCTTCTGTGACATTTCCTCACGGTAGGAGGGCAGAGTAGCTTGAAAAGGAGACTTGGTGAGGAAGAGGAGACTGGGGATGATAAGTAAGTGATAATTGTAACGTGTGCCTCGAGTAGTGATTGGGGGAAAGACACTTTTCTTTTTTTATAAAACCGGGATATCTTACCCTGCGTTTTCATTTACTTCAGTTCCAGTGTTTCCTCGCAGATCGCGTGTTTATCTTGTGTCATCGCTTTAAGGCTCAAAATTGCTTAGCAAACTTCTTTTTCACCACAACCAGTTATTATTTTAATGGATCGAACTGACTAAGGGCACAACAAAATCTTATAGTGACGTATCCGCATTATTAGTGCTATATCCTATAACTCTGCTTTTAATTTGCTCATGTCCAAGTAAATTAAATTAAGTGGCTTTCTTTAAGAGAGTCTCATCGGTTGTTATCAACCAACATTAGAAAACACTTTAAATAATTCCAAATAAGCCTTCTTTGAAAGATACATACAGATATGGGCTATTTGGTAAATAGCTTTGGATAACCTCTGCTGCTAATTGAGCCTTGTGTTTGGCGTTTTCTTCTTCCCAAGCTTGGGTACAACACTGATTATTTTTCCCCTCAAGCCATTTTGCCAAAATTTTTGAAATCTACCATTTTGAGGAAACAAAAACTTTGCTGAACTTGAATTGCGTCCGCAGTTCATTGGCCTTCCTTCTGTCTTGGTAAGAGAACAGCTTTTAATGACAGCAGACCCCTTGTTCTAAACAGCATTTTTAACGGCCCCCACATTTCACCCAGATGTTCCATGTCTTATCTAGTACTTTGTTAATTTGTAGTTATCTTGTCAATAAAGTTGCTTTTTATCAGATACATGTAGTATAACAGTTATTAGTTATGTTCATGTATACAGCTGAACTTGCTGGCTTTGGGTATTTCCTGTGCTTCATAAATACATACATAATCTCTTGTGCAGGCTCAGCTGTTCTCAATTCTAATGTGATTCATATTGTGCTTCGAAATCTGACATTCTTGGCTTGTCAGAAATATTAATATATGTTACTGCCATATCTATTGAAAATTGACATGTTTTTTGCAGTGCTTTAATTTTCACTTCTTTATATTCCGGCATTCCACGTTGAGCAAGACAGCGTTGTTTGCTTTTAAATTTCCCTCTCCTTCAGTCCTGAGAAACCAGAAATAATTAGATTATATCTTTCTCTTGGCTTGCGTCGTTTTCACTTGTAGTGAATTATGCCATGCAAAACTGTATCCCTCCAGTGAGAATTTGGTTGTCATTGTTATGAGCTACATCTGGACCGTATAATACTTTGTATTTTACACTACAAAGACTCTTTGCCCGTGGCTCGGAGTCAGAAACCATACCTCGCCAGCAAGTAGGAATAGCTCTTTCCTCGAGCAAAAGTGCCACGCTTGACCTCCCCGGGCCTTTCTGCTGTGGACAGAGCTGTTGTACAGACAAGAACATTGCTCTAAAGCTCCAAAGGTGGTGTGGCCTTGACTCAGTAGGCAGCCAAAATGACTGCGGGAATGTTGACCTCCATATGCAGGTCCGGTTTTTTTTCAGTGGGTCGTGGGAGACCAGAAGGGAAATTTAGACTTCCATCTCCTTGAGCCAAATAATCTATCCCGATGGCTGGATGAAAATTTATCTTCAGGAAACAAGTTTGAATGCACCTTTAAGGTCCATATGATGGCAAACCAAAAGACTTTACTGTTCCGCCACTTCTGTGTTTAATTACCCTACCGCAGAGGAGCTGAAGCTTTTGTTTCCAGGTTGAGTTTTTCTGATTTCAGCTGGAAAGCAATGAATGTTGCCGTGTCTCTGTAAAGTCTTTCATCTTGCTGATGGTATCATTTTCTTGTATAATCATGGGGATAGTAAACGATTACTATTCAGACTTCCTCTTTAAAAAGAGACTCAGAGTTTGTGTCTCTCACTCCCCACGTTGTTTTTGTTGCTGTCATCTCTTATTCCATGCTCTTTATCAAATATTTGCGTGGCGTAGACCTACCAGTGCTTTACTGAGGCTGTTTGATTCTGACAAGACACTATAAAACCAAACCTCCTTTGGAGGATTCTCTTGCTCATGAAATAATGAAGGAGCAATGCCACTTGGCAGCCCAGAGAAGAACATTAAAAATATACGGACTTTGGTTTTGGTCCTTTGGTTGTTTCCCTCCCCTCCCCCGCCCCCCTCCAGCTTATCTCCTAGGTCAAGAGAACATCAAGTGCTCCAAGGAGAGTGCCCTTGTAGGCAGAGACCTTGGAGGTTGCTCTAATTGCTCACCCCTAAAATTTTTCCTTCCATAAGAGCCATACTCAGAGCTGATGCGGGAAGAAACACTCTTGTTGACGCATAAAGCTGTACTGATCTTGAACTGAAATAGCATTTAAGTGCTCTCTTTCTGTCCGCGCAGAAGAAAATGCGTAGCTTGGTGTTGAAGCCGCATCTCTCTTGTTCCCTGTCCTCATCCTGTCCCATCTCTTTTTCCCAAATATATTATAGCATCAGCAAAGTCAACTATTCTGCAACAAAAAAAATCTTCTTGGAATTGAAATCCTAAATACCTGTTTTGTATACTATTAAGAAGCTTAGGTTTTTATTATAGAGGGTAAATGAAGTCCGGATACAGCTCCACAGGTTGCTGTTGATCTCTGTGTAGTGTGATCTCTCGTAAAGACAGGAGATGAGCTGACGCTCGGTGAAGTTCCCTTGACTCATCTCTCTTACCAGAACGTACGGCAGCAGATACGTCATGTTTTTTAAGTAGGTTTTATTCTCGAAGTAGCTACTCACAGCTGCCTTTTATTCCTGCAGTGCACAGATGGGAGGTTACAGTACAGTTCTTCCCCCAGAATGATGTATTGCTATCGTGACCTTGACTTCTGCTCTTGCGGAGGTTCATGGCCATAAAAATCACTTTGTTCAAGAGCAGTGGCTGTAACAAATAAGCTTAGCTAAACCATCACTTTTTCACTCTTACTGATTTCACTCTTCTGCTTTATGACAGAGGTTAATACAGAGAATTAGATTTCAGTGACATTGTTTAAACCTCTTTATCCTTGTCTAATTAAACTGAATACTTTAAAGATGATTCATATCGCTTGACACCCTTGCATCTAAATACTCTTTCTTTTAGATGGGAAGTAAAGGAAATGCGCAGACTAGAAATTCAAATCAGGCTTCCTTTCAGTT
Organism: Chroicocephalus ridibundus; assembly: GCF_963924245.1. NCBI lineage: Eukaryota > Metazoa > Chordata > Aves > Charadriiformes > Laridae > Chroicocephalus > Chroicocephalus ridibundus. Next base: position 46,482,986 of record NC_086292.1, read on the forward strand.
ATTGAGGGAGGGTGGGTTTTGTCTTTAAAACTTTCCCTAGAAAGCACTGTACTTTTCCGCTATCTGGTGTGATGATAGCCAGCTCCCAGATAGGCAGATTCCCAGAAAATGTGTCTTAAAGGGAAGAGTTCAAAAGCTGTCCGGGTAACCCCAGTTTCAGAGCAGACCGGCATCGTTACCTGTTGCAGAGCGGCACCAATGAGTTTTGGAAGTTGTTGCTTCACCCAGCCTAGACGCCTATTGGCATGTTGGTTGGACCCAGGACTAGGTACAACCTTCCCTCAAGCCCACCACCCATGTCCCCGTGCATGCGACTTTCATATCTTGGGAGCTATGGTGTACGCCAGTGAAGAAGTTTATGGGACGGGGGAGACTGTTTGATGCTCCACGTAATGTTCCTCTTGCCATAGGACAGCTGTGGCCTTGTGGCAGATTCTTTCAGGTTTTGTCAGCTCAGTCAGCAAGGAGACACTGAAATGAAAGTTTTCTGCCTTAGAATGAGTTGTAAGGCAGTCATATAGAAGCTACCAGGAATTACTTGGTTTTGCGTAATGTTTTTTGTACTGTCCCTTCCAGAAGGCATGGTGTGAGTAACAAGGCAGGGTTGAAAGATGCTCTGGTTTCCCTTCCTCCTCATTGAAGGACTTAATGGTATAAAGAACACAGTATTTCACTGATGTTTGTTGCTGTTTCTGCTTGTGGGCTTTTCACAATACTGCGGTCAGGAAGATGACAAGATAAAGGATGACTAGTGTAGATCTGCTCCCCCTTTTAGAATAGGAATAACCTCCTTTTCTGATTATATTTCCTCTCCCCTCCCTTGGAAAAGTTGACTCAGAAATCCATCACAAAAGAAATAAGTTCATTTGAATTTCTATTGAACCCTGAAAAGCCGCTTTTATAAAGTTTTATTTGGAGGCTTTCAACAGTGGTCCTTTGACAAGAGCAGAAGGCAAAAACGAAACTCCCAGTCCAAATACTCCAGCGTCAGTGCTCGCCCTCGGCTCTTGTGCCGTATCGCAGATGGAAGATGAGACCGTTCCTCGTTCCTGGGGGGATGCTGTGATCTGAGTCCTTGATAGCTGTAATTGTAAGAATCTCTACCATGCAAGGAAAAATTACTGTTAGCTAATTGGAAAAAAAAAAAAACAAATGCCAGCAGAAATCTGCTTTACTCTATTTGGAGGTAAGAGAAGAAGGAACTGCCTGAATAAAATGACTTATTTCCCTGCGCCTTTACAAAATTTCTGATGTTCTTCTAAGTACGAATATGTATGTTCAGCCTTCATTATTGATAGCGTGTTGAATGGTGATCACATGTACGAAGAAGAAAGACTCTTTTTTTTTTTTCTTTGATACAGCATAACTCAGAAGAACAAAAGTCTCCAACAGATACAGAGATGAAAACGTTCTCTGTTCTCCGTCCCGTGCCGCATGTGTTTCAGGAGCAAAATGGTCGTTCTCTGTTCTCAGCACGACGTGAAAAAGGTGCGTTCTGCTGAAAACAAGAGCAGCGGTTTTAAAGCTACGTTAGGAATATACAATAGGTGTGTCTGTGTGAACACGACAGTCGTTGATTGCATCACTGGGCTTTTTGTGCCAAAGGAAGCCGTGGGTGCCCTTGTCAAGGTTAAACCCTCATGATTGCAAATCTGACTGTAGCTTTGTTCTGAATTCAGCATGAATCACGGATACATGGTCTTGCTCCGAAGAGGCTAGATGGCCTATACTCGGTTACCAGAGCTTTTTCTTACTGTGCGAGGAAAGAGAAGTTGTAGAGCAAGGATACCGGTTCCTTCTGCTGAAAAGATCTTTTTTTTCCCCTTAATGTAAGGCTTTAAATCCAACCAGATTTTTTTCTCCTAAGTCACTCAGTGAGGTACACGAAAAGCACCCATCGCGTCAGTGTTTGTGCTTGCTGCCGGGCAGCGAGAAGCCTCTTCACGGTGCGGGTTTTGCACGTGCGTGGCCCCCCGAGCCCTTGAGCCCTGCGTGCGTCTTCACTCCTTCCCATCCAAAAGCGAACACTTCCTCTGAGGGCTAGAATGGAAAAGTTGTTTCTGCATTTTTCATCTTCTGTAAGGTAACTGGAGGCTTCTAGGTAAAAAACGTCAATGTACGAAACTGAGTCCTACTTGTTAAGCAATAATTAAGACGGAGATGAGATTGGATGTAGGCTCGGGTTAGCTTACTCTTGGAGGAGTGATCAGTGCAGAAGACGACAATTGGCACGCTGTCGTTTCAGCTGGGCAAAGAAATAATTTTTAAATAAATAACCTTTCCCTGGTTAACCGTGATACTGAGGGGCTTATTTCAGCGCTGGTGTTTGTGTGGGACAGGCTGCCCGACTCCTTATGGATTGCACAGGTTATTCCAACGTCGTTCTCCATAACTCGTTCTGCTGAACTATAGCTGACACCAAGAGTTTTTCTTCAGGTAATACAACTCGGGACGATGTGGCAAGTCTTTATTTTTTCCCTTTCGATTGATTGTCTTGTCTTGAAAGGCAAGTTTTAAAGAGCAACCTAATGCGTCTGTAAAAGATGTCTACCTGGTTTTGGACATGAGTTATAGAGGTCCGAGACCCAACGTTCAACAGCAAGGAAATTCTCTGAAGTTCGGAAATATCTCAATGAGTTCAGGCTGTCAAGTTATTTTAGTACGTCAAATTTCTGTACACCGGACTAACTGTATGTTTTTAAAAGACATTTTTAGGAGTAGAGAAATAATGTCATATATAATAGGTCTGCTTTATATAACACTGGGTTATGTGTGTCTTGTATTTAAACGGTTCTCAAAATAACAGGTGGCAATAGGAAGGCAAATAATGGGAGTAATACGAGTATATAAGTATATTCTTACATCAACATTTGAGTTTATTTCTCAAGGGTTAATATCTGACAAGTCACTTCTGTGCTTGTCCCTAATTATATACCAGTCGGCATCCATGAGACTCAACACTCCGTCTCTGTAGCTTGTTTATCTGGCCAAAAAACTGACATTTCTACGATTGAAAATACTTTTTTTCATTAAAAAAATGCAGGGAGTGGGGGAGATTTTACAGATAATCTTTCGACAGGGTCGCTTCTGGCATTTTTTTTGAGCGGGTTATTTTTGCAGCTCTCATGCTGTTCAATGCGACGAGGAGCCCCATGGAGGCCTGGGAATTGGGTGCTGGATTGCTGCTGGCAGCCGCCCGCGCGGTCCTCGTCCGTCCCGGGGACAGGGCACGGTGTCATTTGGCCCTGCCACGGCGGTTCCTTTCTCATGGCTCCCCCACAAAGGCTGACCCTGAGTTTTCTAGACTAAACAGAGAAGATGTGTAATGGCCGTTGGGGTCAGGAACGACAAGAAACGAATGGGTTCAGGCTGGGAGCATTTTGCTGTAGCTTGCTAGTTTGTGCATGGGGATGAAAATGTGCGTGCCTAATAAGAATCTTTAAAGATGTATAATCTCTATAATGAAGCCTGCTCTTAATTAGCAGTGTGTTCTAATTTGAACGTTTGCATGCTGAATTCTGCCTTCCGGCTCCTGTAATTCAAGGCCATGTATTTACAACAGTTGCTTGAATCCTAAGGGTTTTCCCCTCAAACCACCATTTCTTATTGAGGGTTTCTAACACTTCTTTTCGAATATAGGCACAGTGGTTAACGGATTGTTCCCTGCCCCAGTTCACTTCCGGCAGTTCTTTCCATCCACTCTTTTTGTAATAACAGAATTAAAGGGTCTGTTAAAAAGGCTTGTGAGCGGCAAATGAAGCAATAGGCAAGCAAATAGCGTTTGTATGCAAATGCTGGAAGTGCTTTGTCGTGTTCTGTCATCTCTCAGCTACCTCCATGCATCCAAAACTTCATCCCATCAGTTCTTTGTGCTGAGGCTCTATGCCAAAGCCTGGTGCAGTCAGTGGGTCTTCTTGTTGCCAGTGGTGGGCTTCTGACTTGGGTCTGAGACAGGAGAGAAGCAAGATCACAGAATCACAGAATGGTCGGGTTGGAAGGGACCTTAAAGATCATTTAGTTCCACCCCCCCTGCCCTGGGCAGGGACACCCCCCACCAGACCAGGCTGCTCCAAGCCCCATCCAGCCTGGCCTTGAACACTTCCAGGGATGGGGCATTGACAACTTCCCTGGGCAACCTGCTCCAGCGCCTCACCACCCTCACAGTAAAGAATTTCTTCCTGATATCCAATCTAAATCTACCCTCTTTCAGTTTGAAACTGTTACCCTGTGTCCTATCATTACGCTCCCTGATCAAGAGTCCCTCCCCAGCTTTCCTGTAGGCCCTTTTTAGGGACTGGAAGGCTGCTATAAGGTCTCCTCAGAGCCTTCTCTTCTCCAGGCTGAACAGCCTCTGTTACCAGTCACTCCAATTTCACCAGGAGCTTGCCTATATTGGTAAGACTCTTTCTATGTTGTGAATAAAACCAACTCGCAAGAACCAAAGTATAGTCTGGCTTTGGAAACTCTTGCATTGTCATCTGCATCAGCCACTGTCTTGATCTGGTGACCTCAGGAGCTGGAAACGTTGAGCCTGTACTGCCTGTGTGACAGAGCCAGCCACTCTGGCTGGAACTGGAAGAGATTAACAGTTTTTGTAGCTTCTGGCAAAAAAAAGAAGACAGGAAGCATGTTGACCAGTGTGTCAAAGCTCAGTTTCCTTGTGTTGGGTTCACAGTGAAGCCGTCCCTTGAGTTTGCAGAGTGGGTGATTTCCATCCTTCTCCTCCATCCCTCGTGCCGGCAGTGCCTGGTGGGAGCTGTGAGAGCCCTGGGTAATCCCTCCGTTCCTCAGCTGAGACAGGCTGGAGAGCTTCCAGACTATGTCCCATCGGTGCCGTTACCTTTGTATTACTGGGAATCACAAGGTGCTGTAGTGCTGGGGGGAACGAGGGAAATCTGTGTTGGTTTTACGTGGCTTTTGAGTTGTTCAAATGGCTCTAATAAGCTGCTTTGCATTATTGGGTAGGCAGGTCAGTATCTCAGGAGATCTCCTAAGTTTGGCTGTTTTCACTCGAGCTTGATAAGCAGGAAGGATAGTCCCTAATGGGAGGAGAGGGAGAGAAGGAGCAAGGAGACGTGTGGCATGTGCAACCTGGAAAACTTGCCTATGAGCTTGACTTGACTCCATCTAGGGGAGGAAGCTGATGCTAATGGCTCTGCATGAGATAACAAATTATACTCGAGCATGTGTTTTCTGTATTCATTACAATGTGTCATGGGGGGGTGGAGAAACAGGATATATAGTGTGCACGTATTTCTGGGGCCTCAGGAGAGCTACACAGATGTTGAAAAGAAGTGAGGAAGAGTTGGAGATAAAGGGAGAAAGACCTCCAGGGTGGGACTGTAAAAGCTGATCCAGAATAGGAGTCGTCATGTTTTGCTCACAGTCACACCAGCTGGCTTCGAGTGGCAGGGGAGCTTTCCAGATAAGCTGTGGTCAGTAGGAGCGTAAATAAGGAATTTGTTCCAAAAGGGCGAAATAAAAAAACTGAAGGATACAATACACCCATAAATAACTATTGAAACAAGCTCTCCTTAAAACAGCTGCCGGGTGAATTGTCCTAACGTTGAGCCGTAGGCGCGGTGTGAAATGCGGTGATAGTCTGCTCTTTGTCGGTGGTTCTTGTGCGGTCGTCTCAAACGGGACGTTTAAGGAAACCCTCCTGTAATCCCGTCGCCATGTGTAGCTGTGCGCTGGAGATGTTTCTGATCCGTGTGGTGAGCTGTCAGGGGCTGCGCTAGTGACTGGTGGAGCTCGGTACGCTTGATCACTGTGTGCTCGCAGCATATGGTTTTGAATGAATTATCCCCTTCCGCTCCTTCCCCGAGGCTTTCCCAAGGCTTTCCTCCTGTCCTGCGGAGCCTCTCTGGAAGGATGGCAGTGGGGTAGGTGCGTCAGCCCCGCTCACCCAATTTGGTTGCCTGGTGACGCTTCCGTTTTTCTCATCGCTCCGGTGACGTTTTGCTGTATTTTAATTTAATCTCCGATCCTGCTAAAACCGGAGTTCAGGAGCTCTTCCGATGCCTGAGCGTGCAGTGGGTTTCTTGCCCTAATCAAAGGGCGTGCTTTTCTCTACACGTACACTTCTGCAGAAGTGCAATTTGCTCCACAAATTAAAAAAAAAATAAAAAGTGTACAGGCTTTCCCCACCATTCCCTGTCATTTTGTGTATTTGCAAGAATCCAGATGCTGCTGCTATCACTAGGTAAGGAAAGCCCGGAACATTTGGCTTTCTTGTGAGTAACACCGTGTTTCAGTTGTCCTGAATTTAGTATGCATAAACTCTATTTAGTTATTTATTCCCCAAAAACCAAAGCCCTGGGAGATAAGAAGTCGGAAACCCATTTCCTGCTCTCGCTGATCTGTTCCTATGTCCTTGCCTTTCTCACAAGCGGATTTTTGGAAGCGAGTTGTGCCTTTGCAAAGCCCTTCTTGGCAGAAACTTCTCGGAGGCATCAGCCCTGCGGAGAGTTTGCATACTGGAAAATGCCTGTGACTTGTATCAGCTACTCGCTGCCCGGGCCGTGGTGGGGTCAAAAAGTGAGATTTGCAAAATGCACCGTCACGAAGAGACGTCCGCTAAGCGCGCTACAGGGTTCCCATTGCATCTCCCAGGTCTCTGGCTGTAGAAGCGCTGGACCGTGTTTGGTGCAGTACGGTCACAGTCACGATCTCCGGAGCATTTAGGCAAGGCAAGATTTGTAGGGAAAGGGATTCCTCCTATTAGTTTGTCTCAAATGGTTTTGAGGGGAAGAAAAACTCCCCAAATTATTACTTTTCTCCCCAAACCTTGCTTGAGGGTTAGCTCAGCAGAACTGTGACTATGACTAGCAGCTGTTCATGTTGCAATTAATCCGTTGAAATTCTAATGCGGGTAGATTTGCTCAATCAAAAAAATACATCGAGGGACCACAACCTTTCCAGAGTCCCGAAGGAGGTCAGTGCTCACCCTTCCTCTGCTCCGAGGGAGGCAAAGGTAGTCTGCAGGGGTACATTTTGATGGCTTCAGCTAAATACTTGAAAATGGCAGAATTTTATCACAAGTGTCGTAACTTCTTGCGTCTGCTCCTGTTGGAGTCAAGTGGGTGGATGGGAGTGTAAATCATCAGAGAGCTGTGAAGCTCGGGGTGATGGGGCAGTGCAGCGCAGCTGACAGATAATGGGATGATATCATCCATTTCCTGGAAAATTAGATGTTTCTGGCCAAAGCATTCCAGACCCAGGCTGCTTCACTGAGCTGGAGAGTTCCTGGAATATTTTGAACAGATCTTTCAGTAGTCCAGGTGTAACGTGATTAAGGATGAGTAACAGCAAGATATGACTCAAGGTCAAGATTTCTGGTAACTTTTCTGTAGGCAGCAGTAAGGATTACAGGCAAGGAAAGTGAGGGGGTCTGAGAGCTACGGTCAAGATGTGGAAAAAATTTAACATGGGGTCATTAAGCGGTTTAACCTTTGTCACTTTGGGAGTGGAGAGCATTGTCTGAGCTCTGTTACTGTCAAATACGAGAATGTTTAGGGTTTTTCTCCTCTATAGGAGGACTCAGGAGTTGGAAGTATTGAAACACCAAAAAATGCCGTAAGGAAGCGTAAGATTAGCAAACAGTAGACAATTTGCACGTCCAACAAGTGGTTTGGAAGACGATGGCATTGCTGAGCTTTTGGGAAGGGCGACTCCTGCATTTTGCATAGGAAGGAAAATGATTTCTGGTTACTGATAGAATCATAGAACGTGTTGGGTTGGAAGGGACCTTTAAAGGTCATCTAGTCCAACCCCCCTGCAGTGAGCAGGGACATCTTCAACTAGACCAGGTTGCTCAGAGCCTCATCCAGCCTGGCCTTGAATGTCTCCAGGGATGGGGCCTCCACCCGCCTCTCTGGGCAACCTGGGCCAGTGTCTCACCACCCTCAGTGTAAAGAACTTCATCCTAATGGCTAATCTAAACCTGCCCTGCTCTACTTTAAACCATTGCCCCTCGTCCTGTCGCTACTCCTTTCGATTACCTTCTGCTGAGTCTGTTGTCTATGTCCAGCCGTAACACACGGGCACAGTCCTTAGGAGAGAGGCCCAGCGTCAATGCTGAGAGGTAGGAAGAGACTTTCTTTTCATTATAACATGAAAAACCAGGAGGGATTTTACTTGCCAGTTGCTTGATTTCAGAATTAAAATGAAGCGAAAATGGGAGAGGGAATTTTTATATCTACTTCACTGGTGATAAATGTAAGGAAAATGCACAACAAGGTTTGGTACCTTTGGTGGGGAGAATGGAGGAACTGCTCTAGCACCGAGATAAGGCTTCTCATGAGCAGGCACACCTGCGTCACTCGTGCTGGAGCAGATGCTCCCATAAGGGCAAGCTGGTTTGAGCTCCGCTCCTGAAAGAGGCTGGGTAAAAAAATACAGGATTATAGAGGTTAAAAGAAGACACAGTGTCAACATAAATGAAGAGAGCTGTAGGTGAACCTTAGTAACACATCCAACATCTTTCCGTCACGATCCTCAGGACCATAAAAATAAGCCAGGGCCGTACATGCTTCATCCAGCTGCTGCAATCAAGGTGCTGGTGTGTTAAGACAGAACCCGCCTCTCTGGGCTGCTAAAAGACCCATCTCACTGTTCTGGTAGCTGGTGGTTGTTGCCTGGCAAAAAAAGAAGAAGGCGGCACGCATCAGCTCTGGTCCCTTCTCGTGGCTCTTGCTGATTTGCTGTGTCTCCGTCCCGGTGCTTTAACAGCCCCCACTACGTGACCTGCCCTTGCTTCCACTACTCTTTTCAAATCTCCTTATAATCTGGCATCAAAACATTCCACGACAATGAGTTCCACGACCAAATGACTGCTGTTCAGAAAAACATACTTTTCCTTTTCTGCCTGATTATTTCATTGGTTTTCCCCTAATTTTTTCACGTTAAGAGAAAAAAAGCAAATTATTTCTTCATCTTTTCCATTTCATTCATGTGATGAGCTGCCTTCATGCTTCACCTCCAGTTCCAGCTGTCATTCACATACTCTTCGCTTTGCACATAGCCTGTTTTTTATCACTTTTCTCGTTTTACTACAGACTCCTGAGGGGTGGGGAAGGGCGATTCTAGAGCTGAGTGCCACGCTCAGGGCATGGGTGAGCTGTGGATTTACAAAGCGGAACAGCATCGCTTATTTTGCAGGCTTCTCTGTTCTCCCTGCAATTGGGACAGCTGTTTATTTTAAAATGTTACTCATGATAATGACAAGACGTCTTTTCTTAGTGGCAATAGCTAATTCGGTCACCACCGCTGTCTGTATGGCAACCCTAGTGGTTTGCTCCATGTGCGTTGCTCTGCCTGCGTTACCGTTGTGGTACAACGGCAGATGAAATTCACGGTACCATAAATTTTTGCAACACTTCGCAGTAGGTTCTAGTTTTGGATACCCTGAAGGGTTTTGCGCTGTTGATGAGGTTAATTGCCTTTGTGTTCACCCTTAGGAGCCAGTTATGAATGTGGACCATTCACGGTGTCTCGTCCTCAATGACCGAGGTTGGGAAAGACCAAGCCTCGAGCTTTTCTCTCAACTTGGTAAGAGCACATTGATACTAAAGGAACGGGCCACCAAATTCATAGCAACCAGAGCGGAGCAGGGAATTCCAGGGGTGGGATAGAGGAGGTGCTTTGAGCCCGAAACAAGTGGCACAGCTCACGGGAGAGGGGCAGAAGCAGGGCTCACTGGAGGAGGCTTTAATAGCTCTTTTGGAAGCTGGCTGCCATTCAGATGAACCACGAACAACATACTTGGATGGGAAGTAGAGAAGAAATACAGGGGTTTTCCCTGCGCCCATCCATGAGCAGCTACCGGGGATGGGCTCTTCTGGTGATGAATATGGCCGGCCCTTTGTGTTTGTTTTTTCCCCCATCAGATACAGTCAGACACTAGAGTTGCTAGGTTAAGAGATTTTCTGGAATCCAGGGGCTCCATCTGCTCCTTCAAGCACTACTGCCTCTGTTCCAGTGGGGTGTTTTGTTTTGATTCAGCCGGAGTTTAATGGGAAAGGTTCGGGTGATTGAACCTCTAACCCCTCGCGGTTCAGCAGGCCGTACGGGAGGGCAGGACCTCTGCACTTCTACGAGGAAATTCATGCAGACTGGAGCAGTTTCTCATAAACAAACTGAACGTACATTGGGGTGGAAATTCATCTTTTGCGATATAAACAAGAAAAGTACATGTAAGGAGGAGTGAAGCTCGGAACGTTAAGTGCCTGGATGTCCAGTCCAGTTTCTGGATGACCACTTGAGCTGGTAGCGCGGTGGTAGACGAGAGCGTATGTAGCTTAAAGAGACCTTAGAGTGAAGAAACAACTGATCTGTCTTCATCGCCGGTAAACATTTTAAGGGGAATATTTATGTGGATTTTTTGGTATGTTTGAAAGTCCCAACTTAAGGGATGACAAAGTCTCAAAAAAAAAAAAGGTAACTGTCATATCCCTACTCCAGCTCCTAGTAGTAAGAATAGCACCGGTGGCAGGCAGCTTCAGCATAGAAGAATTTTAGACCTTACATTAGAAAGGAAACAGGCTGTGTGCTGGACATGTTGAATTTTCCAGTATACAAGGGAGGGTATTCCTTTTGCACCTGAGCTTTTGAGGCCTTACCTGAAGGATGCGCTTACAAAGGCAGAGCTGAATGAGCTGCTTAAACTTTCTGAATTGGTCACCCGAGTTGCTGAGCTTTGGTCTTGTTAGTTGATAGATGCTTTTGCTCTTTGATTAACTGTAAGTTCCATTTATTATCTTTATATAGTCCCATAGGATGAGCAATATATCCCACTCCTGCATTAAACCAGGGACCCGTTTTTTCACAGAACACAGATACCAGACTGATTTTTTTTCCTTTGTATGGGTCGGGAATGCCAGTATCGCTACTGTGGTGCAAAGGAAATGAAATACATCCACAAAACTGCGACCTCTTTAAATGTTTGGTTTGAAAATACAACACAGGATGCAATTTTTACCCGGGGCAGCTGTGTTTGGCTTTGCGTTCAAGTGCGTGCAGCTATACAGGCAGCTGCTTCGTGGCTGCCATAGCGAGCGCTTCGTAAGAAGAATGACTTTGCTATTCATATCCCTTTTACTGTCAGAGGCCTTATTTTCGCATTTTACAAGGCATAATCTATGTCTTGTTAAGAAAGATTTAAAAAGCATTATTCCAGGAAGTTAACTTACCAAATTTCTTCATTTCCCCCCCGCCTCCCTTTCCTCAAGGGACATTCCGCACCGCTCCGGTTCCAAGCTCCCTCTTCACATACTGTTTGTAAACACTGCAGACTTCCCCGATTCCCTTCGCCAAGGCGTCTTTCCTCCCCAAAATGGACTGTCTGGAATAAGCTTTCACAGAGAGCATAGCCCTGGGTTTCTTCTCTTTTTCCTGAGGATGGATCTTCGTGCCATCTGGAGCTTCGTTCTGCTTTTATATTTCTCCATCTTAAAAGCGCTGCCACATTTCTGTGCTCAGTTTTTCACTTTTCACTTGTGGGATCTCATCTTTGCTCTTACCCCGTGCAGCTTCTCCTTATTTCCTATAAAGTGATTTATTCCGCTGTTGTGCTGCTCAGGACTAATATCGACCTCAGCGTAGCAGTACAGCAGGGAGCTGGGGCATCGCTTCTGGCAACGCAGTGGTTGCGTCCTTTTATTGTCCTAATGGAAGTGTGTTTTTGTGTGATATAGCTTCCTTTATCGTACCCTTTAAGAAGCGCAAGTATGTAGTGTTGTCCCTTATTGTGAAAAAGACGCAGCAGTAAAGATGTATTGTTACCGTCTTTCTATCCTCAGCATCTTCAGGCCGTTTCATGCCTTTGACCTATGCCACCTTTGACTTTAACGCAAACAGTTACCTCTAAAGTATAAAGTCATAATAAAGTCTACAGTGATTATAAGAGCGGGAAAATACCCATACTGCTGCTTTTATTCTTTCTTAATTAAACTCAGATTTCTACCCCAAAAATGGCTTTGTTTGCCAGCTTAGTAGATGCTATATTTCTAGTTTTCATGCATATTTTCCCTAATTCAGGCTGTCGCCTAGCAATTACATTTTGTCATGGGATAAGGTTTAAATGAGTATTGATTACGGTGGTTTTTGCCTATTTATGACGAGAGCTGAGTGTGCCTTTCTTTATCCTGTTTCTGTAAGTACTGGAAACTAGGTTTTACGTGGCTTCACCCAGAAGTTTGGGCAGTTATTGTGACAGTGACACCATGAGAGCCAAGAAAATAAAAACCATGAAGTGTCGCCCCACACTCTCCGCTACCAGAAAAGATCTGGGTGCACATTTATGGACAAGGCTCTTGTAACCAGCGCTGTTTGGGGCGGGCGAGCAGTAGTGTACACCAAGGTCCCTGGTAGGTTTGTGCCACAGAAAGTGCAGCGCTGGCATCTCTGTGCTGTTACTGCTGTGCCTGGTAACATCCCCTTGCTGCTGGAGATGAAATCTATGTGCTGAAATCCAGTTTATGGGTGTGCTGCTGTGGACGGAGGGGCTTCTGCCCCAGCGGTCCTGTTCCGCTCCCTTCCTTCTGCCAATCAAGCAGCTACGGAGTGGGTCAGCGTCTGGAAACCAAACTCTCTGCAGAAGGCATTTTTAGTGTTGTTTGTTAGGTTGGCTTTCAGCGGTCCTTCCCAGCAATCATCCTCCTGTCCTGCTGCAGAGCAACTGTGTTCCTGAATGGGTTTTTAAAGCTCTAAAGCCGTGCTGATACATGCCTGTATCGGGAACAGGGTGGTGAGTAGGACCAGGGCGGCGATTGTAGCTCTACACTCGGCACTGGTGAGGCCCCACCTCAAATACTGTGTCCAGTTTTGGGCCCCTCACTCCAGGAGGGACATTGAGATGCTGGAGCGTGTCCAGAGAAGGGCAATGGGGCTGGTGAGGGGTCTGGAGCACAAGTCCTGTGAGGAGCGGCTGAGGGAGCTGGGGATGTTCAGCCTGGAGAAAAGGGGGCTGAGGGGAGACCTTCTCGCTCCCTACAGCCCCCTGAAAGGAGGGGGCAGCCAGGGGGGGTTGGTCCCTTCTCCCAAGGAACAGGCGATGGGACAAGAGGAAACAGCCTCAGGTTGCGCCAGGGGAAGTTTAGGATGGATATTAGGAAAAACATCTTCACTGAAAGGGTTGTCAAGCCTTGGAACAGGCTGCCCAGGGAAGTAGTTGAGGCACCATCCCTGGAGGTATTTAACAGACGAGTAGACGTGGTGCTTAGAGATATGGTTTAGTGATGGTTTTTGGCAGAGTCAGGTTGATGGTTGGACTAGATGATCTGAAAGGTCCCTTCCAACCTAGGCGATTCTATGATTTTAACTTGACTTTTCAATCCCAAGCACTGGGTAGCCAGGGTCAGCTCGGGGATGCCACTTGCCCGACTTGCCAGGAGGTAAGCGCTCTTTGCTCTTAATGCAGGTGCACGAATGGCAAAGCCTCACTTAATGATAAAGTCTCTTTTGGTGTTTGATTCAGTAGTGCCGTGATCTCCCCAACCCCTTACCTTTCTAATTTGCTTCACGTGGAAACATTAAAGCTCATTAATGTCCTCAGACTTGGGATGGTTAGGGGTTGTTTTTTTGCCATTGCTCGTGCATTTATAAAGTTGGTTACGTGGAGACTTTCCACGCGGTAAGGTGTTCTAGCGTGTTTCAGCTCGGCTGTCCTTTGCCGGCTCCGTAGGATGAGCCCTGGAGCTACCGTGGGAGCAGAGTTCAACCATACAGCAGGTTACTTGAACAACATCTATTATGTACTCTGCTGTGTAGCAGAGGGAAAAAAATCATGTCATTATTCCCTCTGGATATTAAAACCTAGTTCAGCTCAAAGATGATCTATCTGGAAAGCAAACAGCTCCCTGTCTAATATCATCAGTGGGTGCTTTTTCAATATCCTGTATAATTTAGGGCTGAAAGCACCTGTCTTCTCAACCAGACGTACAAGGCACTGAGGCGTGACGGGCTGAAACCCGGGCACTGGAATGCCCTCCTGCTGAGTTATTTCTTTAGCCATAATCTACAATCACTATTTAGCTGCCGTCAGACTTCATACTGCGTTTGCCATAGGCCTGGTGGGACTGAAAAGCGTTAGGAAAACTTGCTTTCGAGCCAGCGAGAGCAGCGATGCGAGCGTGTGCCTGCAAACCGACGTTGTCTCACGTCTCTGCAACCGGACATCTCTCTAACACCTGTAAGAGCAGAAAAAAGGGCTTGATACAAACCAGGAAGGGCTCTATTTCAGCGTAAAAGTGGGAAAAAGAATATGAAACGTGAGCTGATTAGCTGGGTCTCAAATGCTTGAAGTATCCAGCTATTGCCTGCGCAGTAGTTTGTCGTGATATTAGCCTGACAAGGCCAACCTTGGTGACAGCCAAGGGGCCATACATTTCTTGAAATAATTAAGCAAAAATATCTCACACATGGCTTCTCCCTGAGAATGTGGCCTTATCGGGTTTCAATTTTATTTTGGTTTTGTTCTGCATTATGGCCTGTTCTTCCCTGCGTGAGGTTGGTTGGGGGGGTTGCGGCAGGGGAAGCTGAGAGGGAGAGAGCAGAGGACGCTTCATTTAGTTTGGAAAAATACATATGACTTGCAGACGAACGGCTACTCTGATACTTTTCATTACCGCTTATTACCACTTGTGATTGTGGCACTAACTGGAGATTACGTTAACAATAGGTCTGATGTTGCCTGTTCAAGTGTTGAGATAGTTCAGGGATTGGTGTTAGAGAAAGTCCTTCGTTTTTAAGAGGGGCCTTGTATGATGTTGATGCAGCAACCGAAAAGGATTGTTATCCACCGAAATTATGAGAATTAATTTTTTTATTGCTAAATAAGCCAGTAACTTTTGGTCAATGGTAGTCAGCAGCGAGGGGAAAAGAGCTTTGTGTCGTCTTTCTGGTCTAAAGTCACTGGGAATTTTGGCAGAAGCCGTGCAACCGTGAGCCAGGGCGGAAAAGCTGCTCCGGTCACCATAGGAATGCCCAGGTATTTCTGATTTAGTTTTTAAGCTGAAAATTAAAAAAAAAAAAAGCTATATTATTAAAATGGCTGCGTGTGCCGATTTGAGGGAAGCTTCTCCTGGAGGACACATCTCCTCGTATTAGCAGCAAGGATGGATTAACTGGGTGGAAGAAGATGCTTTTTGAATCTTGGTTTGGAGCGTGAAGAAAAATAAACAATGTTTTGTTTATTTTGAGGCTTGGAAAAATGAACTTGCTGCTTACATCTCCATTCAGACTCCTTTCTTGTTTGCATAACTTTGCAGAAGGTTGACTTTGCAAAAAGCAGGCAGCGACTTCAGTCCCTCAGGTGGTATTTTCTGAGCAGTTCAAGTTGATAAAAAGCCAAAAGGAAAGATTTCACTTTCCGTCTTCATCCCAATCATGGTTTTCCTCCTGCTCTCTCTTGCCAGCGCTAAACCCCATGTGGGCATCGGGAGCCTAGTAGTGGTAAGCACTTGGGTTGATTCTTATTTTTTTTTTTTTTCTCCTAAGCGTGTGAGATCTGGTGCTGGCTGAAGGGAGGAAGGAAGGACGTGAGGCCAGGATCGGCTGCGGTTGTCAGCAGGCAGCACTTAGACAAGCTTGAAATGAATGTGGGGCTCCAGTTGTAACGCCAATGAAAGTCAACAGCTTGCAGAAGCGTTGTTCAAGGACTCAACCTGCTGGACTGTGTCCTAGGAAAAAATAAAAGTGAAACTCTTCTCTGGCTGTTCAGAAATTTATTTAAAGGGCCGTTCAGAAGCAGAGCTACCAGTGGTGAGATCTGGTGATCTCAGAGCTCCAGCCTTTGGGAAGGATGCCTTTTTGGACACAGCAGAACGTGTGGATCGCCACTGCAGTGCTCTGGATGACCACTGGTGGATAACCCTGGCAATGCTTGAAGGTCTCCGTGTCCTCTGTGGGAGCATCAAAGCCTCCCCGTGGTGTGAGGGTACGTTCAAAGGTACAGAAGGTTACAGAAGAAGCTGTAGAAACACTTCAGCTTGCTGTTCCAGCATCAGGAAAGAAGTAATGAGGCTGAAAAAAAATAATCCTTATTTACTCTTCTTATTTTATTCGAAAGATCGTTCTTCTTTTGATACCTTGAAAATTAGCACATGGAAATAATCATTTCATAGTAGCTGTCGAAACCTCTCAGTAGCTTCAAACTTAGTAGCTGGAGAAGGTCATGGGACACTCGCCACTTGGCATCCAGTTCATGGTTTTTATTGTTCTGGGGAAATAAGAGGAACGGTTGCAGGGAAATCTGGTAGAATAGATGTAATAATAGATCCAGAAGCACTTGCTGGATACAAACGCTAAGCTTTGCCTTCTTCCGCAAAACGAAGTAAACACAAACGTCTCTTCACTTTCTTTCTTGTAACTTAGACTTTTGAGGTCTTTAGGTTCTAAATTCTAAATCATTGTGCATAGAGGTATGGAATGATTCTTTGGGCATAACCTGGAGATTTTTGGGAGTTTATGCTTGTGATCTATTGACCCATTGTATATGAAATGTGGTAATACACAACCTATGTATGCATGGGGTTTGTGCTGTTGAACCTGTCATCTTATTGCTGTTTCGATATCATTGCATCCTTCCTAAATGAGCAGAAATCCAAGGAAGTTGAGTTGCTTAGTTTGGGGTTGTTCAGTTAACGATATGCTTTGGTTCCAAAGGCTGGAGTCGGTATCTTTCAGTGTTAGAATCAATTCCCACTAACCCAGTTCAACAACGTAAGAAAGGGATGGAGGTCCCAAAGGTAAAATGTCCTTAGCAGATTTCAGTAGAACTGGCAAGTGAGTGAATAATGCGGACCCAGCTGTAGCATTTCCATCCCAGACAATGTTGGAAGAGCTCGAGTGGTCACAGATGGTCACCTCAACCATCAAATGCCAATCAGCTTGGGACGCTGGAGGTGGTCGGTTCGCAGACAGCACTGGGCAAGCTGTAGTGACCCAGCCATGCGGTCCAAGAACACCAGAGGCAATGGGAGTAGGAGTATGAAGTGTAAAGAAGAGGGAAAATCTGGTACACAAGACACAAACCTGCAGTGAATCAGTTTCCATCATTCCTGCAGCGTGAGGAACCTGGATTCTTGGACGCCAATTGGGATGAAATTGGTCCCATCTAGGGCTGTATAAAACTGCTGAATATTCTACTCTATTTTCTCCCCCCCCTTTTTTTTTAATCTTTTTTCCGGGGGCGGGGGGGATGGGGAGCGTAATTAGGTTCAAGTACTGTTAAAGGCTCAAGTACCGTGCGACCCTGCGGAAAATGAAGTACTCAGAAGGATAGCCATTTTCAGTAAGTGGACTTGATCAAGCATAGATAATGGGGAGTCAGACCATCTTTGAAAAGCATGATGTGTGTCACATAAAAGGATTGCAGACTTACTGTTATAAGTTTATTTAAGTGGAGAGAGATTTGGATCCTTCTTGGGACTATTGGCATGGAAAATTAAGAGGGATTTTGCTGGGGAGGTGCCTGGAGGCATTGCCTCTGTCTTGGTCATATTTATGCACACAAAAAGAACCAGAAACAGGATTGTTAACCTCTCAAACTTCTCCAAGGCATTGAATAGAGGCTTGTGTTTCACCGAGAGAAAGCAGGATGTCATCTGCTAAAAAAGCAATTTTATATTCTTTAGCGCGGGTTGTGATGCCCTGAATCTAATTTAAGGCTTTGAAGTATTCTGAACCTACTTGCATTATCACCAAATCCCCTCCAGTTAACGTGTTCAGGGAAAGGCACATATCTTAAAAGAAATAGCCATGCAAGGAGCCTTCCCCGTGATAGCTGAGACTTTCGTGCAGACATTGCAGAGCGTAATCTAAAACTTCCTTGGCTGCAATTAAGTAAATCTTGTGTCCTACAGCAGTGAGATAATATCTCCCCAGAAATGCTTTTTAAAAGTTTCCTGTTTCCATTGTGTTCTCAATCCCCATGGGATAATATTCTCATTCACTAAGTCCTGGGCCCTTAAAAAAATACTAATTAAAACAGGTGCGAGTCAATGGGATTCCCCAACTTTTGTTTGGCTTTTGCTTAAGGAGCGTTACAACACGCCGGGTGTATTTGGGCAGTCTGGGGAGATGCCGGTGTTTGCAGGCAGTCGGGTGAGCCCAGGGACGCGAGAGGCTGGCGAGGGAAGAAACGTGGACTCTCAGGATGCACATCAGACCCTTTTATTCCATACTTTGTCTACTTTGGCAAAGGTTTTCCCCCGTCTCTGTCCCATACTGTTTGTGTTTTGGCTCCTCTCGCCGAGGAGGTGCTGCCTCACCACGAGCGCACCGGTGCCTCGTACGCGTGGATCCAGTCCCAGCTCTGCCCCGACTCAGTGCGTACCCCAGCAAACGACGTCACGTGCCTCAGTTTCCCCAACTGTAATGAATGCCGACCGAAAACAAGGGCACAGAAACGACGCAGCAGTTCCCAAATCTTTTTAACCCGCTTTTGTGCAACCCCCTGGGCTTGCTACCCACCTTGGGATCCACCAGCTCACCCTTTAGGAGGTGCTTTGAGCTTCTCCAGTGAAAGCTGTTGGACAAGTGAAACCTTTATGGAGCTGTCTGCTTGCAGATGATGTCTGGTTCTCCAGATGAACCTAATCCACAACTGACTGGTTTGATTCTCTCTCCCTGATCTGCTGGAGACGCTGCTCTGAAGTGCATTTTAGGAGGAGACCACTGTGTTTCTGAGGGCATTTTGGGTCCGCTGCTCCCTCCTAGGGAACAGGAGAAGGAAGAGAAAATGGTCCATAAAATTTCCATTACTCTGAAAAGCAGAAACATCTGTTGGAGACTGCAAGTGAGGTTGGAAGTGGTATTTACCAGCAAGAAGCTGGCATCCAGTCTGTTCAGACCCTCTGCAAAATAATTCTTGCTTCCTCCCATGGAAAAATAACGTGGAAGAATCTCTGAGTCAGGATCTGCCCCAGGCACTTAGAGGCAGCGAACTCCGCACTTCTTGGCCAGGCTGTTGTGCCTGCGTGTGTGTACGGGGGGTATGCGCCTGCGCTCCGAACGAGGGGCATCTCATGAAATCGCAGCTCAGCAATGAACTGTTTCTAATAACAAGTCGTACATAAGGTCAGCTGTTTTGCATCACACGTTTTAGGTTTACAAACTCAGGTCTTTAAAGCAGAGTTTCAGAAAATAAGCTGTATTTTTAAATATATTTATTTATTTATTTATTTTAAAGGAGGCAGTTGGAGGAAGTGGCAAAGTTCCCAGGATGTCCAGAGATGTATGGTTCCTCCATTCCTAGGAAAAACACGTATTAGGGAAAGGGGAATGGCCTGCTTTCTAAGACAGTGCCTTGGGTCTGCGTGATGCTTGCTTACTCCTCATGTAGCCCACGACCGCCTCTTTCATGGCAATCTTGGTGCTAGAAGGGCAGGCACCTTCTCTGTGATTGCAGTGTTGCCCCATGAGAAGCTGTTAGCAGGAGTTAGAGGTCTTCAGTGGAGCCAGTTCCCTTTTCCTGCTGGCGTTCCAGAGGATGGGAGTGTCCTGCTGCCCTGGCTGCACGTGCTTCCCAGCGTTACTCTGGGCCCTGTTAAATCAGCCCTCAGATACGGAGGAATGAACTGCCCCTGGATTAGTCAAGTGTCCACATGTGTTTTAAAGGAGCGAGAGGTGCGTGTCTTCTGAGGTAGGTGTCTTTCTCCTTGGTTTGGTCCTTCACCAGACCCCAGGTGAGACCGGGTGTGCTCTGGGTGCCAACCAGAGCAGGCTCTGCTGGGAAAAGGGCACGAAATCCAGAGGCTGGACAACCTCCTCCTGGTAGCATCCTCTCCTGCCGGGTGGGGGTCTTGCATCCCTAACTGATGGCAAATTTATCTCATAAAGTACGACAGGAAGGCAATTAACGTCTTTTGGCTTTCATCGCAGGATGCCTTGCCAGCTTCTTCTCCCAGTCTGTTTTATTGTGGAGCGTCTCATTAAAAAAGAAGGGGATTTAAATGCTGGTTTGAAAACCAAGAGGCGAGAAAGGCTCTTTTGTGTCATCGTGGTGCGGTGTTTCATAGTCACAAGGTACTTCATTTGTTCAAATCCCTACCTTGCTCCAAGAGATCTGATGAGTAAATGAGTCACAGTGTGCGCTGAGCAGAGGCTGGTCCTGGGCTGTGACATCGGCTGCTTTTTGGAATTAAATTAATTGTGAAATCTACGCATCAACTGAGCTGGCTACCTGTAATATTGGTTGATTTAACAGGTCATTTCCTTGGCTTTGTGTAAATCGTTTTGCGACCTGGGTCTGTGGGTGCTGCCGCTTCTCACGCTGTGCGGCATTATCCGAAGAGTCGTCTTGAGTTGCCCAAGCCTTGCACGGGAGGGCGTGGGTGAAGGTGCCAGGGAAGAAGCCCACACCTGTGGCAAGACCCTGATCCCCCTGCCTGGGGCTGGTGCAATGCTTTCAATCTCTTTTTTTTTTTTTTTTTTTTTTTCCCCCTTCCACCTGTGCCGCACAGCTGGGGAGCGGTTGGAGGGTGCAGTTCTTTCGGGGGTTATGTGCGTCCCTCTCCAGCATCCAGACCGAGCGCTGTCAGATCCAACATCCCAGGCTAAACCATTAGTTTGACTATACATGGCATTTCTTTCTGTCCTTTTGCCAGGTTTTCTTCTGAGAGTAATATATGTACGTTGCAATGTTAGCTAACGATGCCAAGGACTGCTGGAGGAACTCTTGCAAATGACCTTTTTTTTTGTGAGATAATCTGTGGGTTATTAAAAAGACATATATTTAAAAATCCTAAAGTCAACAGATTTGCATGAAAAATTGTCTGCCTTGTCTGGCTTACTTGACACTTTGGCTGTCTCGGAACAGATGGGACAGTATCCAGCTGTGGGAAAGGAAATACATTTAATGTTCATATTGTGGTCATTGAAATGTGAGGGGCACCAACAGGCTCATAAGGAACCATTGAGAAAATCCCCAAAGCCTATCAAAGCCGAGGTTGCATAATTTTGACATAACAGTGCTGCTCAGAGTAGCTGTGCTAAATCTAATAGCTGTCCAGGCTGTTCTGTCCTGTCGTGAAAGATTAGGTTTGATTAAGACCAGTGTGTTTCAAGAAATCATTTGTCCCTGCAGATCCACGCAGGATGTTCTTGTGGGCTTAAAGAAGAACCTCTGAGGAAGCAGAAGGCTAGCAGTTTCTGGAGGGGAAAAAAAACCTTCTGAGACACACAGACTGGGTTGCAAAGAAAAAAGACTCTCAACTGTCCCTAATTTTTATTAATGTTCCTGGTAGAAGGGATTTTCTCCTCCTGTAGGATCAATCACTTATTGCCGTGGTGGGTAGGAGTTGCTTTGGGTGGCATTGGCCCTGTGGTGCTTTCTTGAAACAGTAGAAGTGACCCCAAAATAATTCCGTTTGCGCAAGGAGACTAGAGGTGAATTAAGAACTGGCAACGGCTTCATCCATACCGCTCCTCTTCCCTGCCTTCTCGCAGGGAGTTTTGGCAACGACAGGAACAGCCGGAACCCCGCAAGGACTCCTTATTGCCGCCTGTTGGAGCGCTCCCGAAGCTCTGTAGCTCCACGCCAAGGGCTGAACCGGCCCCGCAGCGTGGAGGGCAGCTCCCTCACTGCAGCTTTCTTCAGCCAAGCAGGGTCCCCTGCAGCATTTCATGGCTTCCCTCTTCTTGGGACCTTTTTTTTTTTTTTTTCTTTTCTTCTTTTTGCTTAGAGATGAGCCTGGATTTACCCCTTTCCTGACTCATGACAAAATTGCTCTATGGGCCATCTTAGCCGGGCGTAGTGGGCAGAACAAAAGCTCTGACCCGAAAGTCTTGAGCGTTCAGATCCACCTCCAAACTCCACAGCTTGAGCCCATCTCCACTTTTAATTATACCAGACTATTCCCATGTGTCTTTGTCTGCAAGAGACACGTCCCCTCCTATCTGTATCTGCTTTAAAATTATATCAATTGCTGTTTTTCTAAATCCCTCTATCAAAGAAATCCTCTCCCCTCCCTACTAAATCTCTTGCACTTGGAACTTCAGGGAACGGAGCAGATGCAGTTTGATGCCCTCATCCAAACTAATGATTTGTTTCTGGCCGAGAATATGTTACCATCAAGGGGTTTTAATATTCTGCAGAATTTAGTGGAGGCCAATAGAGTAGGAGGGGGTTAGATGCTCTGCCTTTGCCAAGATGTTTATGCAGGAGGAATGTTATTTATGTAAATCTGGAAGCACTCTTGAAGCGATAGCCTTGCTCTTGCATCTCAGACTTTTTTCATTAAGTCGTTGATCTTCCTTCAAAAAAAACTTTTTTTTTTTTTTTTTTTAAAATAAAAAATCCCTCTGAAAACCTAAAACTCGAGCATGAAAAGTGCTTGGGGAAAAATATTTACTGCACAACTGCTCCAAACTACCCACATTATACAGACCACGGCAATTTCTTGAAGAATGCTGGGGTAACAACCGCCTGGTTCAGGGTTTCACGCATCCTCTCCCCCTCTTCTCCAGCTGCCTCCTTTCTCCTTGTAAGTGAAGTTATTGCATGCTCCAGCATCTGACCGGCCTCTTTAGGGTAAGCCTGTTTCACCCAAGCAGGCCACGCGCAGGCAGTAAATTGAAAAATAAAGCTTGGAGAAAATCCTAATTGCCAAAGTATGTGCGCTAGGGACAAGTACCACTCCTCATCTTCCAGTTGTTCCTTTCTCGCTGGTACGAAGCCCTGCAGAGACCGTGTTTCTTGCGTGAAGCAACCGAATTCTGGCAAAACTCAGTTTGTGCTCCTGAGTTTTTTTGGAAGGACTTGCTCTCCTTGTAAAGTTTTTAACGTGTTTTATACATTTCCTCCCTGTAAATAGCACGATAAATAAGCGCCGCTCACAGCTTTGCCTGTTAAAACCCAGCACGTAATGAGCAAGTTTGGCGGGGTGGGCGGAAGGGCACAAGGTGGACATCTAGGAATGTTTTCCTTTGTAGGGGACGTCAGGCGAAAGCCCAGGTGTCAAAGCTGGGCAGCGTCAGCCGTGGTATGGCCTGCTGGGTGCTCGTTGTGTGTATCCGTGTGACATGGAGCTTTGGGGGTGAGGAGACAGGGATGCAAACTCAGCAGATAGGGTGGTGGCGGGTAGAGAAGGCCTGGGCAAATGTGTTTCTCGGGGATCAGGGTGTGTATGAAGCTTCACAAATTCATTCCCTGGAAGGATACAGGTAACAAACTGGCAGAAGCCTTTCTCCAGAGCCCCGTTATCTGTCCTGAAGAGCTTTAAAAATATCTCTAAAATAGCTAATGGCAATTCTGGATCCCTGTGCAGATACAATGTGGAAGATCACCAAAGCTGGTGGCGCTGTGACCTGCTCACTTCGCCTTCAGGTGCCCAATGAAGCTCCCACTGCATGGAAGAGGCTCCCTGTGCAGAATTATTTTGCACACCGTGGAAATCAAGAGCTGTGGTGAAGCAGATGCTGTCTTTCAGGTATTTGAATGTGATGATTCCCACACAGGAACATGCATCCAAAATTGTTAACTTGTGTTCTGCAGCCCGTATCGTTGCTGGAGCAGCTGGTGGGCCCCTGATGCCACGTGTTAATACAGTAAGTGCAATGAAGCAGCAAGTTTGATAAGCAACACGTTCCTACAAACTGATAACAGGAACCACTCGTGACTGGAAGTGAGCAGAGGCTGAAATACCCTGGGAAATAACCCTGATCAATAACGTTGCCGATTGCTAGGGTTAATGGGGAGTTTAGCCCATACAACTCTGAATCCTGATTTAATGCAAAACTCTTTGCTTGGCATGTAATTCCTTATTGCAGATAATCGACCTCGCTTATCTTTTGGGGATTTGCAGTATCTGCACTAACAGCAGAATTTGACCATATCTGATCCTCTCTGAACCCTGGCCAATGCAATGGCAAAATCTCAACATCTGCCTGGAAACTATTTTTGCAGGGCATATATGGTAATGGTGGTGATTCAAAGACAGAAGAAACGCACCCACAGAGAGCACGGCTGGCATCCCAGACCGCTGTCTTCTGCCTGTTGCTCGTGGATTCCCTGGGTATAGCACACTTACGTAACCCACGGTAGTAGCAAAGGTGGTGTGAAACAAACGGTGACAACAAGGTCAAATATTAATGCTTTTATACCACAGCAACCCAAGCACTTTCTGAATGCTGGGGGAAGCGGAAGGAAACGGTTTCACAGTCAGCACCTGACTACAGCGGGGCCATCGTCATCCAAGTTTGTCTGAAGCTGAAAGAGCACAGGGAAACATTTGGAATCCCCCATTAATTAACCCTCTATGGTTTTGCATCCCAAGCCAGCTGAGATGGCTACTTTCAGCAAGGGAGGAAAGAAGTGCTGTGGGTCGGACCCATGGACGTTGGCAGATTACACCAGATGTGCATCTGCCTTGAAGCTCCGGCCGTAGAGCTAAAATTAACTTTTAGAAAAGAATGTTAAGCGCTACCAAGATGCTTTTTTTATTATTATTATTGTACATTTTCTTTTGTCATGTATTTTGTTGGATTTTTTTTTTCTTCTAATAGTAGGTATGAGACCAATTATCTGCATTTTCTCTGAGCAGTTGTTACTGAGGTTTATTAACATCTGGAGTTTGACCTAGACCATCAGTGTGTGGCACTGGTAGCAAACAGGATTATGATGTGGCAAGGGGACATTCTTATGTGCATAAAGAATTCTTGGACTCCTTCCTGCTAGGGATGCTTGGATCCCTCAGAGATGGGTGTGGGGTTTATGAGGAGGGGGAGGAGGGGTTACTTGCTGGCTTTTGAGCCTTGATGGGTAACACCCTACCCGTGGGGCAAATAGCAGGCAAATCAGAACCAGGAAGTGATGTGGCACATGCACATGAAAAACGATGGGTGGGGAATGTTAACCAAACTCGAAAGGAACTTGGGATAGGTGCCAGGTCATGTTCTGGTTCAAGCCCTTTGCTTGGCTCCTAGTTTGTCTCAACTCAGTGGCCCACTCGGCAAAACCCATACCTCCGAGAAGGCCGATGCAGCGAGGGGCAGGAAGAAAGTCTCTTGTTGTTTTTGTTTTTAAACACAATTTGGACCAGGACGTGATGGGGATTGTCCCTTGGACAATTGCTTACTCATGGCTCTTGCGTTGCTCAGCACCCTTCCTGCTCTCTATCACACAGTTCATCTTGAAAGCAGCTCGTGCTGGCAGCATGTGTTGCTGATGTGATAGGAAAGGTTTCTAACGCATGCTTGGTTTCTTCGTTGGAGACTAACAGCAAGAAATGACTCCAAGAGCCAGTGCTCAGCCACCAGCTCTAACGCTTCACAAGTTTTAAGGGAAATCTGGAAGTGGCTAGCCTTGGAAAATCACTGAGGTCAGCTGCTGCCCTGTCTGGTGACTAAACTTCTTTAAGGACGGCAGGTTCCTCTTTGAGCTTGATGTGCAATTTTCACTCCAGTATGGCTCTCTTGTCTTGACAGCAGGGTATCCTTCAGATACCTAATAGTGTCTTCTGTCCTACTCTAGCCACGATCTGATGAAGAGCCAAGTTTAGGGGTACGGTAGGTCTCGGATGTATTTCTGTGCCTCTGGTTGTGAGCCCTGAAATGAGTCAGCGTTGGATCAGAGGTTTTCCAGCTTCTTCATATGAGAAGGCCGGTTAGCCCTGACATCACCCTGGAATGACCAGACCACAGCAGTGGTCAAGCCCTGCGTCCTCTCCTGAGATGCTGGGCCTCAGTGGGCAGGAGGGCTGTAAGAGGTGTAGGACAAGGATTCCTGCATTTCACGTGAGATCCTGTTCCACCACAATAGTTTTATTGACCTTCCACATCATGTGAGAGGTGCAAGGTGACCATAGCATGAGACAGGATTTATCTTTTGAAGGTGGCTATTCAGTAGAACGAAAGACTGTGGATTAAAGAATGTATGTCCTTCAAGAAATGTTGAGTATCTGAGCCCAGGGAACCGTAAGATACATACGATTTGATGAAATAATTGAGAAAATATGCCTGGTTTCCTTCACTGAAACATGCAAGCCATCTCTAAATGCTCATTTGTTATGTAGAGATTTTACTGCTTGGATCCTAATTTTTCACAGCTGTAAACAGAAGACAAAGGGTGGTGGAAAAAAACCAGTCCTAAGTAGGAAGGAAGAGGTGTGTGATCAGAAAACCTTTGGCAAGTTAAGAGGATTAAGAAAGGCCCCAATGTTCTGATTTTAAGTTCTCTGAGTTGGACTAACATCATGGATTAGATTTGGGTGGTTAAGAGGAAGAAAATACCTCATTAAAAAGAAGCAATTGGGTTTAAAGTTGTTGTAAGACAATGGCTGAAACAGCTCAACTGGAATGGTCTCGCTTGCTTAAATCTGGGGTTTTGTGTGCGTGTGTGTGTTAATGCCCTCCCCCACCTCTTCACTCCCCATCTAAAAGCCTGCAGGATTTGCTTTAAAATACATTATTTTATTTCCTTCTCTTGGTATTGCTGTATTTGAGCTGCGTCGCACTCGACAGCGAAGCGGGGCTGACGTTGGGAGCCAGGAAACCTCTGCTCTGGGGGCTGTGAGCGCTGCGAAGCGGCGCTGAGAAAATAAGAGACCGGTCTTATTTTTATCCAATTATTTCACGTCCGCCTCTTCCTTTGCAAAAGTAACGTTGGATTTTTGTGCCCTTACTCTTTGCAAGGTAGTAAACCAGTGGTAATTAAACAGGTGACCGTTGTGGTGGGATTAAACTCTGCAGTTGAGAAGGGGACTCACTTAGGGCTAAACTCTGCCGTCCCTTTCTCGGCTGAAGCTTTCCGAAAACACACACCAGCAAAATCACGGGAAGGGGCTCCATATTTTGGAGAAAGAGGGGGATAAATACTGATCTCAAAGGGCAGGAGCAAGTGCGGTCAGCACGGCAAGAAGGCAGCCAGGAGGTTGTAGGGTGGTAAACAGCAAAGCAAAAAAAAAAATATTTTAATCTGTGTCTGTGACCCCCTTTCCTGAGAAATCACCTGAGAACCGTTTAGTGCTGGTTGAAGGTTCCTGTGGCAAGGTTATCCATGATTTGAAGCTCTCAGGTGGCTCGCTGACAAGTGTTTACTGGTTCTTGGAAGCCAATGGGAGAAGAGTTGAGAGTGCTGTGGCTTGGGCAGGTGCAAGCCCTGTCGGCATCCTCCCACGTGGGGCTCCATCCAAGGTGGACATTAGCCCAAGAGGGTGTCAGAAGACGCCATAAGCCTCCTTGGTTAGGCAGGTTTGGGTTTGAAGGGGACTTGCGCTCTCCCTGATGGCAGCGTGCTCTGCCAGCAGCGCCAGCAGCCAACCTTCATTGACGTGTGTGGGACTCTGTTCCCTTGGACCATCTCACCGTCACCTCGGCTGCCTTCTCCTGCGCCTGCCCTCCAACCAGGCAGATTTTTTTTCATTTTCATGCTGAAAGCAGAGCAGTTCCTCTGAGAGCAGCTCTCTCTCAGCCATAATATCTTGCCAATGGAAAAAGTGACACTAAAAATAAACTTGTTTCGGAAAGAAGCAAAGGCAGCTTCCAAAAATCCCGAACTAAAAAGAAAAAAGGGGAAAAAAAAACAACAAACCACCACCCCAGTCTAGACAGCTGCACTAGGTGGAGGCAATAACAACCAAAAGGAATAAATTAAACTGTGGTTAAGGGGAGAATTTGTCTCCCCTGATTGCAAGACAAAAGAAACCCAATTCCTTGTTTGTAGAAAGAGATGTTTGGGAATTTCTTGGGCCAGCTGAGGGTCTATTAGAGTGATGTGAACTGGAAATGGAGTTAGAGGGCTTTGGCTGGTTGCATGACCCAACTCCGGACCACACACAATACGCAAGGCTTTGACAAGGCGGCGAGTAGTGGTAGGTGGCGAAACTGTCTTGTTATTCCACTGGAGAACAAAATGGACTTCTGCTGCGCGGCCTCGGCACCGTCCGCGGTGGCGACGGAAGGAGGAGCGAGTCTCCCTCCTTCCAGATGTCTACCTCTGGTTCTCAAAACTGCCCAGCAGCTACAGCTGTATCAGCGATTAATGGCTGCAAGTTGTGACCGTGGTTCTAAACTTCACAAAGTAAAGTGGCGACTGTGGTTTTAAAATCCGTGAGGTGGTGGATTTCCCCTTTTTATCCTCCCAGTCGCGAGCAAACCCAAGGCTGGGTCCCGCCAGTGCTCTGGGTGGGTTTTGCTGGTTTTAGTTTCGTGTTGTTCCTGGGTGTTGTGGCTGCACAATTTGCAAAGGGATTTGTGTCTTTTTCTGTGTCCTAAGGCTTATATGAATGTATGTGTGCCACACAAACTTTGACTTGTGTGCCAGTTATTTGATTCGGTGTGGGCAGGATTTCACCCTGTGTCAGTGCTCACAGAGACTTCAATGGAAAAACTTTACCATATTTGTTTATTTTTTAACTTCTAAAGGAACAGCTGAAAAAGAATAGCCACGGTCATATTCTGTCGTCTTTGTCCTCTTAATGAAATCTGTCATTCGTCTGTGGATGATCTGTCTTGTAAAAATGAAATATCTCTTCAAGAGTGGACATTTAGAACACAGAAAGGAAATGTAAAGGTTTATGTTTCAGGAACCGTACCTGGAGCCTGCCTGGGCGCTGGTTCCCATCCCCCAGCACACGTAGCAGAGGGAGGACCTGCGAGGTGCCGCGCTTTGGGTCTCCTGTCCTGGGAATGGGCAGCTGACAGATAAAAATGAGGCCAGGTTGTCCACTCGTAGTCATTAAGGGTCGCTTGACGTTTGATAGAAGCCTCAGCGTTTGCCCTGGTGTCCGGACTGAATTCCGGTTTGCTTATTAAAATTTTTCCTACGTGAAACTCATCCCGTAATTTCTGCTGAAACCCAGGTTTTACTTCGCTCTTCCCGCAGCCTCGCACCGCGGAGGGGCTGCATTTCAATGCTAAACAAAATGTGGGGGTTTTTGGTATGACAGGTCAGTAACATAGCTCAAGTCCACTGGCATCCAGCTGGAAAAAATGGCTTTGCTTATTTATTCACTGCTTGCGAGTTCCCTTTTTAAAACGAATTATTCTTTAAAAATGGGATTGTTGCAGTTTTTTTAAGGTAGCTGTTTGCAACCAGACGCATATAGCCGGTGAAGCCCCGGTGCCTTGGCCCGGCAGATATTTGGTTTAATGCCAAACCTGGCTGAGAATACGCGGGGTGTCGTGGCATTTTCAAAGCCAGGGTGAGGGTGTCGCTGGCACGACGGGCGGCTGCAGAGGTAGAACTCGAGGCGTTTGATGCTCAGAGAGGGTGGGTGAGGGATCCGCGTCCACGGGCTCGCTTCCCGCTCCCGGTCTGCGGCAGACGGGGCTTGTTTGCTTGGGAAGCGGCAACACCACATAGATGGGTTGGGTTGGGTTTGGCTTGTCGTCTTCCTGTGTCAGGCAGGTGTTAATAAGCGGTGTTGGGGGTTTAGCCTGTTTTCTGAGGGAAACAAGCCTGGCGTGAGCACACCGTCTACATCAGGCCGGCTCCTTTTTCCCCTCCAATACTTTCTGCGCCTTACGGTCTGCAAAATACCTGCCTGTTTGGTGAAAGCAGCGGGGTAGGGAGAGGTGAGAGGTGCCTGTTGGCATCCCCCTGAGGGGCCAGTCGAGCTGTCGCTGCGGCCTGTTGTGAAGCGCCAGGGAGGGAGACGTTGTGGGTGCTCCAGCAACAGAAGCTTGACTTAGAATTTGCTCCTACAGTGGCATAAATTGACCCGAGATACGCAGCCGCAAAAAAATCCCTACCTTGACAAGTGCCACTGCTGATAGGAAACTTCATTTAAAGTATTTATGTTTGCCTGGGCGAAGTCACCCTGCTAAGCAGCAGGTACGCTCCCCTGGAAACGAGGAGCCGACTGAAGCTAGTTAGTATAAAGGGGAACCCGCGAAGATCTCCGCAATAACAAACCCACCCTGCGCAAACAAAAAAAAATAAACAGGACGATGGGAGCTGTGCGGTTTTTTTCCCGGCTGCTTTGCAAACATCAAACACCCCGGTGAGGTACGGCAGCCTGGCTCAGCCGCGGCCGGGCTTGCTGTCGGGAGCGCAGGGACCGGGGCGGCCCAAAGAAGGATACGGGCGGGCAATCGTTGAGATGTTTCTGTATGAACAGTTGATAAAAGGCATCGTGCTATTTCTCTCCCACCTGATCTACTTCCTCCTCCCCGGCTCCTTTTGATGTTTGCTTGCGCGGCGATTTCTCACAATGTGAAATTCATCCTGGTTTTAATGGTTTGGGGATGATGGGTTTTTTTCAGATGAACAGAACAAGGATGTGGAGCTCTGAAAGATGCCTCTGCTCTTTATCAGCCATTTCTTTCAAGTACTAAATGCTTTTTCTTTCCCTTTTTGTTCTGCAAAGGTGGATTCTTCCCCTGCGCTGTTTACTAATTAAAAGTTAGTTGGTAAAGAATAAGCATATTGTCCCCGCCGCGGTTTGATCTATTGTTATTAGGGCTCTGTGTTGTTACAGATGAGATCAAAGAATTTAATTTATGATGGGTGGATAGGTCAAGTTCAGTCGTCTGAAGCGAGCGCTGGGTAGAAAGCAGAGTCAGACAATAATGTCTTAAGCAGTAGCCCGGGCAATAAGCTTTTCCTTAAAAATAACACAGCCCCACTTTCTCCATTTTTG
Source organism: Chroicocephalus ridibundus (assembly GCF_963924245.1). Lineage (NCBI taxonomy): Eukaryota > Metazoa > Chordata > Aves > Charadriiformes > Laridae > Chroicocephalus > Chroicocephalus ridibundus. The sequence goes on from NC_086292.1 coordinate 46,513,570, forward strand.
ACTCAAGAAAGTCAAGCGGTCCTTTGGATCTAAATATTTGAGGACAGCTGGGCGCAGTCTATTAAACCCCCCCTGCCCTCGCTTGGTACAATATCCACGGGAGATAATACAACACCGGAGGAATCCGAGGCTTAAGATAAAGGAAAAATCCCAGGACCGTGGCTGCGTGTTTCGGCCAGCCCCGTTCACAGGTTTGCGCCGTGTCTGCGTGCGTGCCGCCACTTCCTCTGATATTTTTAATGTGATTTTAAAATATCCCTTGAGCTTGCAGCAGGAATCTCTAATTAAGACCTAAAGTTGATGCTGCAAAGTCTTAGTCACACCCTAATAACAAAAGGGGAATGGGGTGGGGGAACAAATTTATTGGGTCTGCTTATAGTCTCTAGCTGCAATATTTTCCTTGAACTCTGCTCAAAGAGGAATGGGTTGGATTATTTCCATTTCATCTTTATTTATTACACACCAGCGTGCAGCACTGTTATGAAACCAAGAAAGACACCCACCTCTCCCCCATGCCTGTGGAAACCATGAGGACTGGCTGGACATGCAAGATGAGTAACCTGGGAGCAGTTTCTGGGCTCTATTATTAGTACGTGTCTATGAACGCATGGTGAACGTAGCTGTATACGTGGTTGGTGCTTTCCTTGTGTTCTGCCCAGCTGGAGCCTGGAAGCTGTTTTGGGTGGGAACCACAATTCCTTGGGTCTGCTTGGAGAGCGCTCAGCACACCATGGCTGCTGGAAGAGGCAGGGTAGCTCAGGGATGTGGCTTGGCTCGTAATCGGGCAAAAGGAGCTTCACTTTCAGCTCCGTCACTGGGTTCTACCCCTCCCCGAGTACATTTTTCTGTCCCAGCAAGGACTGCAGTTTCCGTGGGCCAGGCAAACAAGGCAGCTGAGCTGTAACCCTTGCGTAAGAACCAGTGCAAAAATGTCACTGCTTTAAAAAAATAAAAACACCTTGACCTGCTTCATGAAGGAGGTGACAGCATTCGGGCTCTATGGATGGGTTTCCGTGGGCGAGCAGCCTCCGTGCCCTCACGTGGCAATTTGGTTGCTTGCCCAGAGGGTCTGTGTTTTCCCTACTCGTGAAGCTTTGGGTTTGATCAAAACCCCCATCTAAAGACCCCAGGGTGCCCTCCATCGCAAAGGACTCCTTCTCCAGGTCCCTCGCTGTCTTGGCTGGCTATTTCTTGTCCACTTTGGTGGGAGTTTCAGCTTGTCATGTTGATGCCTCCACCTCCTCTGTCTGCTCCTGCTCCCAAACTGCAGCCTCCGTTCCTCAGTCGTGCGGGACATTGTGGCCGCAACCAGGGAACGGATCTGGCGTTAAGGAACAAAACCATGGAAGTTACTCATAAACTGGGATGTTTTTGCGAGGTTATTTTGAAGCGAGAGCAGTTCCTCAGGCCGGTTCAGAGCGTGGCCATGCACAGAGCTGTGCTGGCGGGGCAGGAGGATGCTGTGCACCAGGAGGGGAGGGGATGCTCGGGGAGGGGGTGCCTTGCACTCACGTCTCGGGTGGGCTCCCACCCACGACAAGGCGCCAGGGGACCGGCTGCAAACAGCTGGTAGAGAAACAGCTTCCTCCGACGGTTGTATCGCAGGAGTCCCAGGATTCGCAGCGCTATTTCAGATCTGGTGACACAAACGCAGTATTTTCAGTTCCTGATAAAATCCTCAGTTCCTGATTTGCCCTTTTTAGGGACTTTTTTTTTTTTTTTTTTTTAACATCAGGAGGTCAAACTCTGTAAGGTGTAACTGCAGCTGGTACAACCCCACGCTGAGCCTCAGCTCAGGGAAGGTTTGGTCAGGGCTGGTCTCCTGTCGCTTTCCATTTTCTCTCTCACCCATACGTGCAGACCGATAACCCGTAGCTGTAATGGGGCAATATTGGAACAGACGATGCTCTCGGGGCATTTTTTTAACCCGACGAGAAGCTGTGAATGTGTGGTACATCGGCATGTTCTTGTAAATCTTGCAGCCCGAGAGTTAGATCCAGGACACTCCAGCAGTCCGGATAAGCCTGGGGGATGCTCACACACGTTGTGTTGCTCATCCAAACCCAAGCCCCAAAACTTTTAAAATTTTCCCATTACGGCTCTGTCTGCCAGTCAGCTTGGAAGCTTTAAAAGGGGAACTGGTGGGTGGTACAGTGTCTGTCTTAGTGTCTTCGTCGCATTTACTGCCTCTTCAGTTTCTGGAATAAAAGCTTAAGCTTTTATTTCTCATGACTTTACAATGTATCATCTTGGAAATCAGTCTTCCCCTTTAGTTTACTTAATAACGCTGTTTAAAGTCATCAGCTAGAAAGCATTTGGTGGCGATTACAAGAAATCTTTTCAAACCCCACTTCTCTCTATGGTGAGCGAGAGGGACAAAGAAAATCTTTTACAACTTTTTTTTTTCTGTCTCAATAAAATAAAAGCAGCCCCCCTGAGAGGCATTAGTAACTGTTGAGAACCAATATTTAGAGGTAGTAATTTATCTTCATGTTTATAGAAACCACAATTAAATATTTTAAAATCTCCAGAAAATTATAATTAGGGATCCGTAGCCAAATTCTGGGGGGAGGGAGGGGAAAAAAAAAAATTAAAAAGGCTTTTAATGTCTAGGGATTTGTGTTGTTTGTTTCTGTTGACTAATATATACAGTAAACTGCCTGAGTCCCGAGGTGACTCACGGGCTGTGCAGATGGTGAGCTTTCCTCCGGGCTCACTGAGTTAATTGAGGAGGAAGAGATGCTGCGTAACCGCCTCCTCCCCTCCCATGTCCTCGTCCCCTGCTGCAAAACCAGAGGGTGTGTGAAAACCCCTCCTGGAGACCCAGCTGCAGGAGTATTGGGTTTTCCAGGCAATTACATTTTTGGGAAGCTTGTGCTCTGACCCAATGTGAACAAAACGAGATTAGCCGGGGTCTTCTGGAGGCTGCCAAGGCGCGACAGCCATGCGAAGGATGCAAGCATGTGGGAGGAGAGCGGATCTTGGAGGACAAAGTAGCTTCTTTCAGGGTTGAGTCTCCCAGGGCTGGTTCCTACCCTGGGGGGGATCTTGGTGTGAGCAGTGCTCTGCCTTCCCGTCACCGTTGTACCTGAGCATTTGCCCACCTTCTTGAAGATTTTTGAAGAAGTAAAAAAAAACAAAACCAGAAAAACCAACCACCCCCCAAAGCCAACCCCCAACACCCCCCCCACAAAAGAAACCCCAACTCACAACCGAAAAAACCCTTACCCTGGGTGCCCCCCTTCGCTGCCTGTCCCTGCTGCTTTCACGGTTGCGAGTGGACCTGCAGAATGGCAATACCGCGGGCAATTCCCTGGAGCCCCCTCTTGGATGAAGCTGGGGCGCTTGGATGCGGTGCTGAAGTGGCCCCAGCTCCCCCGGGGCACCGAGTTCCTTCACCCAAACTCGCCTCTCATTTGACTCCGCGTTACCCAGCGAGCTGAAACGTCCTCGTGCTTCGTAGTCCGGATGACCGTTGGTTTTGAACACAAATATCCGTTCCCTGGCCTGATGCCGGGGAGCAGTTCCCGTTGCGCAGGGCGCAGGGGAGGAAGGCTCCCACCCGAGTGATGCTGACCGCGAGCTGCGGCCGATGAGATCTAACGGGAGGAGGAGGGGGACATCACAACTGCTTGGGTTGGTCGTCTGCTAATGGTGCCTAACTGGAAACTGAGCTCCTGTGTGAACCTGGCCCTGACTGTGAGTACCGAGACTTCCCGAAAATCCTGACTCTATTATAGTATCTTTACTATGCAAAGCCGCTTCTTGGCGTGGGGACGGATGCAAGCTTGTAACAGTATGCACTCAGTTATAGATGTAATTTTATTTGCCTTTGTTAGAATCTTTAATATAGAACTCAGTAAAAAGACCTCTCTAATAAAAAATGGCTCAGAGAAATAGCAATAAACAGGTTTTATGATATGGAAGATGCATTTTAAAAAATCCTCCTAAGAAAAATGATCTTAAGTGTCTCAAAAAAATATGGAATATGGGAGATGTTTTTTTCCCTCGCCCGCTGCAATCAAAGATGGGTGGTCTGTGTGCCATGTGAGCTTCCTCGCCCCGGCTCTTGTGGGCAGGAGAAGCGGAGCTGTGCTCTGTCTCCGTAATCAACTCTGACTGTCCAGGAAAGCATTTATTTTTGCAAAATTAAAAAGGGGGGGGGGGCAGGGGGAGAGTCAATGGATCTGTTTATAGCTATATAAAAAGGCAGAAAAGTTAATGCTAACATATGTTGCTTCATGTTCCCAGAGCAAAAACATTTGCGGGATAGTAGTCCGGAGCGCAGGTGGTAAGCCATCAATACCTTTATTTATTTATTTTAAAGGGATGGCAGGACAGCTCATGTAAGGGAGGAAGTGAACGTATGGAACCCCTCTAGACATATTATATTCACGTGTGGATACTGTAGGCATTGTATTATAGAGGTTAAGGGTCCGTGCCCGCGTACCAGGATCTCTAAAGCTAAATCATCCTCTTGGCAAGTCACCAGCTGAAAGATACGTTCTCCTCTGCTTGTGTTCTACCTGCCAGAGGCAGTAACGCGCCGGGCTGGGGACTGTGCCCAGGCCCCTGGTGCAGAGAGGTCCTCTGGGAGCCCGGGGCTGGCTTTCTGCATCTGCCCACTCCTTACGGCGAGGTTTTGTTCAGCAAAGGGTGTCCACACCAAGCGTGGGGGCTTGGTGCTAAAGGGATGAGAGGACGACATGTGCCATGCGGGCAATTAGTGAAAAACCGTGCAAGTTCACCTCTCTGAATCGTGGTCACGATCATGTCTCCGTGGTCATGGAGAGCGAGCGATGTGATGGGTAGAGCAGCTGTGTGAGTACCCTAGCGACTACTGGATTCGATTGAGGAGATCCTGCCTAAATGGCACTAATTATATGCCACTTCCAGTGTCACAGCTTCCAGTCGAGGAAATGCTTAAAAATACTTTCTTTCTTCTCCTTATCGATGCAGACTTTTGGGGCAAGGGACTGACTCCTGGCATGAGCTTTTAGACTGTGTAGCCCAAAAGGTACAGGCTCTTGTAGGCAACTAACCACGTGCCATGGTGTAGATGGTGTACTTGTAGGTAACGAACCATCATGTAACCATGATGATGATGATACCCAGACATGACGTCTCTCTTTACAGATCTACACAGACTGTATCTGTTTCTTTAGGGATGCATATTAGAGATAAATATTTCTTTCCTTAATCTAAATGTTTGATTGGCGATTACTTGTACCTCACATGGATTTCACTGGAGGAGTCCGCTGGTAGTTAATTGTGACAGAACACGAACTTGACATCTTTTCTGTTGCTGTAAGTGATCAAATAGAGACAAAACCCTATTTCCTGCATTACTGCGTCTTCTGAGGGGGAGGCGGGGGGCTGCTGGTGTGAGATCATCCCCTTTCAGAGGACGGTGAACTGGGCTAAGAGACCACAATCTAAATACAGATGAGATAACTGGCAAGGCTCCGAGATATTGCTTCAGGACCTCATATATCCTCTCTGCCTTCAGGATCCAGGTGTTGCAAGTTACCGAGTTGATCCTCCTGACATCAAATAGGGTTTCCTCAATTCATAAGACCAACAGAAGGGTTGACCATAAAGATTCAGGACTTACAGGTTTTGTGATGATTTGATTTGCAGGGCATGTGGCACTGACATCATCTTCCATGGAAAGGGAAGGTCTTAAGTGCTTGTTGTATCAGGGCCCATAGTTTGCTCTCCCATTCAGACCAGGGACGGGTACTCAGTATAAGTTGGCAACGTTGGAGCTGGGACTCATAGGCTCTTTGCTTCCTGTCCTCCCTGTCTAGGAGATGGTCTGGTGGGACAGCAGGTGGGACTCGAGATCGGTGTGGGAGGCTGGGCTCTGCTGGGCCCCTGCCTGTTTTCTCTTGGACCGTTGTCCATATTGACATTTTCACGGAGCGCTTTGATCATTGACAATTTGTTTTCTGCCAGAAATGTTCCACCAGAGAGTTTGAAAACTGATCTCCAGAGTAGGTTAACTAATAATTAATGATGCTTTCTCAAAATGCATTCCCACAGGACCCATTGCTGGTGGTTTGATTGAAAGTATGAATGAGTTAAGCTTTACCCCATCTCTGCAAGTTAGAGAAATATGTCATTTTAATTTTTTTTTCAATAACACGAGCAGATTTTCAGAGCACTAAACCAGACACAACACAACAAAACTCAAGAGTTTTGTCCATTTTCCCCTAACTGTTAACGGAGATGAACTTTGTCCCAGTGTAAGTATCAGGATCCCTTTATGCCACGTACAAGGTCAGCCCCATCCGGCCCCACACCATGTCACACCCATGCAAAGGCCACCCGAAGACCAGCTGAGCAGGTCTGTCTTGGACTGGGTGCAGTAAAGAGGTTTGGGGAAAACTGCTCCAAAATTTGAAGGCTTTGCTGGTGTCTTTACTAGCAGTATCTGCTTTAAAATCGAGTGAGCGCTGGCTTGGGTCTCTATCTATTCCAGCTGTAGCGTTATGGCACGGGGACAGAGGCACGCTCCTAGGTGTGAAATACTGCAAGGAGTGAGTTCATTTTGAACACGAGGGTGGCCTGGCAGCGGGCGATACCATGGAGGGAAGCGGTTAGACCAGGAAAGAGTCTGAACGTCTCAACTGCAAATACGTTTCAAGTTCTCTGGTTTTGAGAACATTTCCTAGGGTTTTAATTCATCGGTTTGCTTGTTTTTGTGATGGGAACGATGGTGGTTACCTCACCGCTCTGGGCTCATGCTGATGGAGGGCGCTGTGGGGAGATCAATCATTGCTGTTGTTGAGGCTTCACCGATAACCTCTGCCCAGGGCTGGATGAAGCTACAAACGCTGCCTGGTCTTCTGAGATGGGAAAGCGGTTTTTTTCCCTCTCTTTTATGTATTTTCTTAATGTGTGTTGATGCTATATGTTATTAAAATCGATTACCTCCTTCATTTATTTCCTTTCCTCTGGACCCAATTACTTTGCATCTCTTTTTTTTCTTTTTTTTTTTTTTTTTTTTTTTTTTTTTTTTTTTGGAAAAGTAGGCTGAAGCTGATACGAGAGAAATAATATCCAATCTGTATTTCTTAAGGTACAGGACGAGTCTGTCGGGCTGTTGGCACAAAACAACAATTGTTTTATTGTTGGGGTAAGTAAATAAGAACAAGAAGTCTTAAGTATTGGCATATGTTGATACTTAGCCAAAAAGGTCTCTAAACAATACGTTTTCTATTCATTCCAGAAACCTCATACTCCGTTATTTCTCATTTAATGCTGTTGGCAAATACCCATGTCACCATCTAATTTTGACTGTAGTTCAACTTTTTTAGTGCAAAGCTAATCCTCATTATAGTTGTAAACATGTGTTTCATTTGGCCTCGTGCTCATGTGCTAAAGTGACAAGGGCAATCTAGGGTTTCTATCAGAAATGGAGATACATAGGTAAGCGTTTTGTTCCATCTACTTCATCTTTTATGCAGTGAAAATCAGCCCGGTTGCTTAATAGGGAAGACTGGTTTTATCAGCCTCTTTGTACTCTCATGCTTGGCCTGTTTCCTGCTCCGCATCTTTTTTGGGGAAGATGGGACACACCAAGGAGAAAAAGAACAAGTGAATCTAGGAACGATCGTGAGAGCCATCAGGATCTTGTCTAGCAGCTCTGTGTGTGTGTCTTCTACATCTTTAGGTGCTCTTCGGACACCAATTTTTTTAAAAATTATTTTTATTTTAATGAGCCTTTGTTTTCCTGGAGGAGATTTACACGTTCAGTCCTTAACAAGGCCTTACTCAAAGTGAATCTTCTTTAAAACGAGACTTCTTGTAAGGGATCGCAAATCAGCATCCCAGAAGTCACCATTCACTTTCAGGCAATTTTATTTTGTAAAATGTTTTATAGTTTTTAATGGCAAAATTCCACCTGACTTCCCCGCCTCCGGTGGAGCGAGTGGCAAACTGTTTATCAAAATAATCTGGTGTATGGGAGCCTGTGGGTGACTACACCTGGGCTTTAAGTGTTGCCACCAGTCACCAAACTCCTTAAAATGCAGCACATTAAAACCAACAGAAACCCCTGGGGCTTCCAAGGACAATGAGACACCGCTAACCTGAGTCAAGTGGGACCAGAACTGGTTCCTCTGTGGTTTCTTTCATGAGGATAGGTTAGGATAGAATTTTATATTATATTTTCAGTTGGAAGGGACCTACAATGCTGTCCAAATGCATCATCTAGTCCAACAATTAAAATTATTCCATCATAGTGAAGCTCCTGGTTGAAGTGTAGATTCCTGTTGGCTCTCTTGCTAATTGCGAGGTTAAGATGTCACCTAGGAATAGGTCAAACAGAGGAAGGAGTCTGAAGGCACAAGGTGAAGGAGGAGTTTTGTTCCTGGTTGTGGTCTGCAACGTGTTGGAGGTCAGCACGGTGGTTGCAAACCACGACCATCCTACAGCGGTAATGCCGAAATAGGAAGTCTCCTGAGAAGTTCTGGAGCAGACACAGCCCATCTGCTGGGGCTGGGGTGGGTACCACAGCTTCAACAGCTGGCAATTTGGTCACAGTTTGTCTGCACTACAAGAGAAATAGTTTGCCGCAAGACATTTTTCTATATTCAAATGCACACTTGAGCCACAAACGTTTCTCTGTGTTTGCATATACCACCAAGTCGCAAATTGTCTTCTTGTATTTAAATAGGTCCCAAATTCAATCCATACATTTCCAGTCATTATCACCCCATTATCCTTTCTCCTTTTTGCTATTTTTCTCACCAAGCCGTGGTAAACCCCAGGCCCTTTCTCAAACATGTGGTTGATATAAGAGGAAAGGAAAGTTATTTTCAAATATGAAAATGTTTTTAAATACTGTTTTATGGCAATCACGGTCATCTGCAAGAAATCAGTTTTCAAAGAAGCGTTTGATGGACTGACAATCATTTGAGCCCGGGATGAGATGAAATGGGCCAATTCAAGCCGGATTAGGGCTCACTGTTCTGGAGAGCACATGAGTTTAGAACAGACTGATGAAGCAGAATTTCGAAACTACCAATTTGGCTTTTGAAGTGTGTCGGGACCCAGACAGGCAATAGCAAACTAAGAGTTTTACACCATGAAGTGGTCACCCCGATTGGACACTGATGGAAAATTGTGGCTGTTCGATAGCTGTTGGAGCGCCTGAAGCATCCACATAACAGCATGTCTCACCACCTTTGGCGCAACTGTGTTGGTAAGCAGGGCGAAGAACTGGACGAGTCTCGTGGTGACCAAGGCTGGAGGAGACCTTGTTAGATTGCGCCAAATGAGCTTGGAGGTGCAGCATGTGGAGAGCTCGCCTTGGTGGGGCTGTGGGGTAGGTTCAGGGCTCTGACATCTCCAGCGGACACGTGAATGTGAAATCAGTTCCTAGAGGAAAGAATTCTTTCTGCCTTTAGCTCAGTGGGTTCTGCTTAGGGAAACCTCATCATTTAGGTGAGGTTTTTTGACTGTGTTCTGCTGGGTTTTTTTGTTGTTTTTTGTTGTTTTTTTTTTTAGCATGGCAATTTTGTAGGGACTAATGTGGTCCAAGGCATTGCTCTTGGCACAAGGCTGCATGCATCCTAGGTGTCTGCTTCGTGAGGATCAGAGCTAGCTGAGAGCTCAAGAGTATCCTAAGAGTATGGAAGAAGGTGACATGCTTTGTAGAGAGGGCAGCGGTAAGGAGAAATGATAAATATATCAGATAAATCATCCCATCTTTCATTGCATCGAGCAACAAACCTAATCACGACCTCTCATCCTCTTGATTAAAGCTCTAGAGGTTTTACTGCCTCCACCCAGTATTTCTGGTGTGTTTGTTACGTACCTTCCTGTAACAAGGTTTATTGCTCCCCGGTGCACACAGGCTGTTTGTTCCCTACGTGCTTCAGTTTATGTTTTCTGCCATTAGCTATGGATATTCGTTTGTATATTCAGAGAACATTCAATGTTAAGTTTCAATGTGTTAATATGGAAGAAACTAGAAAAAAAACCCCAACTCCTCCTTGGCTGGAATTCATCAGGTGCTCAGCAGAAGGGTTGCACTTCAAGTTACTACATCCACTGTGTGTGGCTGATGGACCTAGAGTATGAGCTAGCTGCTGAATTTTCCATCATTTACAATGTCTTTACTGGATGTCCAGGTTCGAAGCAGCAATAACTGGGGGTTACTTTGGGTTTTTTTTCGTTTTCTTTTTTATTTGTTTCAATGCTGGTAAGGAACGGTCAAGGCTTTAGTGATCAAGAGCCGACACTGGCGCTGCTTTAAAAATCATTCATGCTCTTCAGGTGTCCGGCTTCCAAACTCCTTAGGGCACAAGGGGAAATGTAAACATTGTTCTGTTATTCAACCTACTACATAAGAGCATTGAGTTTGACAAGGCTCCAGGTACCCCCGTGTCCCGTCCTTACCTAGATCGGACGCTGATATCCCTCCCCAGTGACACACGATCCTGCAGGCTTGTTTTCACTATAACAATTGCCCACTGTAAATGTCGGTTACGCTTCTCCATGCCTGCCCTGCCGGGGCTGCTTGCAGGAGCTTCTTGCCGCCTTTCTCAGGATTCAAGCTTGTAGAAGTTCTTTCTTAAATACTCGTATTTAAATACAAGTTGAGGTGTGTGCTGCATTTACTTAATCTGTGTAAGCGGGGAGGTGATTTCAGATATTCTTTTGAAGCTCATACCAAAAGCCTATCCAGACTTTTTTTTTTTTTTTTTCTCTCTCTAAGATAGATATATGGAGTATTAAAAATTGTGAAACTTCTTGGTAGGGCGTGGGCCGCGTTGGATGAGGCTGTCTGCAGAGCCCAAAGCTGGCTGCAGAGCTTGAGATGGATTTCAGGTTGTGCCTTGGATAGACTCTACGCTGGATCCCGGAGAGATAACGGAGCTAACGAAGCTGAAAGCGCTCGTTGCAGAAACTACGTAGGCACCGAGGGCCTCGGCAGAGGAGGGGAGCGACGAACTGAAGGTTCGTTACTGAGAGCAAAACCTGGCGTCTTCGTTTCTGCCCTGATCTCGCAGGGAAAGCAGAGCAGGAGCCGCCCCCGCTGCCCCTGCCGTCGCTACGCCCCGCTCTGCCTTTGATGAGCGTGATTCATATTTATACCCAGGCCAGCAGGGATTGCCAGGCCAGGTCTGGCAAATGCTAACGCGCTCACTTCGCAAGAGCACAAGAGCATTCAAAATGCTAATTTAAAGTATGAGACATATATAAGAATTATAAGCAGTAATAAACGTGCTCCAACCCAGGCAGGAGAGAATTACTTCTGATCAGCTGGCAGAGCTGGATTTAGAACAGGACTCTGGACTTTGGTGTAGTTGGAATTAAGCTGGATTTCTGCATTGTATTATTTTTATAGTCTCTTCCCATCCGACAGAGATCTCTATTTCTTTGCTAACGTAAAGCGTATGACCCTGTGTTGCGTACGCTGCACATCGCTCAGACGAGAAGAAGGCAGGAGCCCACTCCTCTGCCAGGGAATCTTTGTGCCGTGGTGGTTCAGGGCTCCCCAGGCTGGTGGGCGCGATGGTCCTCCCCAGCATCCGAGGTGAGACAGCTCCTGCCCAAAAACCCACCCTCCCTCTTGCTGCACTGAAAGCCCTTCTCCACCGGCCCCGAAAGCAGCGGGGAAGCGTTCCCATCGAGAGCAGTTTACTTCTCTTTACTTACCCTTGACCTTCAGGTCAGGAAACCTTAATAATTTCCTTTTTATTAATTTAATCCATAGTTCCTAGTAATTACCATAAATTAAGCCTGCTGGGGGGAAAAACACAGCCAATAAACTACAGAAACTGCTGGCTTTATTTGGGTAACGTCAGTACCTAGAGGATCATTTCCTGTAGGTCAGTCCCTTGGTTGTCGTGATTAACTTAAGATCAGACCAAAAGGCAGAGAGTTTCCCGTCCACCTTTTAAACGAGCCTCGGACGTGCCAGGAATTCTGCTAATGCACAGGGTCCTGTTAAATGCTTAACCTTGGTGTGAAACGAACTTATTCCTGCCCCTGTGCAGGTACCGAATATTTCCAGTGGACCGTTTCTCTCCGGTTTGAATGGACTTGTCTGGAGACACCGGTTTGTTCTTCCGGATGATGTTCACACCGGTGAGATGAGAGCAGCGGGCACGGCTCTCCTTTTAATGCCCCGGAGCTCGGCATACGGATGCGAATCATGCATTAACTCCCGAGAACAAAAAAACCCCAAATAACCTGGATTTGCAATGGGAAAATATATAGTGTTATTTTGCAAAGACCCTTCTTTGGTCCTCCTTAGCAGCGCCTTTGGAAATGGGGCGCTTGGAGGACAATGAAGAAAGTGGGAATTATAACAAGCCCGTGGGATGAGAGGCTGACTCCGGGAGCCCGCGGAGGCCCCACTAGTTAAAGGGTTGCTGGTTTCCTTTTCTAACTGGGCTGAAGCCAGGCATTCCTGAGTGGCACCGGTCCTCCCAGCGCTGGAAAGGAAACGTTCCCGTTTGTTAGCTGTGGAAGTGCACGCCTAAGCCAAAGGTTACCAGGCTGAGGTGATATTTTTGCATTCCTACAATGTCTTAGCTTTTTTTTTTTTTTTTTTAAATTAAATTCTTGCAACATGAGGATTTAATCCCTTCTGGTATATACGGCGTGTGTGCGTATGCGTGTGTGTGCGTGTATATATATATTTTTTTATTTTTTTTCCCTACAAAAATTTCATCAGGCAAGTTATTTGCGTTTTTGAAAATTGGCTCAGATACAGGGTCAGTAACTTTCCACCCAGAGCCCATGGAAGGGTTTGGGGTTTGAGGCTGAATAGAGGGTCAAGTTTGAGGGTTGTACTTGACTCGAAACTGGATCTGGGGTTGAGAGCCACTAGGGATGAAATCTCTTGCATTATTTTTGAATTTTTTTTATTAAAAATAATGGAAATAAGCAGTTTTCCTGTGCCCAAGTCTTTTAAAAGCAGAGTTCTACCACATAGAAAATGGTACTAAGAGAATTAGTGGTTTCCACTACGGAATTGGGTTCGAAATCCTATGCCAGAAGGGTAAGTTTGGAGTCATAGACTGAAAATTAAGCTCCAGCATTTTGATTATAGTACTGTGATGGGTGGGGGAAGAACGCAGACGGTACCCTCTTCCTGCTAGCAAGGAGTTAGAAATGATTTGGGACCAGATGGGTGCCCCTGGATGGGGCTGCGGAGCGGTGGAGGTGGCTGCAGGCAAAGCCCAGGCTCCGTGTCGCGGGCCCCAGGAGCAGATATTCAAGCCCAGCGTTACTTAAATGAACTCCAAGCTTTGGCTTCAGAGCACAGGCTTTGTCTCTGGTTGCTTTGAGCTTGCCCACTCTCTGTATTTCATGTCTCTGAAGGCTTTTCTCCACCGAAGTGTTTAGCTGGAGCTAAAATCAGTGTCAGTGCCAGGGGAAGTGCCCATGCGTGCCCTGCTAAGAGGACCTGGACAAGGCAGGTTTGGCTGTGTCCTGGCTGAAGGTGTCTCGGAGCGAAGGTGCTCGGCTGAAACGAGGGTCCTGGAGCTCCAGGAGCTGGTTCTCTTCTGGTGGCTGCGCAGCTGGGGATGTCCCACAGGGAAGCCATCATGGCCAGTTGGGGTTTGCTCGGTGACGGGAGGTGGTGTCCTGAGCTCTTCCCTTGCGTTGGCTCAATGGAGCCAATGTGACGGGAGAAAACGCGGGTTTTGCTCAATGAAGGTATCTCTTTTTTTTTTCTTTTTTTTTTTGGTCACTACTTCCTTCTTTGCAAGAAAAACAGTTCCTCCAGGTCTTGACATCTGCTGCTATTTAAAGGAACATCATCATCAGCAATCCGTTCCTCCTGGGGTCTCAAGGTATATAAAGCCTTATTCTTCCCAAATATGTGATTGAAAACAGATATTACGTGGTGGTGTCCCTTCAGATGCCATGTCAGTGATGGGAAGCTTATTAATTAATGGTTCTGCAAGACAGAAGCTGGCAACGAAGGCGGGAGGGCAGATGGAAGGTTTTAGGCAGCCTTTAGCACCCCAGGGTGGGTGGGTGGTGGCCACCTGTGGACATCCTGGAAGAGGGATCTGCAGCGCTTGCAGGTCTCCGCTTGTGCTGTTATTCGTGTTACCTGGGGATTCCCACGTGACCTCGAGCAGTTTTTTCTTGGGGCTCTGGTGAATGACCGAGTCGGAGGAAGGATTTCTCAGGTTAGCAGCCCCTTCCGCTACTTGTCACCCCCGTCGTACGCCCACGTGCGCGCCCCTGCGCTCGTGGAACCAGGAGAGCGATGGGAAAGTACACCTGGAAGCTTCTCGGAGGGTCCAAGCCGCGGAGAAAGCTCATAAAACACCTCCTTGAGGCCTGTCTCTTGCAAGAGGCTGTGTGTAACCTCCATCCTCACCCTCCGTCAGGTGGCTCGGAGGGGGAGAAGGCTGCAGAAACGCTCTCACCATACGCACCCCCGTGCTGGTGGGGAGCAGACGGCTCTTGCTCCGTATTTAGGTTTTGCAGGTTCGGTGGTGATGGTAATTATTTCTTCTAATTGCAAGCCACCGGGAAGCGAAGTAGAGCTCTGAAGCCAATAAAGGGAGCCTGCCGCCCGCCTGGTTAGCCCGTGCTGATCTCCTCCTTCAACGATAGCTTTCGGTAAATTGGAATCGCTCGGCTTAGTGGAAGGAGAGCTGCCCCTGCCTTCCTCCCTGCCCTGCGTGTGCACCCCCCCACACGAACAGGGCAAATTTAATGACTTTGCTGATGGCAAGTTAATTGTGCTCGCAGCTGGTTGGTCCTGTTGCAGTGTTCTGACACAGAGACGCGGGCCTTCGCCTGTAGGGATAGTTGGTTCCTTTCTCTTTCCACATCGAAAACGTTTGTCTTGTGTGGTTTTGTCCTTCAGAAGCAAATCCCTTTGGGAGACGTCAGGAACGGCTCGGAGCAAAGGGCATGGATGGGACAGCGCTTGGAACCGCATCATTTTTACCTCCCTCCCCAGGCTCTCAGCAAGTAACCTTTCAGTTGCCAGGGCCATAAAAAATGTCAAGGGTGATTAAAAACGTGACAGCTGGTGCATCTATCTCAATGCACTCGGGTCCTTCAGGTTTTCCTCGCTCCCCCCGGGACGGACTCTCCTGATATCCGTTGTCGGTCTCCAGCGCTCCCCGTGGCCGCTGCCTGAGCGCCCGGCAGGATTCGGTCCACGCTCGGCGCATCTCTCCAAGCTTTGTGTCCGCTTTGATCCGAACCGTGCCTCCGTCCCCGCCGTGCTGGGTGTCCTGCCCGCGGGCTGCGCTGGGAGCCTGTGCTCCGTACACCGGGCCTCAAATGTTTATTACATCTGGTATGTTTTCTATGCAAAACAGGGTGTTTTTTTTTTAAGAAAGAGGTTTGTTGTTTTTTTTTTTTAAATGGACTAAAAATTTTTACTGGGGCATCTGGTTTTGCGAATATTTGGAAAAGTTGACATTTTTTCAATCTTGCCAGTAAAAATAAGCCAGCTTCTTGCCCACGGCAATCAAAAACTCTGAAGCGGATCATTTGGGGGGGTTTATGTAACTATTTTTATGACACCGAATGAACAGAAGATGCTTTTCTCATTAGAACATGTTCCGTATCCTAAATAATAGCTGCTGATTTCTTGGCTTATGTAGACCTACGTGACTTGCAGCAGTTAAGAATTTGTCACAAAGTTTCGAGAAAGCTCTGAAAGTGTGAACGAGGAGAAAGAGGAGCTTTTGTTTTCCTTCTGAGATATTCATGTTCTTGTTGAAGGCTATGCCTGGATTCACTCCGCTGATGTTTTTAACCGTGAGACTTTCACCGGTCTCCCCCAGGACGCGGGGAGCTGAAGCCGGGCGCCGCGGAGAGTAGCTCAAAGGTTCCCCAAGCAAACTACAGGGATCTGAGGGAATTCAACCCCGGGGATGGGGTGAACCCAGGCACCGCAGCTGCTTCAAGCTTTTTACAGCTATTGCTTCCTGGGAACGACCGTAAGGTCACAGGATCCGGCTTATTTGTGTGTTGCTTTCTGACCTACTGAATTGTGATCTTTTTTTTTTTTTTCTCGTGCCTGTTGCACTTGGATATAGTTTTGACAGAAGCCGAAAAGAGACCCCCTGGGGCAGAGGGAGGAATTGGACCCGCGTCTCTCACATCCCAGCTGAGCTCCCTGATGCCTGTGTATGGCATGGAAGGGCAACACAAACGCTTTTATTTTGTTTCATTAAAAAAAAAAAAAAAAGAAAAAAAAAGAGGAGGGAAGGGGAATAGGAATGAAAAAAATTCTGGAACTGATCCTGTACCTGTGTGCTAGAAAACCCCCTGCGTGTGATGGCCCCCAGTGCCAGGCGGCAAACCTTCTTGGGAAGAAATTCTTTGCTGTGAGGGCGGTGAGCCCCTGGCCCAGGTTGCCCAGAGAAGCTGTGGCTGCCCCATCCCTGGAGGGGTTCAAGGCCAGGTTGGACGGGGCTTGGAGCAGCCTGGGCTGGTGGGAGGTGTCCCTGCCCAGGGCAGGGGGGCGAACTGGATGGTTTTTAAGGTCCCTTCCAACCCAAACCATTCCATGATCTTGGGAAGCTTTAGCTCCAGCTGAGACAGAACTTTGCGCACCAAATCCAGGTGTGTTTTCAGCTTATCGTATGTCTGGGCACATCTTGATGCTGGCGGGAGGAAGGTGGCAGGAATAAGGATGGAGGGATGGCACGGGGAGAGCCCCGCAGCTGCAGCTCGTGCCCAGCCTTGCTCGTGGCCATCGTTGCAGTCACCGTAGTTGTGGTTCGCTGGTCCATAAAATCCATGGAGCAGCGGCTCTGCTGAAGGGTCCATCACCCACCTGACCCAGGGTGAGATGGCTCAGGGACCTCCATGACCAGAAATCCAGCCCTGTGGAAGGAAGGGAAGGGGTTTCCACTGGTTTAGCCGGGCGAAGTGGCTCCCGGTGAGCTGGGCTGACAGCGGTGCCGTGGGATGGTGCTGGTGGAGGATCCAGCCCGGCCCTTGGGGTCACGGCGGCCACCGCCTTGGCACAACCACAGCACCAAACCGCACCCCTGGACAGTCCCGCGGTGCAGTCTGGCCTCGTGCCTGGATTGTGAAAGTGCGGTAAAGGGCAGAGTTGTTGTTTTGGCCTTAATGTTTGTCCCACAGCATTTAAAAAAAAAAAAAAAAAAAAGAAAAATTCTGGAAAAGCCCACAAGGACAAAGTCCTGACATATTTGGTTTATTTAGATTTACTGAAGTGCTGCTGGGCTTGTCTCAGCCTGCTGCCGGTGCCAGGGTTTCTGTAACGCTCCCCGGCTCCGGTTTGCACATGCATATACACACATGTGTGTAATTAGTCGCATATATGACCTGTTATAGACGATGCTGCTTACAGCATCCAGTACACACACAACACAAGCTGGACACTTACAGATTTGGATCATTCTCTCCCACCACCGGCAGCCCCGCGGGCTCGGAGTAGCTGACCGAGCCGCTTCCCCCACCGGCCTTGGTAACCCGTAGCTGCACTGGATCACGTCCTTCCAGAAGAGAAATTCACTCTTTGCTTTGAAGACAGCGAGGGCTGAGGCATCTGCCGCATTCCTTCCTGACGTGTTCCAGCGGTTGGCTGCCCTCGTTCAAAACCAGATGTCTCCTCTCCGATCTGAATGCTGCTGACTTTGAATTCCTGCCATTAGACCTTCTCCTGCTCGTTCCTGAGAGAGGTGACGAGCCCCAGGTTACCAGATATCCCAGCTGCCACTGCCACCCAACGGAGCACGCACCTCAGGTGTCCTAAACCAGCTTTCTTTCCCTCGGTGTTACTAAAGCAGAGCTATTGGGGTCAGAAAGATCAACGACATCGTAAAACACTTCAAGCGTATTCCTTTGCGTTGTGTCTTGGCTGTGGTGGCCGTTGGGTGGAAACAAGGCTTTAATGTGCACAGCCGTTGTCTGGTTTTCCCATTGCTGATTCTTCTTTGACCTACCTGCTTGGTAAAATGACATGGTTCTGTCCTTAGTTCAATTTTCCTCCTCTTAGAGAGCGATAAATCTGTTAGAATGTGAATTTTCTTTTTTCCCCCCCTGTTTTTTATTTATTTATTTATTTATTGCTTTATAGCTTGCCATAAATATTCCATAGTATCACCTTACAGTGATTTTTGTGGCTAAGGGGTTGATCCAGTTTCTGGTTGAGCAATGGGTGTTACTTCCACAAGGAGTTCCCATCAGGATGCAGGGGAGGCAATGGACAGCCTGATTGCTGGTGCCAGTGAAGCCAGCGTGCAAGTCTTCATGAAGAAGAAAGTCAGGATTTTCTTCTTATCGATAGTTTAAAGGTCAAACATCTTTTTGTTTCTCAGCCTCATGTACAGAACAATTTAGCTTTTCACTGTGGTGCTGTCCTTCCACCTCCTTCCCTTGTAGATTTTGCTCTTAATTTCATTTCCTTGCAGCCCCACCTTTGGAAGCCAAGGCAGGAACACCGGCAGGACAGTGTGTGAGACCAGGAAATTTCCCAGAGGGGTCTGATCCTGCAAAACGCCGGGGCTCTGCTTTCAGGATTGAATGTTGGGCACTTATAAATGGAGGGGGAACCTGGTCTCAGCTCATTTTAAGCAACATTGGCATTTTTTGGGAGTCAATTTAGGAAGACTGAAAGGAAGCGAAGTGGTGTTCATACAGCCAATGGAAGTACTTGCGCTCTCTCCCAGCCCCATAATTACATCGTGGTAATTCAGAGGAGTAGCGCGTGCTCGTTTACGGAATAAGTGCTACGGAAGAATTATCGCTGGTCAGAGGAGATATGTGCTTAATGCAAAAAAGAGCCCGAGATTGCGAAGCTGCTCAGCGCAGCCCATAGCTGAGGCATGTTGTGATACCCCTGGGTAAAGATCAAACTGGAAAGGACTTGCCGACATCTGATTCTCCTCAATTTTAGTTGGATCCAAATCTAGCAAAAGGGCATTTTTGTGTCTGGTCACAGTCCAAAAAGATATAGCAAAATCACCTGGAGTTACAAATGTGTTGCAGAACCTGTCCCTAATCACATTAAGAGCTCTAAACTGTAAGGCTCAATTGTTTGCCAAATGAAATATTCTCCTCCGGTATTTGCAGAAAGGAATTACAGCCTGTGAGTAATGTTTTTCATTTGGTATCGAAGTACGGTTTCTGCTTTATGGACCCAATCCTGAGCTCGGGGAAGGAGTCGTTAAAAAGGCTTTGTTTGGCTGGGGAAGAAGGGCAAAGTTACTCCGTCTTCACATCCACCTTGGGACTGGGACCCTCGGACCTGGGGGATGACCCCACCAGGCTGGTCCTACCTGCTTTGCATGAAGCCGTGGTGTTGGTGACACAGGGGATCTCAGACGATGTGTTCTGGGCTCTGGTTTTCCAGCTGGGCTTTTGAGCCCTTGAGGTTCGTGATGTCAAACTTTCTTCTGTCGTTCTGTGAGAAATGGTGGTTGTTGGGGACTTTGAGGTTGTGCTTAAAAAGCCAGGAAGGCTGTTGTAACCACAGGACTCTGGTCTCCAGAGCTCAAATGACAGTCCCTAAGGTTGTGAGGCGCGCTGCAGAAACGTCTGGCAGCTGCTCGGGGTGCGCTGGTGTCCCTCCAGCTGCTTCAACACGTGACAGGGACCAGTGGACTCTTGCTCCAGCTTTCAAGTGCCCCTAGCCCTTTCTTTTGGTCCACGCTGCTGTTAGCAGCTGTTGGCCACCGGCCGTGGACTCTGGTCTGCTGCTCACCTGTGGTTTGTGCACAAACTCCCGGACTCCGTATCCCCCAATAAACCCGTGAATCGGGTGACGTGGAGCCCTTGCAGCAGGTCAGAGGAGGGGACAGCGAAATCCAAGAAAGCAAAATATTCAAGGCACCGAGTCCACTGCTGAGAGGAGAAGCGAGGCGAGATGGTTGAGAGAGCTCCAGTCTCCCGGACATCGTGGGCGCACCTCACGCAGACTTTGTAAGTACAAGCTGGGAGAGCCGAGTCAGCTCCGAGGGCAGCGGGGAGATGCTCTTTGCTTAATCCAGCGCTGCCGCTGAAGGAACCGCCCATCACGCCGCGCTTAATTACATCTACACTGGAGGAAACGCTTGCCGAGAGTCTCCCCGTGTCCCAGAGAAAGGAGAACCCAAAATGGCTCTGTACTACCCGATACGTTAAGCTAGGGGCAGGAGGGTGGGGGAGGCAGGGTAATCCCTTGGGAAGAGCAGAGCGGTCCCTCCCGGCTGCCCGGCGAGCCGCAGCCTGCCCCCGCCATGCCCCCTCCTCGTCCCGCGGGAGGAAGCGCGGGGCCGGGGCAGCAGCCGTGCCCTGGGGATTTTGGCCTGACTTCTTGCAGTGTCTTAATGTGCCCCAGCTGGCAGCAATAATTGGAGAGTTATTAAATAACTGTCTGCAGTGACATACAATCTGCAGAGCACTGTCCCAATTATTTTTCATTTGCTTCCCTCTATCTCAACGTGTCTCTATCTGCCCATCCTGCCCTGCCGCCGTTCCCATGAACGGTTTACTGTAGCGATTGTAGGGTACCGAGATCTTCTGCAACAAAGAAACTACTTTATTTTCTGCCATGGTTAATGCCCCAGTTTAATGAGTCCTTCATATCATTCTCACCACCCTAAATTAAAGGGTAGCCTATGCAATTAAACTGTTTAGGTTTCAGAATGCCCCCTCTCACAGTTATCTGCAAAATGGGTTGAAATGCAGCTGCTACTAATATTGCTCGTATTAAAACTGGCAAAGGAAAAACCACTTTCATCTCTTTATTTTTAGTAGCCTGCCTTTACTTTCAATTAAACCAATTATTTGCACCAGCTTGTTCCTGATCATTGTCCCATGAGATTTTCCTAGCCAGGAAATATTCTGTGCGACACATAACTCTGGATGCTTAGACCTTAATGTTTGTGTCTTTCAGGAATAAGGAGAGAGCTGGGATTTGCGGCCGAGTCTTAGCCTGATTTACACTAATGTTAATCCAGAGTAAAGCTGTAGTCCGCAGTGGGTTTACTCTAGGTTTAAGCTTTGGTAGATCAGAATTTGCTCTTTTTTTTTCCTTTTTTTTTTTTTTTTTTTTTAAAAATAGAAGCTAATGAAGAAAAGAAGTTCCCTGGCACCCTTCTCCTCAGGTCTCTTCTTTGCATCTGGACCATGTCGCTGTATTACCAAGGGTCAGAAAACAACCTGCATTAGTAGAGCATCCTCCAGGACCCCTGGATTCTTTCCATCAGGAGCTGCTTCCCCCGTCCCCGGTGCCCAGCCCACTCGAGGTGAAAAGCGGCTGCTCCTTAAGGAGTGGAAAGAGGTTTGTCACCGCTTGGGTGAGCGGGGAGGAGAGTGGGGACCCCCCCAGCACACAGCAGCGCTGAGCAACTCGGGGGCTCGCACCCAGAGGTCCCTCCCAAACCCCACCTCACGCTCTGTGGGATTTTTATCAGGGCAGGGAAGGTTGGGGCGCACGGAGAGACAAAAGAGAAACACTGAAACGACAGCTGAGGGACAGGAGGGAGCGACTGGGTGTTTATTTTTAGGCAAAATGTAATTACCCGCTGGATTTAGCTGAGTCAGTGGAGCTGCACGTCCCAACCTCGCAGCCCTGGCGGGGGTCGGGGTTCTCCGGCAGCGCGGGAAGCAGCAGGTCGGGCGCAGCGCCTGGGGGGTTCCCTCTTGTTTGCCTGGGTGGAAGCAGAAGCATCCATCCCGGCAGCCTCGCCCTCCGAAGCACTCGCGGGTAAACACTGTCGCGTTAGCAGGGTCGCCTCTTGCAGAAAGTGCCGTAGACTCCAGGAGTCAGAAGTTTGTTTTTTTTTCCTCTTGTCCCCAAAACGTCAAAACAGAAGCGTGAATAAATGGGATAAGAAAGAGCTCTTTTCCGGCGTTTAGCTGAGAAGGGCTCTGCAGCAATCCAAGGCATTAGATTTGTGATGCCTCTGCAGTGAAGTTTCCTCCTGCCCCAAACCTGTTAAGTTCCAATATTCATTTTAATGATCTCATTTTCAGAAACAATGGAAAGAAAAACGATACATTCAACAGAAATGAGATTAGAAAAGGGAGGGGAATGAATTACAAATGCAAGAGTCTGTAGTTGTTCCAAGGAAGATAAATCCCATTTTAAGCGGTCTCCAGTGAAACAGCTTCTTGCTGAGAATAAAACAAAATAAACCTGCTTTTGTTGATAAATACAAGTGTGAGGCAGTGTCAGGGAGTGTTTTCTAACACTAGTTGGTTGTCACGGTATCTTGGGACGGACGATACCTGGGTTTTATTCTTGGCCTTGCCACCGTCCCTCTGCAGCAAATCATCCAACACCCCGGGCTGAAGGTGCAGCGCGATCTGCGAAAATCAAACTCAGGCGAACAAACGTACCAATGGCATCAGTGTGTAACTCCTGGTGAAGCTGTCGCTGCCAGGCTTCTACCTCAACAGCATCATGAGCTCTGGAGTGCATAAGGAATTGGAAGGTGCAAATTAGTGTCATTTCAGCAGCCCACAATTTGCTTCAGACTATTGTGGGAAAGGCTGTCGCTGGGAGAGATGTTTTAATTTGGGACTGGATCTTGCATGGCAATGAACTCTTGTGTGTCCCCCAATGTAGACACGATGCCAGTGTCAGGTTTTCTGTCCGCGTGAGTGGCAGGCAGCCGCAGAGGCATTTGCTCTGCAGAACTCTCCCCGAGTCCCTTCTCCATCTCGTCCTCGAGCTGCAGCGAGGAAGGACCGTATCAGGGATCACTACGCGGGACTGAACGGCAAAGACCCACCAGCCCAGCAGCATGGTAACGCCACCGCCTTTGCTCTCACCTAATGGCAAACAGATCGGCCTTTTCCATCCTGCACCTGGCTGACCAGGAGGGAAGCGCTGGCCTGAGCCACGGTGGGCTGGGGTGAGGTATCCCTAGAAAGAACGTACCCTGGGAGCTGGCAGGCGTCGAGCCGGGCTACGTAGAGCTGCACGAAACAACGCCGCAGTCAGCAGCCACGCGGGCTGGAGCTGGAGAGCGGCCGGCCCTCCTCGCTGGGGAGCTAACGATTCCCTTCAGGATTGCGTCATTAGATTCAAACTGAGTCATTATGAGGCGATTTGGGGAAACAAGTCGGAATTCATTACTGAGCAAAGGCGCTGGAGCCGTTGCAAGAGCCTCCTGTCGGGTAGGTGCTCACGGCCAGCCCATCGCTCCCAGGGCCACCGGCGGCTTTTCCTGCGGTGGCTGGAGCCGAGAGCCATGGCCGAGGTGGGCTGGCAGGATTCTCCTCTTACACCACCCGCAGCTGCTTTCTGCCTGCCTCCCGCCATCTGCTTTCCCCAAGGCACCGTTATAAGAACAAACCCTAGGGCAGAGGCACTGGAATCACAAAAATTGCACCCGTGCAACCCTGGGGCAAAGGCACACCCGCTGCTGGCGGGGATGGCACCCCGTCCTCCAGTGGCCTGGCTGCTCCCAGCCCCTTTGCTCTGCCCAGACGGAGCGATGTTTGCCTGCCCCGCTCGCTGTCTGCCCCTGCTGGCGCCTCTGCCGGGGGGGCACAGCTTCGCACGGCTCTCTGCAGCGGGGGGCGCTTCTGCCATCGGGAAAAGCATTTTCGTCAGGCACAGTGGAGGGTCTGGAAAGGCGTTACCTGCCAGCCGTTTTGTAGCGGGTTCAGCAGTTATCTTGGAAACCCAACAAAATCACCTGGCTGGTATCATCGGCATCTGGGCTACAACTCGTTCTGCAAAGCCGCTGCTGAGCCACAGGAGGATTTCTGCCCCACGGTCGCAAAGTGTTGGCTTCAAAATTCTGGGTGGGGACAGCAACGTCCTTGATGAGGGCAGGGAACGTGGTGGGAAGGATGGCTGAGGGGTTGAGAGAGCGGCAAGAGAAAAGGAGCTTGGGGAACAATCCAAGGCTTGATTGTACGTTGGCTTGTACTGACGCACCTATCTGATCATCAGCAAGCAGAGATCAATTATTCAGGAAGTTTAATCACCTACGAGGAGTGCATATTAACATCAGTTTGACGACTAAGGAAACAAGGGCATGGACGCAGACCAGGGCTGGATGGATACAGGCCTGCTACTTGCCTCTGCAGAAAGGTTTTATCCCAAAATAACTGCTGTGAGAGCCTGAGCTGTGGCCGCTGAAGATGAG
Organism: Chroicocephalus ridibundus; assembly: GCF_963924245.1. Taxonomy (NCBI): domain Eukaryota; kingdom Metazoa; phylum Chordata; class Aves; order Charadriiformes; family Laridae; genus Chroicocephalus; species Chroicocephalus ridibundus. The sequence goes on from NC_086292.1 coordinate 46,537,641, forward strand.
CTGGGGTCTTTGTTAATATGTGTATAAAGACGCGAGGCCTGGGTGTTTACTGAAAAAGAAGATACTGATGTCTTTGCAAATAAAATAAACAAATGTTGGCCCAGTGAGGGAGAAAAATCAATTCAGAAATACCTTGAATAGTGAGGAAACTCCTCAAGGATCAGCTATGGCGAAGACGGTGAAACCCCAGTGAGGCGAGCGAGTCGACGGGCAGTGCAGACAACAGAGGACAGACCCGCTGAGCTTCTCCTGTGAGCCATTTTCTAGGGAGCTCCGCGCCACGGCTGCTGGAAGAGATGGTGGATGGCTGATCCCAGGGAACACCTCCGCCATCTCGGCGTGACTCGCCAGGAATGAGGCGATTTAAAGGAACTGAGCAAGGTACAGGGTGGAGAAGAGGATTTTAAACACAGGGCTCAGGGCATCGCAGACCTCTCACTACTCCTGCCCCACACGGTACTTACCGTAGGACCGGCAACAGGAAAAAAAAGGCTTGGTGTGGTCTCACAGCTGCGTCTGCCTGTGATGCCAAAGCCACGCAGCACAGGTGACCCTCTGGGACACCGGGGTGGCAGTGCACCTTCTGCCCAGTGGCTGCAGGCTTGGGACTGGCTGTACTGGGTCAGCCCTCCAAAACTCGTGCCACAAAATCACGTCACCTTTGTGAATCAGAAGTCGCACTTCAGGAGGTTTATTTTTCCCCAAACTCCTGGCAAAAAGGCAGCAGCTCCCAGTAGGGCCAGTTGTTTGTGTGAGGGAGAAACTCGGTAAAAACATGGTGAATTCGGGTATAAAGGGTTTCCTTTGCTTCCTCAGCAAAACAGTGTCTTACAACAAATAACTGCATACCCCCAGCCTTGTTCTGTCCTGGGCGATGCTTAAACCGTCAATAACCATGAGGCTGCTGTCACAGTGCTGCTCAATGGGGTTGACAGATCATATCTCTAAGGTCCCTTTATTGGACCTTGTTCCCAGAAAAGCTTGCAAATTGCTCTGATCTTACCAGACAAAGGCGTTGCTCACTCTCGGAGTCCTTGGATATCCTACACAATAAGGTAGGAATTGGTGAGAATTACCTGAGATAAAATATCCCTTACAACATCAAAGTTCCAGATCTCTTAGCTGTCAGCCGCGGGTATGTGAAAGTCCTGACAGGCTGAAGATAGAAGGAAGAGATAAAGCAAAAGAGAAGAGGGGGGACAAAAATGGAGAAATTCTCTGAATGAAACGTTATATCATTGGATTTGGCACAAAGATTTCGGTGCAACAGGTCTATAGGGCTCACTGGGGTGTGAGCAAGGCACAGGGCTTTCGCCTTTTGAAAGGAATGAGCAGCAGCTGGTACCAGGCGGCCGAGGATGGATCCTGATCTTTGTTACACCAATGGATAAGGGAAGCAGGAGTGACAGAGATCAGGATACAGCTAAATCATGATTGTGCCACCCCTCCATCTTCCCCATCTTTGTGCTCTAAGCTCTTGGTTGCGTCTTCACAGAAAGATGACTGAAGTGGGTCAGCCACCGAGGGGGAAATGCTGGTATAACACAAAACACCGGCTTTTTGACACCTTTGCTCTGTTCGGTTAACGATGAGGCTCCTTGTGGAGGGTTGATCTCCCCGGGTTGTTCGCAGTACCTATGGCAGGAGAGCTGGGGTCGGGCTTTTACCTAGCGCAGCCCAACCTGGATGAGTAATCTGACTGCAGAAGCCCAGGTTTTGGGCAGTAAAACCACAGGTGAGTCTGAAATAATTTCACTGGATCAGATTCAAAGAGGTTGAGCTGAAAGGGGATCCGGCTTCTTCGTTTAAAACCCTGCCCTTTTCCCACTGCAAAGACTGGACAGACCTTCCCTTTGCCCACTTCTCCCGCGCACCTAATCCTCCTCCCAGCACTATGTTTTAGGGCAGATCAAATACCCTTATGTTCTTAGAAAGGCCGGTTTTTTGGCAAATGCACAAAATACTTTTCTCAAATGACATAAATATTGTATGTTATTCGCTGCCTTGCCAAAATGCAAACACACACACACGCACTCCTAACTAAGCAACATTCTTTAAAAGTCAAGGTTGTTGCTTAGAAAGAAATATATATAGCATTTTATAAATCCAAATAGATTGCGCAGTGCGCGTGTTGAAAATATGTACAAAAAATGGGACCCCAAAACTCCATTAAACCCCTTCTGAGACAATACATCACTGCACCTTTATATTGCACAGAGGGGTTTAACAACCCTTCTCCAGGAAAATATTTTACTAGGTAACAAAAAAAAAAAGTTATTGAAAACACATATATTTGATACTTTTGGCAATTCGTTTTACTACTTGCATTTCCAATTCATTGGTATAGTTCATGAAAAAAAATATTTTCGCAGTTGGGTCATGTTATTATTTCTCTAATTTTTTTTTTTTTTCTACTTGAAAGTCACCATAAGATTTCTTCCTGCGAAACAACAAAGACAGACAAATGCTGTTTGCCCACTTTGGTGATCCTGTAGAAGTTTTAGGGAAACAGGGTCTGCTGTAAGCGTAGAATACACACAAACGTGCCTACAGGAAATTATGGCATCTTTGTGCACTTCTGTATAACTGTTATATCTGAAACAGCTGAAAAAAGAGCCAGGGGAAGAACTGCTATGTTGAATCCTCCAGGGAACCAAAAGAAGGTATCATTTACTAGGCAATATTAAACTCTTTTTAAAAAATTAGATAATTTTGCATCCGATCACCCAAACTGCCCCTGGCGCTCACCCGTTGCGTGCCTTGGTTAAATCTCTTCATCTCACCCTCTAGCACTGCTCTTCTCTTGGCCGGTGTGAACACACCTCTCCGGGTGGAAGCCTGGCTTGAATTTGGCCTGCCCACAAACGATCCCAGAAGCAGGCAAAGGAAGGGAGAGGAGATAAGCTCTTCCTAAATCAGACTAACAGCACATCCACACCACAGACCTAACTTAGGGTCAGATTCAAGTCTGCTATGTCCTTTTGGTATCTAGAGAATGACTTTTCACTCAAAGGTGTTTGTGCTTTAAGCCCATTTTAGCTGACCATCATGGAAATGCTAGGCTCTTTTCAGTGGTGGCCAGCAACGGGACAAGAGGTAATGGGCACAAACTTGGACATAGGAAGTTCCATCTACGCATGAGGAGAAACTTTTTTACTTTGAGGGTGGCAGAGCCCTGGCACAGGCTGCCCAGAGAGGTGCTGGAGTCTCCGTCTCTGGAGACATTCCAACCCCGCCTGGACGCGTTCCTGTGCCACCTGCTGTGGGTGACCCTGCTCTGGCAGAGGGTTGGACTAGATGATCTCCAGAGGTCCCTTCCAACCCCCACCATTCTGTGATGCTGTGAAATATGGGCACGTGCTGGGCTTTTTGTTTTTCCTTGGGCAGATAACACCCATTTCGAAACAAACCTAAACCATAGGCGTGACCCTGCCTGCCTGCAATCCTCCCATCTCCCTCCCCACCTGCCTCTTTCCTTCACATACCTCCAAGACGACTTTGATGGAGAGGTTCCATTCTACTAATGTGCAAAGAACCAAGTAATATATACCCCTGGAAGCACTGGTGACATGCAGACTTGGTGACGGCTGAAGCATAGAGGCACTTCATGGGCTGTGACTCTGCAGGATAGTTTCTGATTCCTGAACCCCAGTTTTGGTCATCTATGAAGACCAACGCTGAACATCCACACAAGGATTTCTGCCTATTTAACCAAACTCGTCCTGGGCCATGTGTGTGCTTACCTCTGAAGAGCTTACTTCCCGCAACACTACAAGTAAGTCTAATCTTTGCTTTGGGAGAGATACTGTAAGTACCCACGAGCACGATGTGTCCTTGTCTGTCCAGAGAACAGTGATTTTTCCCTTTTAATTGCTTCCTGTGTGACACATTTCATTAGTTCCCAGCTTCTTGCCAGTTATCTTCTCCTCACTGCATTTGTTCCTCTCTGTGTGCATAAATATGACCATGACAGTCCATCAGAAAATGTGCAATCAATTTGAAAGATTAATGAATCTCACGCTTTTCCTCTCTCCTCCTCCCCAAATTAGAAAGCCCACTCTGTAGTTTCCAGCACACATCTATCATTATGTACTCCTGGGTTTCAGGTAAATTAGCAACCTGATTCTTTTCCCTGCTGTCACTTAGAAGAAAAGGGCTTCTTATTTGCCATCCAAGGAAAGGTACAGTAAACCTAGAACTAGATAAAAGGGAAGTAATCAAATATATTTAACTGGACTCAGCCAAATCCCATTATTTGTATAGGTGTTAGCAGGGGCTAACAGGGTGTTTGAAGGGGCAGTTTGAAGAATTAGGATAGCCTTGTCTCTATTAGGAAGTAGTACTGATTGGTTGAACAGCATGATTTCTGAGCTAGTGTTCTTCTACTTACTTAAAATGAGAAGTTCAGGGGTTTTTTATATGTGTGTGTGTATATATATATATATATTTATATATATGAATTGCTATGGTGAGCTTGGCAGATATTAAAAAATGTTACACATCCTTGCTCTTCCGCTAACCACGTGTATTTGGGGTGAACACAGCATCCCTCTGTTTTACTTGCATAGATGGGAAATGCCTCAGTGTAGGAAGTTTCCTTGGATCGTCCTTCTCACTTCTACCTGAAGGAAGCAGGGAAAATCATTTCAAATAAGTCACCTCCTACGTATCAGAGGGCACCACCTCCCCGCTGTGGTGGAGAAGAACCAGCCTGTGGGCTATTGGGAAAATGCTGGGGGGAACGGAGCAGCCGTAGTAAAGGAACATGCTGGGAGTATCTTACGGAGATAATAACCATGGTGAGGGTTGTAGGACAACACAGAAAGCCTTCAACTGGTGCTAGGACCACAAGTTTTGAAAATATATGGACAACATCATGACAGTGCTTATACAAGCGGTGTTCCTTCCCTTGGCTGTGTGGGAAAGGAAGAATGCGCCACCTCTAGACGGCTGCGATGGACGGTTGTGTGCACAAGTACCTTCCTCTTCAGAAATCCCTCCAGTGCCAAAACACCCAGAGTACAAGGATCAAGACTCATCTAATCGGGAAATACAGCAAAACCACCTCTGTACCCTCGTCCACACGACCAAGTTATCTTTCGGTTTTCCCTGTGCAAACAGTGCAGGTTTTGCTGTGAAACAATTTGATTAAGATGGTCCAACGCAAGCATTGAAATCCAGGTCCAGAGACTGAGAGAAAACCTCCCCTGGACTGTGCTCGTGCCAGCACACAGCTTTTCTCGGCTCGATTTTGTGCACAGAAGACACTGGTTTGTGTGCTAGCCTGCCAGGTACGTAACTGTGGCTCTGCAGGAAGCCCTGTATCTTCAGGATGATGAACTAGCTCACCCTGATGTAAATGAGCATAACGAGATGAGACACCTTCGGGTCCCAGACTCCAGTTTTACTTTGCTGAGATGAAACGTTACAACTCAATGTTGTTTCAGTACTTTGGGGAGAAGGAGGAGGGAGACAAGAGTCCCCACATTGGTTTTTTACATGCCTGAGTCAAATTACCCTCCTTTCTGTGGGGCTTCTTCTGAAATAACAGATCTTACTGTAACCAAATATTGCCATCCAGGAAAGCCATTTTGCAACAGGCAAGGAGGCTTCTTCCTTCTCAGCAGCCACTGAAAAGGCCCTTTGTTCTCAGGCTGAACACCTGGAGAGTGTTATCAGCAGAGGCCTCTCCAGGCCGGCACTCTGAGCAGCTGCCACAAGACCCAGTGGCATTGGCATCAGCACCTGGGAGTTGCTGGCACCCGAAAACCATCCCGCCTGGGCCATTGTGTGGGCAACTTGCAGTTGCTCCTCTCTTCCATGGGAAGCAGGGAAACTGGCCCAGCCTGTGTTTTCTTTCTTTTCCCCATCCTAAAATGAGCAGCCTCACTGCAAATGGTCTTTAGACAACGTCGAGGAGGTGACACCTCTGTAAAGAATGGAGAACAAGCCGTGGGCATTTCTGTGCCTTTCTGGAGAAACTGGTAACATGAGTGGCGAGGGGCTTACACAGAGCACCGGCATCCTGGGCACATGGTTTGAAACTGCACCTCGAAGAGTACAAGGTGGAACTGTTGGCTGGCGTGAGGGGCAGGGCATCCGTCCACCAAAGAGGGAATCGCCTGATGTGACCCGGGACAAGACTGCACGCCCGGCTGTCCCTGGGCACAGCTTCCTGCTCTGTCTGTACCATCAGCACTGCTTCTGTTTGTGTCCATGAGAAGCCAGTCAGACCCACATCTGCTCAGAAACTCAAGGAAACCCAACTCATCCAACCCAGCAGGTAATGTAATGTCCCGAGGGCAGAGGGTCCTTTTCCATACACCTCACAGTAGAACTACACTGTATAAACCATCGCTGCCAGGCACATCAGCTTCAAAAACCAAAAGGTTTTCATTCTTTCACTGCATTTTACGTGATTAAAAGAAAAATCTGCACAGAGGGAGGAAAGCTGGAGAGTGAGAAAGCAGGGGCTGTCAGGCATAGATCTGCCGTGGGGTAACCTGAAGAGCTGCCTACACCAACTGTGCTGAGTCTGTGAGGATTCTACCAGTGGCCTCAGTGGATTGTGTCTGCAACCTGTGAGTTATTTAACAGGTCCAGGTCTACAGGCCTTTCTTTGCATATTGATTTTCCACTAAAGTCACAGGCTGGACAGCCCACGTCAAATTAAAAAAAAAAAAAAAAAAAAAAAAAGAGAGAGAAAATACATCTTTCTTCCTTTCCTGATAATCCAGATAAAATACTGACTCCTACAAGGGAGTCATACATTGGAGGATTTCAGCAATGCCTCATCACAGGATGCACAGCTCTGCGAAGTATTCATTCTGGAGTAGATCTGCCAAATACCGAGAGCAAATTGCATAATGTGAGAAGGGACAGACTACAGCTAAAGCTCCATCCTCCGCAGTGGCAGTTCAGGGTTAACAGCACGAGTTCTTCCACACGTGATGGCATCATTTCTTTTTTCTTTGGACTGTAGCAGTGAAAGAGCAAGCATTTCAAAAAATGAGACCTTTGAGTGCCAGCGCTCAGTCCCTGTGAGGTTCGGATAAACTGACAAAATAACATCCTGCAAAAGCTTTACCTGGGACAAACCATGATTTCTGTGTTCATGTTCAGGCAGTCTGTAGTGTACAGGCCACTTTAAACCTTGGTCTCTGTCCAGACACCAGGACCAGCTCTCCCATGACTATATGTTTCCATCTCTTTCTAATATTCCTCCCTTTCTTCCTCCCGAAGGGAAAATTTCCAGGTTTGTTCCTTTTAACTTTGTTGATGGTAGCACTCTTGACAGAAGGACTTAGTGTCTATTTAGTGTCTTTGCAAGGAAAAGGGAGAAACTTCTCAGTTACATAAAAGTTTGTATCAAAATTCAAGAATCCGGATTAATTATAGGAGACTTGCCTTGTATCATTCAATTTGTTTGAATAGCTTTAAAGATTAAGCAGATCCAAGGCCTAACAGAACCAGAGCCAGTAAGACAATAGCTGAGATTTTCCTTTGAAACAAAATATACAGGTGGTTTCTGTGAGTTTCTGTGTCTATCTGCCCGGCTTTTTTATTTTTATGTCGTATCCAATATCACAGAACCTGGCAGTAGAAATCATATAGCAATTTGTGAAAGCTTGTTGCTGTTCTAGATATCATATAGTCTGTTCCACACCAGCAAAGACAAAACCAATGCCTTTCCTCTTCGAGATTTCATTCAAAGGATAATGATCTCTGGTAACAAAATATTTGGCAGTAGCATTATTTAAAATGCACAGAGGAAATGTTTGTCCCTAATTCAAGGGACTGTGGTCACACAGTCTCTATTCACTTGGTATTTACCAACGAATGCCAAAGGCTAATCTACAAAAAGCCCAGGAACAGTGTTAAGTTTATCGCACTCCATCCTTAACCCATCCCATTGTAAGGGACAAAAAAAAGGAATTGCTGAATTTCTTTGTGGCCAGAAAACTTATAAACTCTGTGTTATACCCAGCAGGCTGTAATGGCTCCTTCGGCAAATATCTAATTAAGCGGTTGGGGTGGTGGTTTTTTTTTTCTTTCACTGCATACTTTTGTGTTTTAAAATCCCTTTGCATTAAGCGACTTCTCGAGTTTTCCAAACTTCTCACACGCACAGAAGAGGGAAGTAAGAAAAAAAGCAGAGGGGAGATTTCGGTCGTGGGAACAGGAGTCAGAGACGGGGATTTGCAAAGGCTAAAGGCAAATCCTCCCCGAAATCTCCATCTAAAACACCGAAAACCGCAGCCGCGACCTGCCTGGGGCCGTTGGCTGTCTAGAGGGGGAGAAATAAAACCAGCCCGAGGGGCACGTCCGCCCGTGGGGAGGTGTCGGGGGGTCGCTCCCCGAAACCCAAAAGCAGTTAAAACACGGCGCAGGACACGGCCTGGCGGCGGCCCATTGGGGAAGGGACGGGTTTGCTTTTAATTGTGCAAATCTGGAATTTGTGATGTTTTACCGGCCCCGGCTCGGTATTCACTCCCTCCGCGGGTCCCCGCGGCCGCCCGGCACCGCGAACCCCCGTTTTTTCCCCCGGAGCACCGAAAGGCGCTGAGCGGTGTCAGCACGATCGCGGCTGGCCCTGCTCGCCGATGTCGCGATGGTGCCCGGCGCCCCCGGGGTAGGGAGGAACCGCCCCGGGGGGGCGAGAGAGGAGCCGAGCATCCACCCCACTCCGCTTCTCTCTTCTAGGAGAGGTGCTCGGCTTCAGCGAGGACCGCGGGGAGGTGAGAAAACTGCGGATCTCCGGCCCAGAAAGCGCGGAGCCGGTGCCCGGGGAAAGCTACCTGCTCCGGGGAAGCGCCTCGCTGCGAGCCGTGGGGACGGTCCCAGCTGCTGCCCACCTCTGTCCCAGCGGCCATCGCCTCCCCGCAGCACCGCTGCTCCTCCGGGCACCCCGGGGACCCCCCTACCCTCCCGTCCGAGCTTAAACCCGGCGAGATTAATCGGTTATTTTTTTAATCAAGCCACGTCGAGGTGCCGGGGCTGGGCTGGAATGGGCTGAGCCCGGGCGATGGAGAGGTGCCGAGAGACCGCACGGGAAGGCAGGGGGTCAGCCCCGCATCCTGGCTCAGCCCCGGCCGCCGAGCGCACCTACCCCGGCCCCGGGGATTGCGGTTCTCCGCCGGCGGGGATGGGGACGGAGCCGGGCCGGGGCGGCTCCTCCCCTGCGCCCCCGAGATCTTCTGCCCTTTCTCCCTCGTTAGGAAAGTGTTAGAAAGTTGCTGAAGTGCGAAATGAGCCTGCGAAATCTCGTTGTCCTCATTAAACTCTGACAAGGAGGGTGACAAGAAGCAGCGGAGGGGAAACAATGCGGGCAGTGTTGGGGAGAGCCCCGGCCGGGGGCAGCTTTTGTGCCCGCCAACAAAAGCTCTTGTTTGCATGTGTTAAAGTCCATTAAACCGCGGCAGCCCCAGGTGCAAACGCCAGCCCGCAGCGGCCGCGCAACCTTCCGCGCCCGCTGAGCGCGGCGGCGGCAGCACCGCGGCTCTGCCCTCAGCCGCCGGGATTGTCGGGGCTGCAAACGGGCAGCGGCCGGGCGGGGTGGCCTCGCCGAGGCCCCTCTTAATGAGGGCCCGGGACTGGCTCTTCATTAAGAGGCGTGCAATGCAAGCGTGCAGGCATGGGTGGGTTTCGCTCTCTTTTTTTTTGCGTGTGTGTTTGCCCCCAGATGTATCTGTCCCCCGCCTCACCGTTAGTGGAAGCGAGGGCTCTGCTGCGGGAGGAAGGGACACAATGTTCCCTATTGTGCTGCTCACCCCCTCGCTGGAGGGGACACGGATGGGACCCTGCAGCCTGGGGTGGTGGATGCAGGACCTGGTGCGAAAGAGCCTGGCAGACATACGTGCCGTGATTTGGTTTGCTCCGATGTGGCTGGTCAAGGTGTGTTGGGAGGTTGTGAAGTCAACAAGTCCTTACGGAAAGCACCCCCAAGGTTAGGAGGGCAGCGATTTTCCAGCTTCTTGTTCAAACAGCAGAATTCGACCCAAAAGGTGCAAAAGAGAGTGACTGTGCAAAGACAAACCACCAAAAAAAAGCCTTGCACAGGTCAAAGCCTACAAAAACAACCACACCGCAGTGTTAGCTTTTCATATGACTGGCACAGTGCTTTGTCCAAGAAAAAGTATTTCCAGGTTCTGTTGCAACAAGTCCACGTCTCTTTATCCCCAGTGGGTCTGCCTGCGATCTGCCCCACGGCTATTTTAAAATGTGCTGTTAATAACAATTCATTACAGTTGATAGAACTGGGAGACTTGCCTTTTATTTTGCAATTAGACAGAAAGGCTCTGATCTGGCAAACGCTGTGCGCTGTGAGCATGCGGGTAGCTCTGCTGGAGTCATCTGGGACTGCTCACGTGCTAAACGTTAAGCCCGTGTGAGTTTGTGGGATCAAGGCCTGCGATAGTATCTTCTTTAAGGTTATTTGTTTACCTGCTCTGTTCTCTATTTCCTTCGTGACTGTGTCCTGCAAAACCATTTCTCTGGGAAGACGCAAAGTAGGTAGAGTCAGCCGGGCACAGCTCACAAGTAGCATTACGAAGCCGAATGATTCTTCCCGTAAACAAAAGTTGTTTGCAGGAGCTTGATTCGGGAAGACATTATGGCACTGGGTACGTTGCATTGCAAACTGTTCAGCTGTGCAAGCCTGTGTGTACTGAGGCGTTAATACAGAATTGTTGGGCATCGGGCCCAGAACAGATGTGACGATGAGTGAGAGCAAAGAGACAGGGAGGAAGGAGCAGAAGAAGAAAGCACATTTCAGGCTTCTCAATTCCTAGCTAGGCAACCACCAATTCCAAAACCTGGGTACTGTTTTTTATCGAGCGAAAGTAGGAAGCAACATGATCTGTGGAGAAAACAAACATATTTGTTTTTTTCATTTGCCAATCCTGCAAACAATAGCTGTTTGTAGGCAAATAATCCTCGGATCTGCATGGCTAGATCAAGGCAGGGAGTGGTTCCCATCAGCTCCATGGTGCCAGACGCACTGAATGGTTTGTAATGAAACAGGTCCTTGAACTTCTTCACAGCACAGACACTATCTTAGTAGGTTATCGAGCACTTGTTTCTGTTCCTGCTCCCACTCTCCTCGTCTTCCAGTGCTAGGCCTGGCAGGCAGAAGGGAAGGCAAGAGGAAATAGAAGTCTTTTTATTATCAAAGGCTTCAACTGTTTGTTATTTCCTTGCCACTAACTTTTCCAATTTACTTTTGGAGACAGGCAAAGTAAAGGGAAGGCCAGTCCTTGTGCACAGTTTCATACCTATGATATGCATGAAGAAAATGAATTTGATTGAGGATTTTACTTCATGAAGTAATTACGGTGCAAAGTATAAAAGGCTGCCTTTTGTCTTGAGCCACCAAAATCCTGGTTTGCATCACGAGGTCATGTTTAGGACTACAAATGCTCATACAAAAAGCATCTCACAGTATCTCACATCGCTTCTCTTCGCCTTTACTGACAGATTTTGTGGAGGTGCAGAGGAATGAGAAAAGAAACTCTTCTTCAGCCCCAGATGAGTTAAATCGTAAGCTTTAACCTACAGGGTGTGAGAAGGGTGATAGAAATACTGGGGGAGTGCTGAGTTCTTGGGGTAAGGCTGCTTCCAACTCCAAGATACGTCCAATGGCTACAACCTTTCTCCACTAACATCATTCATCACAGCCCAGGTAGGGTTTGATTAACTTAAAACCCCCCACGTAACACAAATGATTTCCAAAGGATCTTTAGGACAGCCTGACTTATTTATTTTTTTTAAAAAGACATCTCTCTGGACTCCAATCCTTTTGAAATTGCACGTGAATACTTTGATAAACTGAATAGAACTTGATCTGGTATAAAATGGCAGACCTTTTCATTAATTTTGTGTCATTTGCAATGTCTTTCACAGCTGAAGGCAGCAGTTCAGTTATTACCATTTCTCCTTCTTGTTTTATATGGCAGCTGATCAGGTTTTTCTTCAACAAATGCAGCAAAAACCTGCGTAGAAGCCAAATTTATAAACAGCAGTAATTACCATTAGACAGCTACATAATTGTTTAGACAGGTGAATAAGCAAATAGGTGCTTTTGTTACTAAATAGCTTTTTCCAGTGGGTACCTAAGGGACTGCTTCTCCATCTTTGTATTCTCTGTGTCTAGAATAAAGAAGCCAGAGGGGACCAGGTTGAGGGAGCTCACTAGACCCCGTTTGTTTCTGGGGTCTGGAATGAATCTTGGGATTTTGCAGCTAGAAAATATTTGCAAAAATAAACCAAACCCTCTGGCAAAATATTGTATTCCTCCCTTCAAACGGCCAGCCCATATCAATTCAACAGTCCACTACTGCTATCAGAGAGCCTGTGAAATACCAATCACACAGTAGTTCAAAACAATACATCCTGCTGCTAACCCATACCATGGTGAATTTGATCAAGAGTGATGAAGTTTATGATTGTTAAGTTTGCTTAGAAAAATGAACACAAACCCTAGAAAACTACCCATAAAAAGCAAAGTTACAGGAATGGTAAATTTACAAAATCTGGCATAGAAAAATAAGAAAATTCCCAGATTAAAGTCACTGGGGAGCAATGCCCAGTAGGCTGCGTGTTCTGCTTTATCTGAGTGTTTAGGTGGGAGATCTTCAGATTCGGCTTGTTGCGCAATTACAGCTGAGCTGAGCTCCAAATGCCTGTCATATAAAGTACTCACACTATAGGTGACTCACATTGGGAATCCAAAATCATGAAGACTCTTTTTTTAATTCATCGCCGCCTACCTCCTTTCCTCACTGATAACACAGGGTCAGCATCTTCTCAAAATTACTGGAAAAGGAAATGCGGCGTGTGAAACACCCAGACACTGCTGTCATGAGCACCATGGAAAAACCATACGGAAGTGAATAATTTTGTGCTCCAAGCACAATTTGAATAACGGGCAGTAAAAAGCCCCGTCGCTGCATATTAAACAAGAGGAGAATAAATCAGGAGGGGAGCTGCTCTCAGGAGCAGCAACTATCGCCAATGCGGAGTGAGGGGGATGCCAGTAGGGAACGGGCATGGATAACTCAATTACAGTTCATCAAGATGCACAAAACCAGACAAATTCTGATCGCTCCTAGCTGTTGAATGCTGGAGTGTACAGCCTCAGTAGCCTTTTAGAGTATATTGTTTCACACGCGTATTTATGTTTGTGTGTGTATGTGCTTTGGGGTATATGTAAAATAAGCAGAATAAGCTTTGGCTCTGTGCCATGTTAACTGCTCTACACAGCTATGGGACTTCTGGTCAGCTTCAAGGTCTAGATGCAAAATATCATTGAAATATCAACTGATCAACCTGTATAGCAGCTCTCAATGGCTACACCACTGCTGACATGGTGCGAACCATGGTCCTGTAGGTGAATATCTGCCAAATCTGTCTTCATCCATGCGGCAGGACACCAAAGCTGTCTAGCACCATCAACCTCTCAGGTGATCTGGAGATGTCTTGACTGGTCCTCTGGATACAATCCCCCTGCACTCCTGGTGTGGAGCCAAGACATAAGACATGTATACAGGAGCAGAGTGTATTTAGAGGAGGAGTTACCACCAGCAGTATTCCCTTTATTATGGCTAAATGAGGTGGGGAAGTCTGAGAACTTAATTTCTGCAGATACCCTTGGCATCCATAGCAGATAGGGATACAGCTACATCATAGCATGAACATGTCCTGCGACTGCTCTTGGCACAGACGGACAGACTGGCACAGAAAAGCATGGTCGGGTCTACTTCATGGTGGCAGATTTAAGAGTGTACATCTGCCTCAACAGAGGAAAGGCAATCTTTGTGCTGGCTGGCAGAGAAGAGCGGGTGTACTCACAGTCTAGAAGCTTCCTGTGAGACGGGGCTCTGCAGAGAAGCACAGCACCAGGGAATTCACAGCTATCGCAGGCAGTGCAGCCGGTTAAGGACACATATTGCAGAGATCTCTGCAAAAACACTGCTGCAACAGTAGAACATAACAGGGTGACTCAATAGTAATGTGACCTTTCATTAACAGATGCTTTTCCTCTTGCGTCTGTTTCTGACACATTTATCAACTGTTACAAACTTAGGTAAACCCCATTTTTTCGGTGCTTCTATTCTAACAGTGGCAAGGACCTCCTGGAGCATGGGAATGAATATAGAACATTTCACACTTGTTCTGATCGGGGCTCTGCTGTTACTTTTAGGGCATCTCCCCCTGAGCCCACCATTCAGCAGTCTGGAGGAGCATGTGTTTCCATCTCTGTGGATCTGCTAGAAGCACCGGCCAGAGAGGACACATCTCCTGAGGCTGGTGGAGTTGTTCCGGATTGTGGTAAGACTGAGTTTGCCCAACAAGGGACCAGTCAGTGTCTGCAAAACTCTTTGATGGGGGAACATTTTGTTGCTCTTCTTGTGACGTTACTAAGGGAAATATTGCATACAGCTATATATATTGGTTAAAGTTTATTATTTCAGCTCATTCATATGTCACTGACTCACAATTCATTCACTTCATACAGCCTTTGAAGTCTCGCACATCCCCAAGCCCTGCGTGTGGATCTTTTGCCTTAGATACATCTCATACTGCACCAACATTAACTCAAAGAAGCAACAATGCCTACAATAATTTTCCCAGGAATGTCTTGTGAAAAAATTTTCCTCATGAGAGATAAGACTCTTTAGACACTGCTTATCCTGGAACTTCTTGTTCATCTTTCTTCTCATCCAGATATTTTGTCCTCTAGTTACAAGAGTACTTTCTGCTTCAGCTGAGCATTTCATGTGGGCACGTGCGCAAAATACGGACAGAAATAGATAAATTCTATTGGCATTGTGCCACCTCTGTAACAATTTCTTCCTCAATTTATTGCCTGTAGTGTTGTGATACATTATGGTAAAAACAGAAATGGCAAATTATCAGAGGTTCAAAAAAGTTCTGTTGCCAAACCATGCCACTGGCCCTAAAATGGATCAGTGGCCATGTCTTTTCCAGAAAGAATTGACAGAAATGTCTTCCACCTCAGACTTTAATTTGTGCATCCTATCAGTCACCTTATCATTTCGTTGGTGACTTCTAAGGATAACTTGGATCCAAACTCCTCTTTATTGGGAAAAGGATTGTGTGGGGATTTGGTTGAGATATTCTTCTAGCTTTGATGCTTTTGTGGGAAATAGCAACTGGACAGTTAAAAATGGACAGCTTAGAAATAAACGTTTCTGGTGTTGTAATGTATCCCTTTTTTTTCTGCAAATGCTCATTGGATTCTGCCATTGCATACAAGGATATCCCCACAACTTATTTATAACTGAAACACCTTCCCATATGAAGAGAAAATTTCATCTTGCTACTGTGAGGCAGGACAAGTCCTTCAGAATTGACAGGTCAACAGAAGTTGGTTCACTGATCAGTCTGGTAAAGGTATGTAGATTGTAGGGGTAAAAAGAAATATCTTCCTTTGTGTTATTGGCAGTTCTCAGGAACCAAGCACCATCAGATAGGTTTTCACCTGGGCAGAGGACCTCCAAGAATATCCTGCAAGCTGCAGGAAGTTGGGTTTGATTCATCGGCGGTACTTTCCCTTCTGAATCAGCACTAACTCTTATGCCGCTATGATATCACAGGCTATCTGCCTTTGGAAGTGCGGAGTATTTTTAAGCATTCTAACAGCAAAGTGCTGACTATTGCTGGGGATTACAGATTCTGTGAAACATTTTGTAAGATAACTTCTGGCATCTTGCCACTTGTTATATGGAAAATATGTTGTATTATCTTCCATGTGTGTGTGGGTGTAAGGGTGCTCCTAGTGTCCTGGCCCCCAGCCTGCGAAGACTTACACATATTTTATTCAGAATGAAGTTAAGCAATACATAATGAACTTGTTCAGGCGCAGAGCCTAGATCTGTCACTTTAGACAAGTTCCATATACTTTAGGACTTCTGGAAAGACAGCATCTCTCTTGATGTCCGGAGTACACTACTATGAATACCATGCTGGAGGTTGACTGTGTGGGACACAAGGGTATTGGTTATCATTGTAGGAAGTCTCAGCTGAAGGGCCTGGACCTGGTATGCTGAAGTCCTTCGACCGGGATAGTCAAACTGGGATGGTCAAACTGGTCCCAGACTCATGTATGCACCCAGGATGTGGAGGACCTGCTGTCAGCCACACATCAGACATTTGATGTAATGCTTCTTCCTTCTCTTCTTGACCAACTCTGGAAAGCTCTGCAAAGGCACCGAGTGAAGGATGGGGTATGGAAGTCAGGGCACCAGGAATCGGGTCCTTGTAGCTGGAGGGTGTAACATGACAAGTGAGGGGAGAGCCTTCCAGACAGTCTGCTTCCCGACAGCATGCCTGGGGAGAGTGGGGGTATTCCTGTGGGGACCTCTGCAAGCGTCCACTTGTGTCTGGCTTCTGGGTAAGTTTTGGTGGGACACAGAGACAGAAGACAGCGGAGGGCACGTCCTCCCATGCCCAGCCTGGAAGAAGCCAGGCTCTTCTCCCTTGATGGTGGGAACAGGGCCCCTTCCTTCACCGCTGGGGGTGAGGGACTGATTGATGGCCACCTCTGAGATGAGGGGTCTGTGGCCCGGCGGGCCTTCCCCCAACGAGGGCCCTGAGGGGGAGTCCTGAGGGGAGTGCTGTGGGGAGCCCTGAGGGGAGTCTTGAGGGGAGATCTATGGGGACCCCTGAGGGGAGTCCTGTGTGCAGTCGTGTGGGGAGCCCTGAGGGGATTCCTGAGGAGAGCCCTGTGGGGAGCCACGAGGAGAACCTCGAGTAGAGCCCTGAGGGGACCCTGCGGGATGCCCGCGGGGAGCGGGGGCGGCGGTGGCGGCCCGCTGGCGCCCCCCGTCCCTCCGGCCGCCGCGGTGCCTCGGCGGGGCGGCGCCGCCCGTTACCTGAGGGCCGCGGCCGCGCGACGGGGCGGGGCGCGGGCGGTGACGGGGCGGGGGGCGAGGCGGGGCGGGGCGGGGCGCCGGCCAATGGGGGCGGGCGGCGGCGTCCGGCGCGCGGCGCTCTTAAGGCGGCGCGGCGGGCTGACAGCGGCAGAGGGTGGCGCGGGTTCGACGGCGCGGCCATGGCCGCCCTCAACGGCGCCGTGGAGAACGGGCAGCCTGACAAGAAGGTGCCGCCGTTGCCGCGGCCCCTGCGCAGCCTGGAGGTGAAATACACCAAGGTGAGCCGGCGAAGGGAGGTGGGTGGTGGGCTTATGCTGTGGTGTCACCGGTGCTTGGTGGAGTCAGGCTGGTGGTGAAGTGGTTTTTTTTGTTAATATAATTTTTTTTCCCCTCACTGTCGTTTTTGTTGTTTGTTTTTTTTATTCCTCCTCATGCCCTAGGCAGTAGGTTTATGGGGGGTGTAAGTGTGGTTGAGTGACTGGAGCAAGCAGATGGCTGTGGTGTTTCTAGGGAACCTGCTGTTGCCCCAAACCCTGAAGCCCAAGAAGCCAACTTTTTTTTGGTGTTTTTTTTTTAGGAAAAAAAACCAAAACAAACAACAACCACCAAAATTGTGATGTATCCATGGGCCGTGGGCAGGCCCTGGTGCCGATCAGCGGCAGGCCTGCCGTGTGTAGGCTGTGGTGCCACGCTGGCCTGTCCCCTCCCGGGCACCCTGACGGCCATCTTCCCAAGTGCCCCGAGCAGCGCTCACGAACCTGCTCAGTAAATGCTGTTTGTATCACATTGGCGCTCAATGAAATTGGATTTGGATGGGGTGAGCCTCGGCAGAGGCGAGAAGGGGTTTAGCTGTGAGGAAGCCCCTTGCCTGCTGTGCTCAGCCGTCCTTGACCTGGCGCGATGCTCCCCTGTGTGGGACAGGGCCCTGCGGGGAGGGCGTTCAGTGCTGGGGTGGGTTTGGGTCCTGGTGAATGCAGGGCCAGCATTCTGGAGGACTGGGCCTTGTGAAAGGGATCTGTGATGGGACTGGGGCCGCCCTGCAGCTCCCAAAGAGGGGTGGTGTTCACCCATGTCTTGTTTGGTGGCTCCCTGTCCCAACAGAGCTCCTCCATGGCCTCCCTGCGGGATGAGGGGTCAGGCAGTAAGCCCGCACAAACCCACACCCCTCTGCCCTCCATCGAGCTTCCCTTTAAACAGTCGCTCCTGACGGACTTAACCAAAGGCTCCTGAGCTTGGTAGCTCTGTCCCTCAGAGGTGAGGCTGGTGCTGGTGCGGAGCTGAGCACCACTGCAGAAATCCCTGCTCCCGAATGCAGCCTTAGCTCTGTGATAGCTGCCTCACTTTTTGTTCCGCAACAGCCTGACCTGCTGTCTTGCGCAGTGGGGAAAATATCCCGGCTGGTTACGCTGCTAGGCAGCCTTGACTGCCATAATCTGAACTATGTGGCTGGAATAAAAGACCTGGAGGGGCTGAATGTGCGTATTAATTACTGTTACATTTCTGTGTTAAGTATTATTAAAAAAAAATAATCAAAACTCGAAGTTCGTTCTCTTGCAGTGAGAAAGAGTAAACAGCGATATCTTATCCAGTGAGGTGTTGATTTCAATTATACATCCAAAGTACTGAAACAGATTAGAAATTAGAGGTAATCACTGGACTAGACTAATTTTTAACACCCCAAATGTATCTACTTTTTCCTTGTAAGATAAACTTGTCATTTAGCAGCAAATTGGATCTGCAGCTGCTGATTGCAGAATGGCGTAATGCTGCACAAACAGCTCTTTCCTGTGTCCAAAATGGACACGGCCATTAGAGTTCTTCTTAAACATCCAAACGTTCTGGTTTTTGTTATTTTTACTGTTGTGAACACTTTTAAATACTCCTTAGGGATCTGATCCTGCAGCCATGTATATTTTAAAACACACGATTTTTATTCTCCAGAGTTTTGCCGGGGACTCTGTGCACTAAAGGTACCAAGGTAGTCTCTTAAAAGTGGAAACCGCTGTTAATTAAAAGTGTGAATGTGACATTTGATCTGATGCTCCTGATGCATCTGAGAAAATAATGAGCAGCAGTCAGTTTTCATAAAACTGCAAGGGGTTTTCTAAAAGCTCTGAGTTTCACCAGATGTTTACAGCTGACGGCATGCTTTCCTCTGCTTAGTGGAGATTTTTATTTTCGGTTCTACCAGTTATGGGGCTAGGGGAGAGGAAAAATTTTCAACAAAGATCTTGCTTATTGAGCAGCTTAATGCTTGTCATGGGTGTGTGATGGAAGTGATCTGTCCACTATTCCGTGTATCAAATCCTGGGTATGAAGCATGAACGGCTGATACAGTACTCTGATTCCAACTCCTGGCACCAAAGACTCGGGCTATGTGGTGTGATTCACAGAATGATGCCAGCATATACGTTATATTTAAAACAGCCTGACTCTGTCACTCTCATGTTTTACTACTACTTATAGGAACGTTGCTTTCCCATCCCATTCCTTTCACATAAAATTAATGTTGAATGCGGAGGGAAAACGGTATCCTTCCCCTATCTTTAGTTTGTGAGCATATACCTGTTGCTGTAGTCTTACAGTTCTTGTCATATCTCCCACATTATAATGTGACTTTCTTCGTTAGTGAAACAAAGGAAAACTGAAGTTAAAATGTGTAAATGTTAAAAAGCAGCACTAGAGGTAGTCTGGGAGCATTAGTGTCAACCTGGTTAATATTTCTAACATTGTATCTTTTCTTGTGACTTCACTTGGCAACATTTTTGGCAAAATTCTTTCTCAGCCTATCTGAAACAGGTGGGTCTGAAAGTGCAGCTTCTGTGCCAGTCACATCTCAGATGCTTTTCTGCAGAAATAGTAAGGAGAAACTCCTTTCAGGAAAAAAAAAGCTGCCCAAGGAAAGAAAACTGTGACCCAAAGCAGTGGGAATTCCAATGTAAGGGATGCAACATTAATCTCCTGGTGGTGTGTAGAGACTCATAAACAAGATTGCAAATGTGGATGACTTCCAAGTAAAAGTACTAGCTTACAGCCGCTAACAGGCTACTAATAAAGATTACTTCATCTAATCTTACTTAAAGTATATTTACAAAATCTAACACTGCCAAGTTAGATCTCAGTGTGGATAAGATGCATGTTGAATCAATTAATTGTATATAGGTATTCATGTTCTGTTTACAGTGAGTAACAACACTCTAGTATTTGATGCATTTTCAGTTACGCAACATTGGGACTGTTTGTTCTTGCTCTGGAAATACAATATTTTGAAACACTTAAATCTTGTCACAGACTACTCCAAGTGACGTGGGAGGCTTGATCTAGCCTGTGACAAGGCATGGTAGGGTAGAACTGAGCTAGTACTTACCCGTCTCTGGTCAGTGCTTGGGGGTGGGGGGGCAAGTTGTGGAAGTAGCCCAGGGCAGGATACAAACAACCAAGTTATATTGTGTGCTGACATTTCATTTGTAGCATGTAACAAGGGGCTCCTTTTGCCTAAACCATACGAGTTTCTCTTGGTGTCTGCTTGCTGTTGCCATGGAGATGTATTTCAAAAACTGTCTGTTTCTCATTGCCAAATTATGGTGTTATACTGTGTGGGCCCCATCCTCTGTCTTTCTCTTGCTCAAAACTAACTGGGTGCACGAAGGCTGTTTCATTCGTTCTCTGGCTCAGGTTCTAGTTTGGATAAATGCGGTCTGTATCGTGAACAGTCTCCCTGGGAAGAGACTGAACACGCTTGACTCTGCCATCAATGGAAACTGAAGACGCTCAGGACCTTTGAGGAGTACTCTTTCCTCTTTTTTTTTTTTGTTTGCATTGTCTAAGTCAGTTGTTTTTTGTTTTTTTTTTTTTTTCTTTCTCCTCCCCATCCCACTCCCCTTCCTATCTCTTCAGATATTTATTAACAATGAATGGCATGAGTCTACAAGTGGAAAGAAGTTCCCCACCTATAACCCATCAACGCTGGAGAAAATTTGTGACATTGAGGAAGGAGACAAGGTAAGTGTTGTGGGAAAGGCAGTGCAAAAGACAGTTTCCAAGGGACTTCCTTTCATAGGGAAGCACAGGAAAAGATGGCTTTTAATGACAATTTACATCTGGCCAGACTGTGAGCTGGAGGTCTGGGACACTAGATGTGCCGCTCAAGAATTACAGGGGGTGGGTTGTATCAGCCCTGTCCAGCTCAGCAGAGTCACTTTTCCTGGTAGGAACTGCCTGCCGAACACTGTCAGAGGAATGAGATTCAGCATTGTTCTTATGTTATAGACTGGAAAGCAGCAGCCTTTCTGAGGAAATGGCAGTGATGGTGTATGCCCATCCCTGACAAAACTTGGGCCTTGTGCTAGGAGTAGTTTATATACAAGCTTCGTGGCAGCCTGTTGGAGACACTGAACTGAAACACTTTTAACACACAATCAACAAATAACTGAGTGCTTCGGGGAATTTAAGCTCAGTCATGCAAACACTGCCCACTTTCTGCTAGAGCTGTGGTGCTCCTTTTCCAGCTGGTATCATAGGTTCTGGCTTCCTGCACAAATGTGGCAACACTCAGTTAAAATTAAATCAACGTCTCAAGAACTTTAATAGTCCCTCGCCCTGGTGTGCTGTAGATTAGCTTGGGACATAACTGCTTGGGTTCGGTAACAATCTGAGGTGAGGAACAATGAGATGTGACATGTCTTGCCCAAAACAGCTCATCATGTATGGGTCAGCTGGCCTGATCTACGGGAAAGAGCTACTCCAGGAGCTGGCTTTTTGCAGTGTGTCATGGGAAGGTGATTCGCAGCTCCTCTGCTGTACCAGGGCTTTGGCTGCTCATTGCTGTGGGCAGTAGGTGGCAGGCAGTGTGGGCATTTCTGCCTTTTTCTTGGTATCTAAGCTTGCCGAACACTTGTGGGGCCCAATGCCTGTTTTCTAGCCAGGTAGCTGCCTTGGGGATCCTTTCCTAGTAGATGTGATACTGGTTAAGCAGGGACAATGTGTTTTCTGATATTTTACTGTGTAGAGTACAGAGCCTGACCCTTCTGGTGGTGGGAGCAAACTTGCTTGGCAATACAAGCCTCCAGCCTGCATGCAAATAGTATGTAAGGAAGCCTTCTTTTTGCATGGCACTAAAGCAACCTCTGAGACCTATTCCCATGGGAGATCTGTGCATCCATGGGGCAATTACAGATTGAGGTAGAACTAAACACTATATGTAGTTTCTTTATACTAACTGGGTAGGAGACACAACTGTGTTTAATTGCAGTGGCATGTATGTAAACAGTGGAGTTGAAGCTAACTCTGATGCAACTTAATTTTGGTAGGCAGAAACCATGACGTTGTTATTGTTTCCTGAGCTAAGTGTCTCCTCGAGCAGTTACAGAGCATTACATGAGTATTTCAAGCCTGCTTCTTAATGATTTGGTTAAAGAAAATTGTTATGCAGAACTAAAAGGCCAATTTTGCAGCTTGCCTCCTTGAGACTTGTCCCTACCTGAATTCAAGGATAAATTTCAGCTTCTGGCTTGCAGGAGAGTTACTGTAAACCATTTCTTGGGGCCAGCCAGTGGAGTCCTCTGCCCATGGATACTCAGCATAGGTGTCTGACTCCTCGGTGCATAGAATAATTGCAGGCAAGAATATAAGTTAGCTGCACCTTGAGTGCTGAAAGCCACCTCTTTCACCCCTTTACATCATGCTTAAAAATATATATTTTCTTGCTCTAAGTAGGTTTTTGCAAGGGACTGAGTGGGGTTAGACGTGGCTTTGGATTAGATAGAAAGCAGAGTCATGGGTGAGAAGCATCCCAAGCTAGCTGTTTGGCTGCTGGTGACACTTGACGATGTGCCACTGTCCTCTGGCAAACTGAGTCCCCTGAGGGTTCCTGTGCCCTGGTTGAACATTCCCTCCTAGGTCTGTAACTCCAGCCTGTTGGAATTACTACAGAAAGTGGCAAGTTTGTGTTTGGCAGTGCTTTCCAGTGCCTTGTCCCCATGTGCCACTATGCTTGGTTGTGCTGGTCAAGTACCATTGCAGGGGTGTCAGTTCCTGGTACTGACTCTCACTGTGCTGTGCCAGGGTTGGCTCTGCCTTCACAGCAGACTGGGAGCAGGACTCCACTTCCCTAGCTCTGAACAGAAACCTGTCCCTCCCTGGCCATGTAGAGTGTATTTTGCTTAGGCTACCCGTGAGGGGTGGGAATTTGGCAGCTGATATCTCAGCGATGACCAACTTAGTCTGGTGCTGAAACTTGGTCAATGCTTTATGAGGCTAGGAGCAAAGATTTTGTTGTTTGTTCTTTAGTTGCGGAATTTGAGACAGAATTGCCCTTGATGGGATAGTTGGGGGATAAAGGAAAGTCTTGTATGGAAAAAGAAGCACTGAAAGTAAAATGGCAAATGCTTCCACTGGATGCTTGGAGGCTTTTTGCAGCCAAAATAATGGCTTAGTGTCCAAGTGTTTGACAGGCTGATAATGGAGAAGGAATAACTTCCTTCATTAGACCTCTGCTCCCAGTGAATAGTGCAGCCCCAGAATTTCTACCCTGTCTTGGTGTTACTGTGTGAAGGCAAAAATACTTGCAGCATTGTCATTTCTCTGGTGCTGTTGATAACACTTGAAGATGGGCTTTTTTCTTCTAGCAGCTTGCTAACATTTATCAAGAGCAGGAGGAAAGATGCTCCTTCCTCAAAAAAGTGCCCAGCTCAGTTGGCTTCCACAGAGTAGGCAGCAGGCCCACAGCTGGGACTCTTGAGCAGACTGGATGCTGTGGAGTGTCCGTCATGGTCATTTCTAAGCAGTTCACTCTCCCATGTGTCTCTTTGAAGGGTTCTAAGAGGGTTTTGTTCACAGTCATCATGCCCCCCTCAGATTGCAGTGGTAGGCTGAGGTAAGAGGCTGCAGGACTGTTATTCCCCACAGCAGACTTGCAATGCCCTTGATAATGGTTTCGGACACTTCAGGCTGTTAAGGTGCTGTTTGTAGCTGTTTTGAACTTGGGCTCAAATGTTAGAGCAATGCAATGTGTAGACTGTTTGCAGGGGAGCAGGTCAGGGAGCCTCTTCGAACTGAGAAACTGTGGCATGCTCATGCCCTATGTCACAAAAGTGCCTTTCCAAAAATGTGCGCAGTGGAGGCTTTTCAAAGAAGTTAGTAATTGAATTGAAGAAAGACTGCCTCTCCTGGGTGTGCTCCGTCCCTGGCATATCCTTACTGGCCAAACCGAAACAGTATTAGGCATGCTGAGCCTGCAGGAGAGCAAGGTTTATTTGCAGGTATTTTCCCTACTCACAGAGCCAGTGGAGTGATGGTCTCGCTGTGCTCTGCTGCTGAGGCAGGAGAGAGGAAAAAGGAGCAGGTTAGAAATGGAGTAGTGATGAGCAGGACTTGAGGTAGAGGAGGAAGGTGGAGGAGATAGCTTAGAACAAAGAACAGTGTGAGTTTGTTCAGGGTAAAATGGTATGTGGTTGTGTAACTGGGGGTTGTATCATAATGCAAACATCCAGGGTGGCTATGAAGGTTTGCAGGCATTTCCCAATGCTGCAGTGCTTGACTTTGCAATCTTAATATTCTCTTAGTGGAGCTCTTTATGTAATACTCAGTAAATCTGTATAGATCAGAACTGTGCACCAGGATGCACAGACCTCCTCCTCTTTGTGGTTTTGTATACCACAGTGTGTCCCTGGCACCTTGACAGTTACAAGTCTCTCTGTCACGCATTGTGCCTACCTATTGCAACATGCCTGCAATGAACATGCCATTCAGACTCCCCTAATGCCTAGTCATAACAGGATGGATTAAGAATGGCATTTCAGCTTTCCTGAAGAATTTCCTTGTTTTTGCTGGTCTCTCAGGCCTATTGAGGTTGTGCAGGCTCACAAGATCTCACTTGGTGGTGCTACCCCTGACGGTGTTTAGGGAAAATCTTTTTGCTTGTGTGGTAGTGACTGTAGTCTCCAAGACGCTATGTGCACCCAGCATGTCTGAGAAAAGCGACAAGAATGAAGATAACTAGTATTTTCAGGAGCTGCAGCAAGGCTCAGGTGTTCCCATGTTTAGAGGATGGGGAAGAACTGGGCACGCACTGAAAGCCTCTTTCCACACAACTGTCTCGTTCCTGTGAGTGCCACGGTGGTGGGAAGTCCCTTAGAACTAAGGGCGTGCTGCATTGTGGCCCGTGCCCCTGCAGACCCAATGCTCTGCACATCAGTGCTCCCAGCCTGGTCACAGAAGCTAATTAATTGCTGCTAAGGGAAGACTTGTTTAAACCTGACACGTTTCTTGTGTTTCTTTGGCTGCTTTGTCACATAAAATATCACCGCCTTTCAGCTTGAGTCTTCATTCCAGCAGGCAGGATGGGGAGTATATAAGCATGCAGTGGCCGGTGGTGCCTTCTGGCTTTGGTGATGTGCCAGTTTGAATACAGATCAACTCAACTGAAGCGAACCATTCTGAAGGTCCATTCTGCCTGCGGGTGATGGGCCCCGGGCAGGACATAACTACTGTGCGCAGGCAGGTGTTTGCTACCTCTGCCTCACCAGCACCCTTGCTTGACCAGAGCCATTCTTAACACCTTGTAACAGCACAAGTTTCCTCCAATGGTTTCCCCACTTCCTTCCAAAAGGGTGGGGTTCTTTTCCCAACAGTATAGGTCAGACTATTTTAAAGCTGTGTAACCTCTTGTAAAGAAAAGGAGCCAAATCTAGCGTAAGGTGCCATTTTGGTGGGTGATGGCTATTTTCCAATGAACTTTTGCTGTAAGAAGGCAACGTGTCTCCCTGTAACATTTTTCTTGGTTGAGCACCACACATTTTCCCCATGAGGGGAGAATCGCCAGACCTTGTTGGATCAGTGCAGAGGCTTACTTCATAATTGTATCCAGACAAGACTTGAGATAAGACATAAATGAGTGCAACTGGTGAAGTGCTATGAGGAACGATCAAGGCCTGAAACCCTCCCTCCTTTCCCACCCCCTTGAGCAACATATTGTGGTGGGGTGCAAGTTCTCCATCAGCTCAAGTGAGGCACGAGCTGTGCCAGACATTACGTAGAACATTATTCTGTCCAAAGCCAGGGTGAAGCATGCTTTATGTATGCTTGGGGTACAGCCTTGGCCTCATGGACGTTGATGGCAGTGTTCCCATTGACTTCACTGGGTCGGAAGGTTGCCCTTAGCTTTGCTTTTTTAATCAATGTATGTGGGAAGAAGGGAGGAGTTCAGGGTATACTGCAGCCAGAGCAAATGTGTGAAGCTTCTCTGGGAGTGGTGGTGTGGGAAGAGGGGGAATTTGCTGCCTGCATGAGTGATAACTTGGGTAAACAGGGTTAGATTTGGTCCAGACCACGGTAAAGCAGTTGGGAGATGAAGGGAGGGTGGCACTAATTCCGCGTAGGTGAAATGCCTTTGTCATAGCTTGAACAACAAAACCCTTCCCATCTTGTAGAATTATTCTGGAAGTGTGATCTAGGATCTAAGGGAGCTTTTTTTAGTGAGATAATTGTTACTGGCATGGGTTCCAGTGGGACTGAACGGTGGGATCTGAGCTGTGATTGTTGCCCTGGATAAAACTGTGATCTCTCTCATGGGAGACTTTCCTTCCCACACTTGTTCAGCGGAGAATGATTCATGCAGGCCTATGGCCTGTCACGCTTAGGGAAGCTGTAATGGGAACAGAATTGGGATCTTGTTTCCCCATCCTCCCCAGTGTCACTTACATCCTGTGTCAGCAGAAAAGGGATTCTGGATTATTGTATAAACAAACTAGTTGCATAAAATTACCCTAGTGGTACTCTGACCCCAAGGTTGTTTATAAGCCCAGGCCAAACCCAAAACCTACTGCAGGCTTGTGTACAAATCCAGGAGTAAAATGAAAGTGATTCTGACAGACAACTTGGTGTTAGCCACCATAGCATCAACTAGGAAGTAGCCTGACGGGGTTTCTGTGACATTGTCCAGCTCCTTCCTTGTAATCTAAGGTTTTCTTGTGTATGTGGCTACTCTAGCCTGATGTGGATAATGCGGTGGAAGCAGCAAAGGCAGCATTCCAGAGGGGGTCTCCGTGGAGACAGATGGATGCCCTAAGCAGAGGACGACTCCTGCACAAGCTGGCTGATCTTCTTGAGCGAGACAGAGTCATCCTGGCAGTAAGTACTGTGAGCAGTGATAAACCAGCAACAGTTGCCTGATAACTCAGCTGCAGCCCTCTGATTTTGCTGCATCCATATCTACCTAATGTTTTTCTTTTGTCTCCCTTCATGAAGGGCAGAAGAGTCCATGCAGGAGTCATGACTTATCAAAAAAAAACAAACAAAAAACCCCCAAACAAATCCCCTCCCAATCAACTGACAAACAAACAACATAAACGAAACAAACAAACAAAAAAAACCCCAAACAACAACAACTGACTTGGTCCTTTTTTATTACAAAAATGCAAGGCTAGTTTGAGTTCTTTGCAAATTGCTTCCCCTAAAATGGGGGGCTGGAAAGAAAATCTTTCTCTTGCTGGATGTCATCCAAAGTTTAAAATGTGTGTAAGTGGGAACTGTTTCTTTCCCTACTGAATGTACTGGCTCAAGAAAAAGCTCTTTATAGCCATGAAGCTGTGTTAACTTGGACTTCTGCACTGAAGAACTATTGCTAATGATTCCCCATCCTGTCCTGAAGGAGCCCTTCTGGTGCAGAACAAGGCCGGGTAGGACCCAAGCTAAAACGTGCTGCAGTTGGTAGAAGCCTTTAGACTCTATGGGCCTTGGACATCTTTCCAAATCGTGCCCACAGATCCTAGCAGCACAGAGCTGCTGTCAGTCCATATCTAAGATCTTGGACCTGAGAGCTCACCAGTCTGATACTGCACTTTTGCACTTTGGCTCTCCTTATCTTCAGGGAAATGGGTTTATGACAATCAATGCTGGTAGATATGTTTAAGTTCCTGAACTGATGTCCCACTGAGGTCAGGAGGACTTAGCATACGTGGGATGTGCTTAGAAGCCTGTACTTGCATGACTATCTTGAGCTGGGTCTCTTTCTCCAACACAGTGTCTCTTAACTGCATGACAGCCTTCAGTTTCAGCAGGACAAAACCAAAAAAATCCAGGTCTGAAGGCAGTTCTGGCCAGGAAATAAAAGGGAAGAAAAAAAAAAGTGTGTGTGAATACACCCTGTTAATTTTCTGCTCACTTTTTGATGTGACTTCAGAGGACCCTCCTTTTTCCATAATCCAGGACACTCATTTCAAGCTTTCTGCTGTCCTTCTGATCTGGGAGGGCTTGTTTGGCATTGTTATTTTTCACTGCAGAAAGCCAGCCGTAGCAGCCTTGGCTGCATGCTAAGTAATGACTTATAAAAATCAGTCGTTCTAGCAGACGTTCAGAGTGGATAACAATCCTAGTCATTCCAAGGGGAATGTCTGTTCGAGTGCTGTTTGGACCCTAATGTCTGTGGAAGATGACGGGGTATGACTTCATATGTAAACAAAGATGTTTCAATCTACCAAGGGATAGTACTTCCTTTATGGATGTGCTGGCCATTTGCACCAACATCCCATTTAATGACCTGAGCACAGAACAAAGCATTCACTGAGCTAATGTCCAGAACGGCGAGAAGGACACAGGCTGAGACTGGACTTCATTTAGAGCTGTTCAGCATCAGTGCAACTTCTCCCTTGCCTTAGTCTCATCACAGATCTGAGCCCAAAGGTTACTTTAACAGAACTCTGTAAAAAATGTGTTTTCTATCATCCTGTGGACAAAAGAGGCTTTTCAGAGGTTGGGTTTAGGGCTATGAAGTAGATTTCCAAAGTAAAGGAAAGGGGGTCTGACTGATTTCAGTGACACCATCTGGAATCCAGAACATCTGCATCAGGGGGTCAGTTACAGTGAAGTCATGACACTCGCATCGTTTCTGACTAGTGCCCCAGACCACAGCCCTGTGTTCCACCCACAGCCACCTTCTTAGGGCTTTCAGAAGATGCGCTTTCATTGCAATCCCTAAATAAAGCAACTTCTGTACGCATCAGGCTTATTGGGTCTAGTTTCCCTTCTACCTTATTTGTATTAACAAATTCATTCCTTAAATATAAGGGAGGGGAAGGAAACCCCGTGTCTGCAGCACAAGGCAAAATAAAATGGAGAAAGAATTTCTCTAAAAGCTTTTTTTAAGAAAAAAACATTGACTTGTCTGACAGTGAATGCAATTTGTTTTTTTCAGACTCTGGAAACAATGGACACAGGAAAACCTTTTCTGCAGGCTTATTTCATTGACCTAGAAGGCTGTATAAAAACACTCCGATACTACGCTGGATGGGCTGATAAAATTCAGGGCAGAACTATCCCAGTGGGTAAGTTCCTCCAGACCCAGTTTCGGAGCTGGCATGGGATCAGGCTTGAGAGGGTGGAAGGGAGGCCTGCTGGGAGGGAGATGCATGGAAAGGCAGGTTTCTGAAAACCCGCAAAGATAGCCTTGTGTTTCCTTTGTATCTCAGGGTAGAAAGGATTTTAAGTAGATGTGTTTCAAGTTTTAAACTAATGGCAGAACAATGTGAATACCTGGACAGATCTCTGGAAAATAATGGATGGGCTCTTTTGTTGCTTTTTTAGCAGAGAAACCATTTTGGTTTTAATTCAGAGTAATTCTTCAAGAGAAACACCCACACATCATAGGGGAGTTTATTCATTAGGTATCACTGAAACGAATTAAGATGCCAGAGAGTGGAAGGACATAGGTACAGAGGTTTCTAGGGAGAATTGTATGGATGCAGCAGGGCCTGTGCTGTCCTAGATGCCACAGGGATGTGGCAGAGGGTTGATGTGGAATCCACCAGTGCCTCCCACCTCTCTGATGTTCCTGTATCCCTGACAGTGCTGGCTCACAGATGTTTAGAGAAATCACGTAGTGCGTTTTCTTAACTTTTATTAAAAAGAAGGTCTGAAATGTTGACTCCTCTCAGGAGCCAAAGGACTGAGCTCTTGGAGGGGCCCTGACAAGTTTTCTGACACTTGAAAGAGGTTTTTCAAAGTGTTTCCTAGGCTGCAGAGCTTGAGCGGCCACACTGCACTGTTGTGGCAGGGACAGAGCGAAGACTTTGGCTCAGCTATGTAAGTTCAAATATGGTTTTGAGGAGAACAAGTCAAGACAATGGATGTGGTATGATGAGCAATATGGTGTCATGTCTAAATCAGCCTATTCTGTTCTTGCATGGGGGTGACCACTGAGGCTCTATGAAGGACAGGCACTGCAGATAGAAATTAGTCACCAGAGGAAGGGTTCTGAAGGGCTGAACTAGTTCAGCCTGCGTAGTGAGCAAAAGGAGCGATGTCAGTCATATAAACTGAGATCTGTCACCCTCATCCAGAATAACATGAAGCTTTGCTTGCCTGGACACTGCTCGTTGGTCCTGATTTGAGATCACTTCCAAAAACTGTAATTAGGAATGTTCACGTTTTCTCTCAGATCTTCTCAATGAAACTAGGTTTTTGGCAAGAATGAATTTGTAAGGAAAATATCCTTCTTGCTTTCTCTTTGAAAGACCAATAGCAGTATTTAAAGATGAATGGGATTACTTTACTCCCAGAGTTTCATCTTTTTGTGATTTCTTACCATAAATGCAATTCCTGTTACACTGAATATGATTCCTGTACAAAATGCGTTTAAAAAAATCTCTCCCTCAGGGAAAAAAGTGCTTTGCTTCTTTCAGTGAGACACAATCTGAATGAAATTTGTGCTTGCTCTTCAGTGTAGTAGGGAGTTATCCTCCACCTTAGCCTCAACGCAGGGAGATTGCAGAAGGAGTTGAACCCCTGGTTTTAAAAGGCTCCACTGTTAACGTAAGCAGTGTTTGGCTTTTGAGCTAACACAAGACCTGTTCTCAAAGAGAGCTTCATCAACCTGGCATGTTCCAAAGGCATGAGTTAAGATGAACAAATATAGTGTTCTTTGTCTAATATGGTTTCAGTTCTGTGCCTGCTAGTGTGTAGTCATCTTACACTCTTTCTACAGAAGTGAGGATTTTGACTGTTTTTTCTTCCTTTATTCTTTTGTCTTGCAGATGAAAATTTTGTCTGTTTCACCAGGCATGAACCGATGGGTGTCTGTGGAGCTATAACTCCAGTAAGTGGCAGTGATAATGCCCTGCATGTCCCTTAGAACTGGAAGAAGTACATGTGCACTCCCCATCTTACACTGCAGCCATTTGCTTCCTAGTTAAGTACAGCTGTTCTGCAGGAAACTCCCATCTCAGTTGCCTGATGTAGTTTCTTGTTTTACCCCCATGCCAATTGCTCTTGGCAACACAAACTCCTCTGCAATGGAAGGGTGGGTCTCCTAATCAGATGCTCTGTTCCTCTCTAAGGCTGACACCAGCCACCAGAGACACCAGACAGAGCTCTCTGACTCTCGCACTGCTGGGACAACCATCTTGTCATTACATGTGCTAGCTTTTTGCTGCCTAGTGCTGATGCATGGTTTTTGAGTTTTAAATCATATCCGTTATTAATAACCCCTGGCTGTTCTCTGAGCTTTCTGTCATTAAATCTCACTGAATAGAGTTTTCTTTTCCCTGAGGTCTCATTCACTGCTGGGGGGACAGTGTGGCTAGTTCTTGGAATACTTCCAGTTTTAGTGTGTGTTGCTTACTCTGTTTAAACAGACAGCCAGGAAGACTTTAGAGCTACATGGGAGACATAGCTTGTTCCTGTTTGGTTGTAAAATCTTTGAACGTGGTATCCTACAGGCCCTGAGGCAAAGGGTGGTATGCCAAGATTCTCTGGATACTTGGATCAATAAGAATCCATGGAAGATTTTTACCTTTGATATAAGGTTATATAAGAGACTGAAAGAAATGCATATGGGGTATTGAATTTGCTGGACCCTGGGAATACCAGATCTGGTCCAGTTGCCGAAGATACCTGGGGAAATTTTGCTTTTTCCTTTAGCAGGACTGAGCTTAAACCCCCAGTGATAAGATGGTACGGTCTAATTAGCAATGTCAGGGTGAGGCAAAGTGGGAGATGGTCAGTACTAGTAACCAGATATTTAGCTTGATGACTTCTGCTCAGCTTTTTTTTGGCTGAACAAGCAATGTGACTCCTTGTGAGCAACTAGGATTTGTGACTCAAGATCAAAACATCAGGTTTCTCACATTGATCACCGGTTAAAAGGTGCCACCTTTGGCACTCAGCAATGCTTTTGGAAACTGTCCCTTTAAAAACCTACATGTAGGATGCTTTGGATGGCCACTATAAAGGGAAATAGTGGGACTTCTAATATTGCAGGTTGACCCTACATCAGCAATAAATGCAATAGAAAGTACAGAACCAAATTTGACTCGAGTTCAACAGTGTATTTGTAAAAAGGATGACTGGGGTCAACAAAACCACGTCTCTCTTCAGTTCACTTAGAGCAAATCCCCTCCAATTTTTTTTCCAGTTTGATCTCTAACACCAACAGTCTGTGGGTTTGTATATTCCCACTTGAATTAAAGAGATTCTGTCGCTATTCTGCATATGTCTTCCAAGACCAATTAACGATCCTCCCTTTTTCCTGTGGCTTGACTATATTTAAACCAATGTTCTTAACAAGGGAAGTTGTTAGAAAGCACAGCATATGACTGAGCTTTATCCCAAGGTGGTGTTATGAGGCAGCCCTGGAGTCCTTTACTGTTACTTTCACCATCCATTCTGCAGCAGAAAGCTCCTAATGGAGTTATGTCATGCTCTCAAAGTGTAGAAAAGTAGTGTGGGTGTGAATGGCGCAAGCTGCAAAGTCAGGCCTTCAAGAAGGCTTAGGAGAAAAAGACAAATGGGCAAATCATGGGATGAGGCCAATGGAGAAGATCACTGAAACGAAACAGGTCTGGGAAAGAGGAAGAGGCAAGTTGAAGAATAGCACATTAGACTAGATTCTGCTTTGTCTCAGGGCTGCTGGGTTAGAGCAGAACTCATCTCTTAAAAGCTACACTGCTAATTTGTTTGTAAGTGTGAATTTGTGGATTCCTAACATACTTGGCGGCTTTGTCGATAGTAAAGGCCCTTAGCTTGAGTCTTGACAAGAAGTCCCCTTACTGTTGGCCTGCTTCCATCATCCCTAAAGCAGCATTAATTATTTTTAATGAAGAAATCCTTTCTGCTGCCAAATGACCTTTCTGAGATTCAGTGTGAGCTAGATTTTCCACTTTTTGCTTAGGCTCCAAGACCTACAAATACACATGACCACGAAAGAGATTAGCTCAGAGGAAACTGATGTGGACTGGTTCCTAATTCCAAATAAGAAAACTAATTGGAAAGGAGCAATTTACAATTTGAAGGGAGGATAAGACCCCCCCCTGGATTTTCATGACTGAACAACCCCTTGCAGTTTCCTAGTTATAAACCTGGAATTGAATGATATTGTATAACTCCTGACTACCGAGCCAATACCTAACACAGAAAAATGAGTTGGTTTTTTTTCTTCAATGAGCAGCTGCACCCTGTAATTCTCTCACATAAGGATGTTGTACAAAAATGATGTATCAGAACACCGCCTTTGACACGATTTCTGCGAACAGCCAAAATACTATACAAAGTGTGATCAAACTCCTATAAAGGGTGAGGTCACATCATGCAGAGGTTTGTCCAATTTACAGGATTAGCTTGAGGACTGCCAGCAATATTTGGGATCTCGGGGGAAATCAAAAAAAGTTATACTCTGTAGTCTAAGCAAACGCGGTATTGTAAGCAGCCACTTCTCTTTGTGGCTGTCCTCCCAGTTGCTTCTTTCTCCCTGAGCTGTGTGAAGGTGGGGAATATGCTGCGTTGGGAGCAGGTGACTGTGCTGGGTTGACCTGACCAGCCTTGTGTTCTTGCAGTGGAACTTCCCGTTGCTAATGCTAGTGTGGAAGATGGCGCCAGCGCTGTGCTGTGGAAACACTTTGGTTATTAAGCCAGCTGAACAAACTCCTCTCACATCGCTCTACATTGGCTCGCTGATCAAGGAGGTAAGGAAATCTGAACATCCCGTCTAGATACTGTTCTTTTCAGATCATAAGCAAGACTGTATTTTGAATTGGCTGTGTAGATTTTTAGGTTTTAAAGATGTTAAAGCCTCACAGAGGAAAGTGAGAACAACCTTTGTCTTTGGTCTTTTCTTACAAAGGCCTTCATGACTGGCAGTGGCTATCTGGGAGGTAGCAAAGATCACAAAACCTGTGGTTTTTTCTTTTTTCTCAGGGAGTTGCAGAGAGAAAAAAAATGGTGCTTTTATTCTCCTGCCTTGTCTTCTCCTCTCCCAAATGAGGGAAAGGCTACAGCTCAGTTTTATTAGACAATTGCGCAAAAAAGAGTGTGATTAGACAGCAGTGTTGAGTTTGTACCATTTTTAAGTGGGATAATTCAACCAAGACAGCATGCCATGGGAAACAATTCTTCATAATTTCTGCGGTTCATAGAACAATTTAGCTATCTCCGGCCTTTAAAGCCAACTTGATACTAACATAAAGGGGAGATCATAGGTTGGAATTTCAAAATGTTTGTTTAGGGCTTGTTAGGTGCCCTCAGATCTATTAATCATATAGAGGTGGTGGGAGGTGCACAGTACCTTCTAGGACTGGTCAGAACATCAGCCTCCTATATCTATGTATGTGACTAATTGTGAGGAAAACCGAAAGGATTGTAGATACGCTTTTGCCTCTCAGCTGGAAAAGTCTGTTTGTTAGGCTCAGTCTAATGATAATGATGATTTTGTCTGTTCTTGTCTTAGCCTGGGAGAAAATAGAAGGATACCTTAATAATTGACACTTAGGGCTCCTCTGTCAGGAAAGGCAGTGCAAAAATACTACCAGTTAAGTATCTCCTGCAGTTAATTGACTTAATAAGGTTACACAAGATGAGTGAGCATAGGGTGCAGTTTTCATGACTTCTAGTTAGCCTTGCCACGCCACTGCTTTTTCACTCTGACATACAGCTCCACAAACACAGGCGTAGCATTCCCTCCAAATGCTATTCAGTTCTGATGGAATTAATTTTTTAGCTGAAATTCTAAGCTGCCTGTTTCTCACAGTTGCCCTTCAAGGCAGAAATGTAATTAGAGCAGAATAATTTTATTTGAAGATGTTCCTTTCTCCACCCAAAATTAGCTAAATTCTTTGCAGTTTTTCAGAAGAATAAGTTAGACTTTTTTTTTTTTCATCTTTAAAAGGATGAAGAAGATGTTAACCCACAAGCAAAGCTAAGTGTTAAGTCCAATGAAATAATTTTGGTCCAACCAAAATATTTTGGCTTTCATTTTTGATGAAAAACAGAAAAAACTTTTTGGCTTAGGGTGACCCGAACCAATTTTTTTGCTTCCTTGCGGCTTTGCTACTGACTCCAAACACCATTACTTGCACAGTTTGACTTGCAATATTTTCTTGAAAATTTATTAGCCAAGATGCAAACTCTATTAAACTCACTTTTATCATTGTCACATCCACAGAAGAATGGGGGGGGAAGGAAAAAAACTCATGAAGGTAATCTTTTGCAAGGTTACATGAGCAATTACTTCCATTTTTTTTCTGTATTAGGAAGGAGTAACTGGATTTATTGAGATTTTATATTAAAAAGCCACAAGAAATGAAGTGAATGCTTAATATCCTGCAATTCCATTGTTACAAAATGCAGGGAAAGCAACCTTATGCAATCAGTAGTAGGGGAGGGCTAGCCTGGAAGAGCATAATCCTTGAAACTTTTGTTTCAGGAAGTAAAAACAGGCCAGTAAGTCCTGTGCTTCTCCTCACACTAGAGTTTCACCTAAAGTTTTGTCATTTTTCTCTTTTGGCAAAATTACTAGTTGGCAAATCTAGGTTGTAAATGTGGTGGAAACTGGCATAAGTCTGTTACCATCTGCTCTTGTATTCCTGTTTTATTAGACCCATCATCTAGTGAGGTTTTACTGACTTCTTAATCCCTCTGGCCCCTGAAGAACCACAAATGTCAACCTTTGTTCAAAACAAACTTTCATTCAGTTACCCCTTGGCTTCATCTGCACAGCAGTAGCTGGGGGCCAAGTTTGTCCAAAAGACTGACTCTCTTTTGACTTGAAACTGGGACTCCTCCAAGAATTCTTACTGAAACTTGGCATTTCCTAAGCATGGCTGTTACTTTCACCCACGTCTACTCCAGCTGGTAGCACACAGCCATGTTACTGGAAAGTCTGGAAAACAGTGATGTAGCTGGTAAGGGCTCCTTATCTGAAACTTACAATTTTTAATTGAAAGGAATATAGTGCAACTAATCCAAGCTTCTGGAGAACTGAACTGCAGCTCTCAGGAGTGTGGATTGGTTCCAGAGTGCTCAAAATCTCACTTTACAGAGCTGTATTTAACCTCTGTTTTAGGTGGGTTTCCCTCCAGGTGTGGTGAACATTGTGCCAGGCTACGGCCCCACAGCCGGAGCTGCTATTTCTACCCATCACAGCATTGATAAAATTGCTTTTACTGGGTCAACAAAGGTAAGTGATGGATTTAGCATAAAACACCTGCTGTTCCTCTTTGCATTCTCTTCTAAAACTGCCATCCATGTAAGACTGGACGAATGAAATGTCAGTGATTTTTTTTGTATAGCCAACAATGTTTTCCA
Source organism: Chroicocephalus ridibundus (assembly GCF_963924245.1). NCBI lineage: Eukaryota > Metazoa > Chordata > Aves > Charadriiformes > Laridae > Chroicocephalus > Chroicocephalus ridibundus. Next base: position 46,574,105 of record NC_086292.1, read on the forward strand.
TCGCATTCCATGTGACAGGATTTCTCAGAAATGTTTGGGATTTGTCTAGTTCAGGTCCTTGTGCTTGTGATAATCCCACACCTCTGTAAGCTGTTTTTTGCCAAACCACCACATTTCTATAAAAACTGTAAGTAATAGATGCTCTGACAGGTAAGGCGATCGGTCTACAGGGGAGGCTGGCAAAGAGTTATCATCATGTCATTGACCTGATGGAGTTTCTGGGCAAGTTTGCCTGCCAGTCCTGCCCTGCATGCGTGTGCAACTGGAAAACATGTCAGTCAGAGCCCTGTACAGAGCCCTTCCTCGGCTTTAGTTACCTCTGAGGAACTAGGACTTAAATAAAAACACGGCCCCGTGCCTGAGGCTTCGTCTGCTGACGTGGATGCGATCAACATTTGAGCTGCTTTTGAGACCTGTACAGTAAGGCACCTTCTATTCATTTTTTTCCTCTAAATAGCTACTACTGCCTTGCTTAGGGGTGGAAATGAGATTTCTACACCTACAGATGTCCTCTTCTGTACCTACATGGGGGAAAGGAGAGCATGGCTTGGCTGAGCCCATGGAATTGAGCACAGCTGTGGCATGCAAACAAATTTGTCTCCGTAATCACTGCTGCAAATCCTCAGACAACAGCTTGCTTAGAAACGTGAATGTTTTTCCACTCACTGCTCTAGATTTTTCTTGCAATATATACGCACCCCTTTGAAGAGGGGCAGTGTCCAAAGAATGTTGACAGCAATGGTTTCAGTTGAGGCAAATACAAGCTCTTCTCTTTTATTTCTTGAAGTAATGTTCTTCTTGCTGAGCATTTGCCGAATCCATCCATTCTTACGTCTATCTTCACAATGCAGAGTGTAATCTAATTGCATAACGATGACAAATTACCTTGAATGGTATTCTTGGTCGGTAAAGGTAACTCACCGAACACTCAAAAGCTCCTGCATTTAACAACAGTACCATCTAGTGGCTTTAAGTACATGCTAACTGCTTTGCTTATCCCATAGGAGAAGGTGTGTTAAGCCTCTGTTTCTGTACAGGGATCATGGGAACAAACACAAATGCAATAAAGTAGAAGTTCACAATGAGCTTTTACTCTCTTGATAGTTGGTCTAATCTAGGAGTTTACCCAGATACATGCTTCTCTCCAAATCCTAGATCAGAAACTTTTAGCCCAGATTAGATGCTGGCTGTGTGAGAACAATAGAGCTTATGGACTCATCCAGCCCACATGGGCCTGTTTGGGTCTTTAATGAAAAAGGAGTATCCAGTGGATTAGGGGCAGAAGGAAAACCTCAGCTGCTGGAGCCTGTAGGCAAAAAACTCCTATAGGCGCTGTGCTTGTTTTCCTAATCCATGGGTGTGCAGGAAACACCGAGGGAGACAGATTCTTTGCTAATGCATGTGTAATTTAGAAGTGTTTTCTTCCCCCTCCACCCATCTGTGAGTTCAGCTTCATCTCTGCAGTATTTGCAGCATAATGCTACTGTTTCTGAGCCAGGAAGTGAAGCTAATTCAAAATACAATTTGACTTAGTTTTTAAGCCCCATCTTGGGCTCAGTGCCAGCCTGGAAATACTCATCTTAAACTCCATAAGAGTTTTCCCATTTATATTTCTTCCTTTCCCGTAGTTTATTAACTTACTTCTTTTTGGCCAGCTAGCTTGTGGTAATGCCTCTTGCGAAGTTCTGTCTATCTGCAGCATGATGCATCGCTTATTTCTGCTGTCTCTAGGCCCAGGCTGCTGAGTGACCAGACATGATCTGCACTGCTAGGTTCGAGTTACAAAGGCAAACCGTGAGAAATGCAGGCCTATAACTGCCAGCCAGCTGCCACATGCTTTCCTTGCTCACAGCTCCACTCCAGGGCAACAGTATTTTTAGGTAGAAATAAAGTTAAGATTGCCATGTGCAAAGGTAAAATACAAGAAAACCAGCTACAAAATGAAGATATTCGTGTATAAGGTCACACTAACCAAAAATAACCTGCCTTAGCAATTGAAGCCCCTAAACAGTTTTAACTCATACTAACACAGTTAGATCACTAAATAGTTCGGATTAATGCTGCTCTTGTGAGGAATTCTGTGGGGTTTTTTTAAAGCATGAAGACAAATTGCTGGTTTGGTGTTACCAGTATAAAAAAAAAAAGCACAGTCAAAATTTTGGGAAAACATTTAATATGAAAGAATTCTTCTGTGTGTGTGGGAAACCCCTTAGTTTTGTATTACTTTGATTAAATTCTGAAAGCAGAGTAAATCCTTCCCTTCAGGAGAGGGTGGCCAGATAAATTCCACCAGATGGTCAGAACAGGTTCTTGGGCAGGAAGTGCCACAGCAGAGCTAGATGGAGATGGAGTTTGTCTGTTGACACCTTCAGGTATTACCTTGGGAGGAACTTGTCTCAGCTACTCTCGTGTGCAGAGCAGCTCAGCCTCAGCTGTCAGAAAGTAGTTTTCTCCTAAATGCCAAAACCTTTACACAGGAGTGGTAACAGATAGGAATCGTGAGTTCTTGTCACTATCTTGGGAAGGTCATAGAATGCTTCAGGTTGGAAGGGACCTACTCTGAGAAGCTGAATTACCAATTTTTAAAAGTAAAACCTGTGAACCTTGGAGCCCCATTGATTGCCGGTGTTGCTCATGAGCTTGCACGGGCTTGGAAATGCCTTGTTCTGCAGCTCTGGGCAGTACATAACTTGAGGATACAGTTCCTGTAGCTCTCCCACATAGCCTGCCCTTTCAGATCTGCCTGAACCAAACAGTAATTCTGGGGCTGGTTTTGACCCAACACATCACAGCAGTAGGAAAATCAAACCATTTAAGAGTACTATCCCTGACTTCTCCCTGCTTCAGCAACACACCAGGTTCTTCTACCCTTGTTAGCATCACACTTGACACACTGAGCTAAGGCTTTCAGGGGAAACAGCTCGTGTCCTCTGTGTCTCAATGCTACAGGTTGGAAAACTGATCAAGGAAGCTGCTTCTAAAAGCAACCTCAAAAGGGTGACGTTAGAGCTTGGAGGGAAAAACCCCTGCATTGTGTGTGCAGATGCAGACTGTAAGTATTGGCTGCTGTGTTTATTTGCTGTAAGATGCGATGAGTGTGGTGCTTTTGTGTGCCTCTGCTGTCCTTTGGCAACTAGCAGGGCTGGTGTTTGCCACTACATCCACCCCGGAGCCTGGACGAAACCCCTGTCCAAGAGCAGGATGCAGTTCTGCTTTGCTGGAGCTCTTGCCCAGCACAGGGACCATTCCTATGGCAAATGAGCAAACCATTATACTGTTGCCTTCCCTGGGGATGGCTGCAGTTGCAGATAAATCTTGCATTTGTGCTTTTCTGCTGTTGTAGTGCCTTTTTGGTTGGCAGTACTGCAGAGCTTGAGCCAAGCAGTGGGGAAAGCAGTTTTCTAAAATGCAGCCCCTCTGCAGGTGTTCCTACGACAGGGGAGTTTTGTAGGACCCGATCTAATCCAGCCTTCACCTCTATTCTGGGGCTCTGCAGGACTTATTTCATGTGTTCTGTTGTGACTTTGTTGTGTTAGTGAGTAGTGGTAGGACATATGTGTAACCTGCGACCAACAAAGTGGTTGGAAAATCCTATTTGGTTTGAGGAAAACATTCTCCACTCTCCTGCACAGCACAGCAGAGGTTGAAAGCCAGAGACATTTGTGCCATCTGCTAAAAATAAGCATTGCAAGGACCTGGTCTGAACTGGCTGTACAACAGAAGGACACACTGCTTTCTAAACAATCACTACTGAAACTAGTCTTCAGGAACAAACGCACCCTATCTAGGAATCCACATCTGAATTCCCATAGCGAGAAAAACTGGTTGCTGCCCTCAGTGAGTCCTTGTGGAAGAAAGTATCTGGGGCTATGGCAGACAAAAGGCAGGAAGGGGGGGTGGAAATAGTAAAAGATCTGGTCTGGGGGGAGTGTGAGGTCTTGCGAGTGCCTTCAATGGGTGTGGACCATTGTCAGCATTTTTTAAGGAGGCTTTCAAGGGAGAAAGGAAAAAACAAGTCTGGAAACACTGGAAGGCTGAAACCGTGCATGTGGTAACACTTTTCCCTCCTGGGCCATGTTGCAGTGGATTTGGCAGTGGAATGTGCCCATCAAGGCGTATTCTTCAATCAAGGGCAGTGCTGCACGGCTGCCTCACGAGTGTTTGTGGAGGAGCAGATATATCCGGAGTTTGTCAAGCGCAGTGTGGAGTATGCCAAGAAGCGACTCGTTGGAGACCCCTTTGATGCCAGAACTGAACAAGGGCCCCAGGTAACTGTGTGCCTGAGAACAGTTGTTGTTTGGTTTTTGGTTGTGTTTTTGTTTGATTTTCCTTGTGTAAATATTATCCTTGCGAATATGGTCCCAGCAGAAGCACTGAGGGGTGAGTAATGTATCATGGCTTTATTTTTCTCTCTATTTTAAATACCAATTAATCACAACTGCTGAAATGTTATGTTGTAATTTTTTTAAACACAAATGTATTTAATTCACTTCTTATCCAGTTTTATGGAAGGGGATGTCTCCCTGGTACAGTAATACAAAGCACGTTGCAGTGAGCAATAGCAACGCACAGAAGAGTAAAGCTGCAGAAACGGCCATTCAGCCGCTTGGCTGTGTTGGTGATGACAAGTAGTTAGAGCCCAGGGACTCCTGAGTCCCCACTTTCCCTCTTCTCCTTTCCCCCCTTTCTGATCCTTTGGAGAAGTTTCAGCTGAGTTAAGAGGAAGAGCAATGCCAAGCTGCTGTCATGACCAGCCTCGTCAATGCTTCCAGAGCCTTCCTCATTTTTTCCTTCCAAAGCAATCCGAGCTGTGGTGGAGAGCTCTGGAGGAAGATGATCCCAGGGTCAGATCTTCTAACACAGTCACTGTTTGCTACCAAAAATAAAGGGGTAATCCCAGGAATCTATAACCGAGGTCTCCTGTTCTCAGTACTGCACTGCTTTTCTTCCTTGATGCTATATAGGATCCCTCAGAGAAGGGATAACTGGCCTTCCCTTATCTGGATCTAGGCCCATTTACACATGATCCATGCATGGCAAAACCTTATTGCATGTCCTCATGCATGGGGAATAAGGTAATGTACATCCCTTCTTCATGGTGGGGGCTGCATCTACCCCTGTAACTTGCCTAGAAAGAGATCTGAAACTGCTCAACAATTTTAGGAAAATAATCCCATGCTGGAACTTTCTTCAGCAGAGATGAGCTGACCCTCAAACTGTCTGCTCTTGCCTTCTGTTAAGGGCTCTCAGACTTTCTGGTTGGTTGGTTTGTTTGTTTTAAAAGAATATCATCATAAACCTTATCCAGCATTAGCAGTAAGCAAGCTGCATTTTTAGTTAGTCCCATCAGGACCTGGCTGCTCTGACAGAGACCATTGATTTCATGAGAACAGCCCCTGAAAGTCATAGGGAAGTAGCTGTGAGGTTTTAAAGGGTGGAACATTCTGCAGTGAGAAGAATGTGTAGAACTGGGCTGCTTATTTCAGTTTGTCCATGCTCCCAGCTCTTGCTAGGCTGTCAGAGCACTTCCCAGTGCCTTAAGGGGAAACTGCATACAGAGCTATAATTAAGGGGAACAGTAAGTCAGAATAGCAGCGTCTGGTCAGATTTTAAATATGGCCCATCTGTCCTCTTCCCCTGTTCCAGCTTACCTGTTACGCTTGCATCTAGGAGAGACAGCATACCCCCCCACACACCTGAACTTCTCTGCATGCAACTGTCAAGCCCAAGATGGGAAGGTGTTGAGAGAGTGGGAGGAAACTGTTAATCCCGAAGCTTTCATGTGGCTGCCAGTGCAAAGGAACAACCACTTCCTCTGCAGCTATGGTTGCTCGCTCTCTGGAGCCTCTGCTGTAAGATGCAACACACAGAAATTCAAGCAGAAGAGAGAAATGATGCGGTGTCACAAGGGCTTAAAATACCTCCAAAAGTAGCAGAGATTCGCACCTTCCCACAAGTTACTGTTCAAATGTGAAGCTTCCAGATCAAATTTTTTCTCTGTTCCTGAAGTAACCTATTCTGCTGTGAGGTTTTATTTATCTTGAACTGATGGGTAAGGGAAGAATCACCAGGAAAAATAATCTTGCTTCCTCTTCTTCATCTCTCCCTGCCAGGCCTCAGTTGCTTCAGGTCCAGGTCATTGCTTTCATTCTCCTCTGTGTGGGTAAGGGTGATTATATACGACAGCATTACAAAAATGGCCACATGCTGCTGTATAGACCCCATTCTGGGGTGATCGCTGGCTTAGAAGCCAACAGTGGGAAGGAGCTGGAGCCAGCCTTTAGGCTGACAGTGGTTGTAGCCTATGATCTTTTTTGGTTCTACTTCAGCTCCAAGTGCTTGTAGCCAGACAACAGGACCTGCGACTTATAGAGAGTCTAGAAAGCCTAAAATAGGAGCGCCTCTGCAGTCCAGACTTCGAGCTAGTGTTTCGTGAAACCAAGCTGCACCGTCACTGAGCATAGTGCTCTAAGTAGCTACTGAGGCAACCTGATGCAGGACAGCATGGGGACAGCAGGGACAATACTGTTCCACACGAACTTAGAGTTGATGTGAGCTCGTCCTGGAAAAGTGTTTCTGTCTGCAGCTGTTTGTTCCTATATTGCACTGCACTTATGAACTAGATTGGGGAATTGGCTGATTCGGGTCTCATCCAGCCTTTTTGGAAGTGGGGAAGAAAGGTTTTACTCAGGTCAGTTCCCTGATGTGGATTGCTGTGCACTGGCATGGATGCTTGTGGCATGGGTGTGGGGAAAAGACTGTGTCAGCTGCAGTATTGGGTTATGCTGATACAAACTGCACTGCTCTGACCAAAATTAGGTCAAATTTAAACAGTATTGAATTAAAACAGAAATGACGCATGCTTCTGATGAGACTTCTCCAAAACTCACATGTATCTGACTATGTTTGCTGGCTGGAATTCAAAAGACACCACAAGAAACCTGAGGGGTGACCAGGACTGTTTGAGTAGAATGCCAACCTCAAATGCAGACCAAAGGGCATTTTTTAACTATGGATTCCTGTGAGTTGTATGTTTCATAGGAAGTAGTAAAGTAAATCTGCACAGATGGCAAACTGGTTAACCAGTGCATTATACAATTGTGAACAGCAGACTGCTTTAGATGAGACTAACGTCCTGGTGCACTGGCCCTGGTAACAGGGATTAGATTAGAACAAGACTAGACTAGTTTTGTTACCATAGAACCCCAAATACTGGGATTTGTGGACTATAAGGCCTGGTCTACAGGAAGGAAATAAGCACTAACACTGTCTCATGTCACTTGCCAGACAGAAGTTTTTCAGCCCAAAACCTATTGTTTGTTTTTTAAGACTGTGAATATTTTCCTTAGAGTGTAGACATTTGTGTACTTTAGGATTAAAGCGTGAAAGTAAAATACATAAGCAGAAGGAGTATGTGTCTAACAGTCAGTTGGACGCAGTTGTGGGGTTATTCTGTAGGATGGCAAACGCTAGGTTTGGAAGAGCAAAAACTGCTCCTTGTCTGAAATGAAGCAAGATATAAAGATTTGGGGGTTGTCAGATTTTCAGCATTGCAGTGGTCATTAGAAGCCTTCCTCTCTTTTGAATGAGATGGACAAATAGTAGAATCTGGTCTAGCAAATCATGTGTTTTTAATAGAAGTCAATGCTTGAACCATAAATAATGGTGGAGTAGGGGACAGAATTTAAACAAGCCTTGCAAGCTCTAGTTACAATGACAAACAGTTCCACCCTTGCATGTCATTTTTACAAATGTTTTCTTTCCCCAGTGTCTTTTCATCTAACTATAGTTTGCCTTGCAACAAGTCACAGCTGTATAAATATCCTTGTTTTGTTTTCTGTGATGTGAAGTGGATGAACTGGATTGGTCTGGATCACAGACATGCCAGGATGGAAAGCACTTGCAGATATTTTCAAATTATTTACATTTGGCAACTAAGCAACCAGACAAATAGATAATATGTATGACACCTGCCAAACTTACTATGTGACACTCACTATCCTACATGAGGGCACACGTTTCCTTGTGCAGTAGCATGTATCAAGTGTTTTCTTGGGTAGCGTCTTAACACACGAGAGAACATGAGCACTTAGTACAAGTTATCCGCAGTGCATGGGATACGCACATCTGTGTGGCAGGAGATGTGCTGTTCTCTGTGTTTGCTGTGTACCAGAAGTACCCCAAGGACACCCTCCTGAAGCTTTGATATTTGTCTAAAAGCATGAAAACTTGGATTGTGTGTGGCCAGGATTAACTAGGGACAGGATATAGTCTGTAATCTGGAGGAGTCGAGTGTGGAACACTCCATGTAAACAGTCCCAACTGGCAACTGGCCCTGCTGAAATAAAAACAGATGCCTAGGGAGTGGTATTGAACCAGTACAAGCATCTGGAGATACCTGGCATTCAGAATAACCTCCCAGGCTGCCAGGGCACCTTGAACCAGTGGGTGGAGTCTTTTATTTAATCACCTCAATGAATTTGTTGAGGGTTTTGTTAGTTTTACTTTTTTTAACTGTCTCCATAAGCCTTTTACCATCTGTAATGTGTGCTGTGATGAGGTGTTTCATCATTTAATTATGTATCATGCGAATAGCCACATCTGTTTCTTCAAAACCTGGCAATACCTGCAGTACGCTGCTGCATGTGGAGCACAAAAGAAGGACCAGTACTGCTCAGAAGTGCTGTGGGCTTCTGCATCTCTTCCCAGCACGTGACGCACTGTGCTTGTGGAGAACCTGCTGTCTCCTCCAAGTCTTGGTGCAGGGCTGCACGGCTGTGTGAATTCAGTGTCCTGTAACTGGAGTGGCCTTTCCCCACCTCTATCAAAACCCCTAGTTTAAAGGCAAGTAACACAACAGAACTTGCTGTTTGAGATTACTGCATGTTTATGTGTGGGGAAGAGTTAGACAAGGTTGGTAGTTAAAAGAGAGGATACAGCTCCCAGTCCAGAGAACCAGCCTGGGATGGTACTAGTCTCTAAGATCCATGAAAGGTGATTCTGATTTTAAAAGTATGGCTTCAGTGCAGTAGTTGTTCTGAAGCCACCCCACTAACAGGGCTTATCTTTGGGGCTGTTCGTATAGTGTGCGTGTGTGGAAAGAGATGGAGTCAGACCTTGCTGTGTTCTTCACGACAGGTAGTTGTGGGTAAAGCTGCACATTACAGCAAAGTTGACTTAACAGTTTATATACCCCGATTCTCCTACCCTTGCTCTGGTTCTGTTGCTGGTCACATCCCTTGCTGAGCTGCCTGAGGGTGCTAGCCCGGCAAAACCCATCTCAGGCTTTTCGCATGGTGCTCCTGAGCTAAATCAGAGCATGGATGTCAGTAAGTCCCAGAGCTGGCGTGAGGTGAGCTGTGGGAGTGTGTGATCAGGATGCAGAGGAAGGTAAAGTGGGGAGACCCCCTCCATGTGGCAGCAAGCTATTAAACTATCGCGTGTAACATCACCACCTGTTTTCTGTGGCTCAGGGCTGTGCACGCATCCTGTCTTTCAGGCTGCATATTGCCTGAGTGCCGTATCATAGGAGGAGATGTAAACTTACCCGCTATGACAGTGCCCTGCAAATGTACCCCCGGGCCGCTTACCGTGACTCCGGTCTCTGGAACAGTGATAATAAAGGTGCTGCTGTCTGTTTCTTTTCTTTTTTTCTGACAGATTGACCAAAAACAGTTTGATAAAATCCTGGAGCTGATAGAAAGTGGGAAGAAAGAAGGGGCTAAGCTGGAGTGTGGGGGTCTTGCCATTGAAGACAGAGGCCTGTTTATAAAACCCACTGTGTTTTCAGAGGTGACTGACAACATGCGTATCGCCAAAGAAGAGGTACAGTACCAGTCACCTGAACCTTTGTATGTATTTACTGCTGTAAAGGAGAAAGAAAACAGGTATAGTTGTGGTTTGAAGTGAAAACCTGAGGAGAATAGAAGTTTCACTTATTTCACTTATTTCGGTGTTCTAACAACTACCTAATGCTGAAATCCATTCTACTAATGAAGAATTTGCAAGGTAAGCTTTGATTTGGAGCATATGTGTATGTTATGTGAATTGTGAGAGGAGAAGGGGGAGAGCAGAACAGGCAAAAAAAACCCCTGTCAAAATGTTTTAGCAGCAATTTTTGAATTTTTGTGCAATCAATAGGTGTCTGTTTGCCAGCCCTCTCTAATGCCTTGCTGCTTTCCCCCATTTTGTTTGCTTCCCTGTAAGTGTACTCACTGGACAATACCAAACACGGATAAAAACATCGTAGTTAATACTACCCTAAAGCTTTTCAGTCTCATTTCAGGAGAACTTGATATAATGCAAAGTACAAGCACATGCTATAAATGCTGCTTCTGAATAAGAAATAGTGGTGATGGAGAGGTTTCTGTCTTAATCCTTGATTTTAAATATAAATACCTGAATAAACATAACTGAAACTGTGGCAGGTTGGAGCAATTCTATGTATTCTTTGCCCTGAAGTTTAAAGGTTTTCTGAAGACAGAGTTAAGCTCTCCCACTCTACGCAGACGGATGGCTGTGCATAGAGTGTGCTCTTACACACCTCTTATTACTGAGTGGACTTGAAATTGCTCAGCTGTGGTACGTGCTGATTCGAAGTGACAGAGGACAGTTTGTTCTTTTTCCACTACTTTGCAAAGTAGGTGTTGCTTTATTGCAGAAAGGTGGGACAAGAACTCTGGGACCTGAAGCTGTTGAGGAGGGAAGGAATGGCCCTGCTATGCTGCTACTAAAGAACTTTTCTCAAGTAGCCTTAGCATCTGAAATAATCCCAGATTCGGTTCTCATGGTGAAATTCCCTGAGGCTGACCATTTTTTTCCTATATGAAAACATGGTTGAAGCCAACAAAGTGCAGATCTAATACCCTGGCTTTCATTATTCATATGCAGAAAAATTGAACAAGCTGCATGTGATTAGATCCTGTGATATTCCTTTGAAATAGAAGTTAATCTACTTTTCATCATGTTCCGCAATGGAAAATAAGTAGTTGCCAAAGTTTAACTGGCATTTGTATTTTATATTTCAGCCTAGTGCTTTTTATGGGGCTGCTTACCATTCACTCCTGGCAAAATGTTTAGATGTCTCAGATCTGCCACAGAATCTCTAAGGAACCTGGGAAAGATATCAGCCGGTCTGGGCATGAGTTACATTCTAAAAATAGAGGGAATAAGAGCAGAAAATCCCATGACAGGCCTTTTTGTAATGAACTGACTCCAAATCCCAAGTCATGATTCATGAAGCTTATCCAGTTTCATTCATTTGCAGTTTTGTTGCAAAAGGACGTTCGGCCTTTGCCTAGGATCAAGGCTTCGGTTAAGTACCCGGGTCTCCCAGAACCAAGAAATTTAGAAACAATTGTATGAGCCTAAAGGCCAGGCAAACTGCTTAGCCTGGCCCTCAAGGTGGCACAAGTGAGCCTGTATCTCACCTTCGGTGGGGGTTTATTGTCCTGCAAGACAATGCTGGCCAGAAAAGGGCCCCGCCTTTGATACTGGACTGGATGAGAGATTCCATCCCAGAAGTTGGGAAGTATTGTGTATGCCTTTATACCGGCAAGCTGGGCAGCCAAGTTTGGGACAAACACATACATGGTAAATGCACCACATGCAAATGTACCGCGTACAATGACAAAATCAGAGTTTAAACCAAGGAAGAAAACTTGCAGTCCTTGAATACGTTAATTACTACTTGAGTATATTCAGCTTCCGAATTCAAAAGGGGAGTTGTAAATGAAGCAAGGATGAATCATTTGGCACTTGTCCAGATATAACTCTGCTTATTTTGATTGTTATAGGTGATCCATTAATTGTTGGATCTTAACATATATTTACTACAGCACATCACTGTACTTCCTTTGAAGTCAGTTTAATTAGTAGTTTTTAAGAGACTCTATCAGTGACTTCGAGAAGGCTAGGATATAACATTTTAAATATAGTATCCAAACAAAGCATCTGATTCTGATTACTTCAAAATTACCATGATTAGTGAAGGTTGTCCTGTACTAATGTTTAATTTATATGTGCAGATTTTTGGGCCAGTTCAGCCAATTATGAAGTTCAAGAGTCTGGAAGAGGTCATAAGAAGAGCCAACAGTACCGAGTATGGACTTACAGCTGCTGTCTTCACAAAGAATCTGGACAGAGCATTAACGCTGGCGTCCGCATTGCAATCGGGAACTGTCTGGTAAGTGTGGGACCAGAGTGTGGGCTGGGATTTTGTTTCCTGGGAGGGGAGAAGGATGTACAATTTGGAATCGTGTGTAAGTGCTGGAGGTAAGATGTATTAGTAGCCCGCTTAATTCTTCATATTCTGCTCAGAAGCAACATCCATTCCTCAAAATAAGGTGGTGAGGAACAGACAGTCTGGCAAGAAATGGGCTGTTTGTTCAATCGATGTAGTAGTTCTTCATCTGGAAAACTCTGAAAATGTAGGGTTGTAGTAAGTTCCACCAGACATGATGCCTTTCAAAATCCTGTATGTAGAAAAAAGCAGTTCTGAGGATCTTTAGGTAGCATCAGATGGACTATTAGCTGCACAAATCAATATGGACAGTAGATGGCATCACACCACTGTCAGAAAGATAAGCAGCTAGTTTTGCTTACAAAATTTCTTATTCTATATTAGAATAATTTTAAAGATGGAATCTTGATTATTTTTTTTCCCCACTAAAGATAGGAATTTGATCTGATGTCTGATTTTGATGCGTACAGAGGATTGATTTCAAGAGTTGGTGCCAGAAGAATCTGCCTCTGAGTAATATTTACATTAAAATAGGGTGTTGGGCTGTGAAGGATACACGCGCTGCACATACACGAAGGCGCAGTCCTACAGCACCAAGCCATACTTGTCTCACTTCAGTCATTTGGTCTTACTGAGACGCTGAGGAAATATCTGCATTAGCTTTTTCTACTGAGCGTCTACAGAAATGGGGCTAGTGACACATTGTCTAATGCAGTCCAACTTTTTTCTATACCTGGAAGTAGATGGTGGGGCCTGCTTGTGAGTGTTTAGACAGCTTTCTGAGTAAACATGTTCATTTCAGAATGTGCTGCATTAAACTAGGGAATAGGTTGTACCATTTATTTTAAGCACAGCTCTGAACACAGCATCAATTCCAGCTCAAGCATGAGTGTCTTAGCCATAAGAGACTATGAAGTGAGATCCAGGTCAGACTGAGTATTACTCAAACATTTTCTGTTTCTGTAGCAAAATAAGATTTTATTTCTAAAATCTGATTTCAAGTGAATGAACTGTATAAAGATAAAACTGACAGATTTCAGCCTTTTTGTGATGGTGGTGGTGTTGTCATCATCTTGCTTCTCCTTTGTATTGAATTGTCTTTTTACAATTGATGTTTTTCTTGTAGGATCAACTGTTACAATGCGCTCTATGCACAGGCTCCTTTTGGTGGCTTTAAAATGTCAGGCAATGGCAGAGAACTGTAAGTTTTGGGCAATATTTTGTTTATATGTGGATGGTGAACGCAATATAAATTGTGACTCGGTGAAAGTATCGTTGAATTTGCTTTTAAACTATCAGGCCTGCAGTATGCTGCACAGGGAAGTGCTAAGCCAGTACAGCGTGGATGTAAAGCACAGATGTGAGAATGTGAGTGGTGCCTTTAGGACTACCTTCATCTGCTTTATAAGCTCTTAATAACCAGTTCAGTCAATTCCATTTGCAAGTATTTTTCTTTACCAGTTAGGGTTTTCAATCAAGGGAGAAGTATGTCACTTTGGCTGGGGACACTGGTACCCACCCCAAACCTCCTCCATCTTTATATGGTTGTATCTGGGTCTCGCTTGACTGCTGTATCATTGCTCCTAGTTGGACGTTTTTCACCTCTGCCTTTCTAATGTTGGAGCTAGAACAGCAAGGAATGATCTCCAAAATCATTCTATCTCCCATCTTCCAAGCTTGCTACTAAATTACAGAAGGACCCCCTGTCCTTCTTCCCCAGCCTGACTTCTTGCAGCGTAGCTGCCAGACATTCCAGCTCTACTAACACAGCAATTTTTAAACCAAGGTCACCCTATAAGTTAGAGCTGAGAAATTGACTTAAATCTTAATTTTCATCTCATTTTTGTTACACCATTCAGAAGACTCTTCAGAGGAATCTAATGCACCTTTTCTTTCACAAGTCAGATCTATTTCCAGGCGTGATTTCCAGTAGCTGTTCTGGTGTATCTCCTGCTCTTGAGACATTCAGATGCTTCACTTGCTAAGCACAGCAAATGAATGAGCCCTCAAATGGGACATATATATTGAGACCTTATGGTTTACTGTGCCTGACTGCCGGGCTAACTAAAGGACGTCAGGGGTTTATCCCTCGGGCAAGGCATGGGAATAGAGCAGTTTCTACCAACCAAGACATAATGCTGTGGTGGGGTCTGTCATCAGTATGTGTTTCTGGAGCAACTGTGCCCTCTTGATTATATGGTATCTTGTAGATAGAAGCTTACTTTCAGTGAAAAAGTAACTTTATTTACTGTCTAAACACTGATAACTATGTTTATATGGATGTTTCTTTGGGGGGTTCTCACAGTAGTACTCGGTTTTCACTAGGCAGAGAGTCACAAGGTGTCATCTTGTGGGTTACTGTGACCAGAAGCATTCCATGTTTCTTTTACAACAGGGTGTAGTTGTGTGTACTTACGTGCATGTATTTAGCAATTACTAGAAGTGGTGGACCAAACTGATAGCTGGTGTAAGTTAGTTCAGACCTGGTTTTAATGGCCTGATGTCACCTACAGCAGCTGTCAATCAGCAGCTAAAATGCACTTGTGTAGAAATCTCTTATCTTAGGGAAGTACACATTAACATATTACAATTGTTTGTCCCTTTCCCTCCTCCCTTTTCTTTTCCAGCGGTGAATATGCTTTGGCAGAATATACTGAAGTGAAAACAGTCACCATTAAACTCTCCCAGAAGAGTCCATGAAAACAGAAGGCCTAAAATGCTGACACTCTGAATGTGACACGTGGGGGATGTGTTCAGAGCAAGGGGGAGGGGAGGGGTAGGAAGGAAAATGGAAACACCTAACTTTATTCCTCTAGAAACACTGAATCTGCTGGACTCCATTTTGTCGACTGGCTCTTCAAAAACCGACTTAACTGACCCTACTGGCAGCATAGCACACGCTTGTACTGTACAAGTCCCTGGCTGTACATCTGTCTGCTACCTGTGACTAAAATGCTGGTCAGTCACAGTGTTTGCCGGACATCTGCTTTCAAACTGTACCCCTGAAGGACGTGGATATCAGTGGCATGTTAGAGAGACTTCTGGTACCATTAGCATGGACTGTTAAACACCTTCAGAGGCATTTGGGTTTCACGTGGCATAAATGGACTTGAGTGGTCGGGCTGATTGATACAACTTGACTGAAGTTGGCGGAGTTTGTGTGAAGACTGCAGCTGGAGTTTGGGATGGGAGGGCAAGCTTTCATGGAAGGAGCTGTAAAGAAATTCTCTTTGAAAGAGCTATCTTGGTCTCCCTAAAGACACATGCATTCTCCATATTGGTGACATTCTAGCCCTGAATGAGATTTATGGGAGTTTCCTAGAGGACTCCTTTGGGGCCAGTATTTCACCCGACAGAGCTAAACTTTAAAGTGTCCTTTGAACCTGGTGTTTTGGTGTGCACACATTGCATGTGCTGCAAATGCAAGTTACTGACTTGCTAACCTTTCTGGCTCCGAATGAGTCACAATCGTATCTCAAACTACACTATAGCACTTTTCACAAGAGGATTTTGCACTGTACTTACCGTGATGACA
Source organism: Chroicocephalus ridibundus (assembly GCF_963924245.1). Taxonomy (NCBI): domain Eukaryota; kingdom Metazoa; phylum Chordata; class Aves; order Charadriiformes; family Laridae; genus Chroicocephalus; species Chroicocephalus ridibundus. Next base: position 46,589,881 of record NC_086292.1, read on the forward strand.
CAGAGTTGAATGCTAAGCATGTAGCATGGTAGATACCGCACAGAAAACATTCCACACTCTTGGGGAGGGAGCAGAAGAGCTGCAAGAAGCTGTCCTGCTCTCTCTTTCTCCATAACTTTCAGGCTGTGTGAACAACTCTTCTTTTTTTTTTTTTTTTTTTTGAGCCAGCGCTATTATTATGAGAGTAAAACTTATAAGCTCTTCGCACCACTTCTTTATCCCGTATGAATGTAGCTTAAAATACATTTCTGGAAGTACAGTAGTATGAAAAGGCAGGTGTTCCCAAGCACACACTGAGTGCTAAAGGTGTGGGTGTACAAACCAGTTACCAGTTACCATGGAATAAACTATGGCTGGACTTCAATGTGTCAGCAGCTTTGCAGTAATTGTCCTCATGAGCGCTGTCACCTTGTGGCAAGCAGGGAGTAGCTGATCCTTCACTGGGGAACAGACTGCCTTGAATTGTCTCTTGCTTACAGTTGTATAAGCATGCATGTACATCAATAGCATCCATGGAGTGGCTGTCACACCAAGTTTATGCCTTCGTATCTCCTGCAGTAACTTCTTTGCATGCTCAGACAGTACTATGAGATTAATGACAAGCCACATGCTGTCTTCAGTTCCTGGGCTCCCTACTTCTCCTCCTTCTCCTCCTGATTCTGTACTGCAGAACCACTGCCAAAGGTACGGGAAGTTCCACGTCAGCAGGAGCTGTAAGTATGCAGGAGTTAGTGGTGTCAGCTTGTTAGGAAGCTTACCTGATCTTGCTGGGGTTGTCCTCCGAGAGCAAACCAATAGAGGTTCCTTGTGGCATATTGACAGATCTCCAAACAGCACTGCTAAAGATTGCTGCCTGGAGCTTTCAAGATGTCAGGGCTCAAAGCAGAAACGCAGGTCTAACCTCTATTCTCTGCTGCAAGCAAGGATTTAACCAGTACCTTCCTTCGCTCAGAGATATACCCAGTCAGTAACAAGTTCTGTTGCACGAGTGGACCTTTTTTGGAGAAGGCAGGAAGGTGGGTGGCAATAAGTAAGGAAAAAGTTTGCATGAGCCTAAACTTCCTTATTAGTGAACGTTGAAATTGCACTTCAACACTGCTTAACGTCTTAAATGACATACCTCCTCCAACAGTTGTGTACAACTAGCTTCCTGTCCTCCCATGGATAGGTGAGACAGGTAAGTCTCCCCATCCAGTGAAGAAAATGTCCTCCCTTCCCCATGAAAGGCCAAATGGGAACATTGTAAATAAGTTTCTATTTTTGTAAGACACTTAGAGTGCAAACATCTTCTCAGACAAACATTTTACTTTTGCCTACTTGACGGTTTTCTAGGGCTGCAGTCAAACAGTAGGGAGGTAGGGCAAACAGTAAAAGGCTGGTTATCTTGATGTATCTCTGTATTGATTTTTGATAAACAGTGGTTGAAACCGAAATCATCTGAAATTCTTAAAATCCTACTATTCTGGCTTTATATGTATGATATATATTTCACCTCTTTTTTTTTCCTTATCAAGTTTTTAAAAAGTCAATGTATCTCTTATTGTATAAATCAGGGTTTGACTCTACACACTGAATCTTCTAAGTTATATAACACTAGACACTAACTTTAAAATAACCCCTTAGAGGGTATATATTCTTTCATTGCACAGTAAGGCTTTCATATGAAATACTACTTCTTTTTTTTTAAAAAAGAACTATATTTATAAATTAGGATACAGTTAATCTAATGTATTTTTATAGCTAAGGGTACATGAAAATGCTATGTTTAAACCTCATGTATATATTTAGACTATGGGTATCTTTTTGTAATAGTTCTTGTTCCTAATAAATGTTTAACTTTGTGAAATGGTTTCTAAATGCTACATATTGATATTGCTCGGAAAGGAAGGTGGGGGGGCAGGAAACTTCTATTGACTTTACTCATTTTAACAGAGGAGTAACTTGAATGCTTTTTTATTTACACTGATTAGTGCTTTAAGATAATTCCAACCCCTCTAACGCATAAGACCCCTTCCAACAGCAGGCAACTTCCACTCAACTCAGTCCTGCCGTCACTGTTTATTATTTCACCCTGAATTTGGCCCATTGTGTCAATAAAAGTAAACACTGGAAAGGGTTACGGTTTCATGCTTTGAAAACAAACTGGCCCTGTATTGCTCCAGTTACAGGGGCCTGCCCCTAGAACAGCCCTGTGTCTGTTCCCCTTCATTCAGTGACCCAGCGGGAGCCCCCAAGCGGAAACGTGCGCTGGGCTCACAAGAGACATCATCATTTTGAGGTACCTTTTCCACACGGCAGAACTGAACCCAGAGCGCGTGTTTGCACGTGTGTACCTGGGGATTCAGTATCTCGCGGGGAAATGTGTAGGAATCTGAACTTGGATTCACTTCTGCAATGTGTGAAGAATAGCCTATTTTAAAACAGTAAAGTGCCGAAGGGTGGTCAATGCTCTACACATACAAGCTGGAGCGCGTGTCTGTTAGCTTACCCCTTAAGCAGTCAATTTTATAAGTTGTGCCGTTCACAGTAAGCGGAGGGAGAAGGAGAGCAGAGCTTCCTCCAGTTCAAAGTAGGATGGATCCTTTTTGCCTCCTGACGTGAGCCTCAAAATGGAGAATTTGAAGGGACTGTGGACCATGCTGCTAAATGGGCCTTCCTGCCTTCATCTGTCTGCTTCCTAAACCACTTTGAGACACATCCATCGCTAGCATGACTCTCCTAAATGTATTCCCATTGCTGTCTTATTTCCCTCATGTGCAATGCAGATAGAGAGCAAGAACATACTGATACCATTGCCTTTTAACCCGCTTCCCATCCAATACGCACGTGAGAAATACCTGTCATCTCCCTGCACAGGCCAAACCAAACTCCTTGAGTTTTCCACTTGCTAACAGCATCATTCCAAAGCTTTGAGACTTCAGAAGGGGGAAGGCTGGAGATACAAAGGAATTACTGTGAGTGACATAATCATTGGAGACTTGAGCCAGGAAGAGAAGTGGGGGGGAAAGAAGAGAAGAAAATTTAGCTTGAATGCGTGGAGGAATTCTTGCTAGGGGAAGTCTCCAGCAAAATAAAGGAAAAAAGGTTATTTCAGGGGATTTTCAAACAATTGTGCTAACAAAGCTGTAAGAAAGGTCTGGGGAGAGCCAGGTTGTTAGGCATAAAAGGGTGGGTAGGAGGTGGAAAGGGTGCAAAACAGGTAACGCTACAGTGGCTGCAGCTGAAAGCAGATTAACGAGGACTTGAGCACAGGTAAAAGCACTGACGAAGGCCCAGCCTCTCTATGTCTCCATAATTGCACCAAAGAAAAAACCTAGGCGAATCTCAGGCTGCAGCAGCCATTCAGTGAATGGATACGGCTATTTCCATCCCCAAGCAATCATTGGTGACTCGTTTCTTGGTAGGCCAGGCAAGAAAAATAAAAAATGTGTATGTAATTTACGGAATCCTCATGAATCACAGAACAAAAGGTGTGCAGAAATGACCTTCTTTCAGTAGGTCCCATGGGTGGGGAAAACAAAGCAGTACCAGGCTTGTGAGAGGCTCCTGGTACCTGGAGATGACGGGGTTTGTGATGGAGAAACAACGTGCACAACACCGGCTGGAGCGCAGCACGTCTCACACCTCGGGAAGCACGGACCTCGCCTCGCTTTTCCAGAGAGGAGCACGCTCACGCCGCGATGCTGGGAAGGAGTAGCTTTCAAAGAAAGAAATCTCAGATGAACTCTAGTATGGGTAAGGCCAGGCCCCTGCAGAGCAGCGAGGAGATGGGTATGTCCGTGCCCACCGGGTGCCCCTGCCCAGGGAGCGACATGGCGGCCGCTCGTGAGGGCGAGGCCGTCCGGACAACCTGCTGTAGCAGGCAGGGTCCTGATTCAGCCCCCGCAACTCCCACAGTCTGCTTTTTCCTAAAAAAAAAAACAACCCCAAAGAGCTAAAGCCCGGGTCAGGTCAGCCTGGGGAGAGGATGGACACCTGCGGGTGATGGGGCCGGGGAAGGGGCCCCGCAGCAGGGCTGACCCGCGCCCTCCCGCCACGTTCCCTCAGCGGGACGGGCTCCGCGCCCAGGTGCCTCGGGAGGGAGGCGAGGGGCCGTGCGAGGCCCGCGGTCCGTCGCGCTCCGCCGCCCCCGGCGAGGCGCGGCCCCTCACGGCGGCCAGGGCCGGGCGGGCCCACGGCGGCCCCGGTGGCGGAGGAGGCGCCGCGCCGCTGCCCCGCTCCTTTTCCTTCCTCCCTCCCTCCGCCTCCCAGCGAGGCGGGCGGGCGGCCGGCGCCGGAGGAGGAGGAGGCGACGGCGGCGGCGCGGCCGCAGAGACCCCGCCAGCCCCGGGACGCTGGAGGTACCGTGGCTTCGCTGCCGCTTCGGCCTGGCCGCCCCGCGGTCACCTGCCCCGCCGTGAGGGGAGGCGGCGGGCTGGGGGCTGCTGGGGCACGGCGGGGCTTTTCCCTCAAGGGGAGGGGGGAAAAGTTTTGTTAGGTTGGGTTTTTTTTTTTAAATAAAAGTTAGGAGGGAACTTCGTGGGACAGCGGGCGCGGGGCGACGGCCGGCGCTGCCCTCCACGGCCCGGCGGGGAGAGCGGCTGCTCCAGCCCTGCCGCCCCGGCCCGGTGGGGAGAGGAAACACTCCAGACTGGCCCTGAGGAGAAACTGGGTTTTGTGTAAGCGGGCTGGGCCGAACTGGGCCGAACTGGGCGCGGGCCGAGCGGTGCCGGCTGGGGGCGGCTCCCTCGGCCCCGGCCCTCAGCGCCGCGGCTGAGCTGACAGAACGGCGGCAGCGGAAAAGGGACTAGAGAGGCACCGAGTCGGGGTGAAATGCCTGGTTTCTCCTCAGCCGGCGGCTGTTGTGTGGGGAGAAGGGGACTGGTTTGCCGCTTTCTGCCCAGAGCTCTCTGAAGGACGAAGGATGTGCGTCCCGCCGAGCTGGGATGTCCCCTGGGCTGGATCTTTCGGTTCCAGGTCCAGCTTCACCCTGCCTTGTGCGATGGCAGGCAGACTGGCCCGCAGCGCGTTTCCACCCCGATGGTGCCCCAGGGCCTCTCTAGGCCCGTGGTGATACCCACGGCCCCACATGGGTTTCTCAGAAACAGCAGGTGGTTTGAGCAAAGAACTGAATTTTTTGCGGGTTTCTTGTGTGTTGGGAAGCGATCTTGGGCAAACCGTGGTGTTTCTGGGTGTCTCGCCGCACTGGGGCACGGTGGAGGGGGTGAGGCCGAACAGGCTGGCGGAGCAGAGCGGAGGTGCTCAGGGTGGCACGGGCAGGGTGGGATGTGCTGGGACACCACGTGGAAGCTGGCAGTGGCAGGTCTCGGAAAAGAAACCGGGAATGTGTGAAATGGGATTTAAATCAGCATTAGGTGTATTCCTCACGGTCCTCCTCCTTCTGAATGAAACTGTGCAGAGCCCACGAGATCAATCAAATTAAAACACGGTGTTTGCACATGTTACAGTTGCCTGCATCTTGCTTAGTGTAAAAGCAGTGTAGGGGTGCTTTTATTATATACAAAAGGTCCTGAAATATGGAAATACTGCTTACGTGGGTGCTGTGGGGCAGTAACACGCATGGCTACAGCGTTTAGTGTCCTACTTGCAGTTAAAGGGAACTGATTATCAAAAGCACACTATTATTTTTCCTGAAAGTTTTTTTCCTTTCACTGTTATGAGGAAAGTTTCAGCCTGGGGAGTAAGCTGGGTAGAAACCTAAAAATCACGAGCGGGATGGTTTTCAAGCATCTCTGGTTCATACTGACCCCCCATTCGGTGTTTCTTGTAGAGTTGCTGTGGGTGCACATGGTGTGTCCCCATCATAGAGCAAGGAAATGCCTCAGAAACCACCATGTGCTAAAAAGAGCTATTCTGTTGGTCTTTGCATGAGGAAATATTTATTCTTATTGTAGCTGCTCAGTGCACTTATAGCAAGGGTGCAGGGGAGGAGCTGCTGGCAGCATCACATCCCCTCCATTTTTAGAGTTAACGACCTGGGCAGCTTTTGGGAGGTGTGAGAGCCTCCCTGACGCCTCTGCCTGGGGTATCGCACCCGTGGCATGGCAGAGAGACACATCTGTGTCCCAGCGCAGCAGCAATGCCTGCCAGCGTGGCCCAGGGAACTCCGCTGGGAACTTGGCATGTTCCAGGGCAGAATCTGATCCTCCACCAACGTGGCCCAGTTCACCAGTTTGTGGACTGGATCTGGGCTTAGGGACCTCTATCTCAGCCTCCCACAGCAGCCCATGGCTTCCTCTCCTTCTGTGGGTGAAAGCTGCCAAATTCAGCCTCTTACATGTGCCCGGCTGCTGCTGCGTTGGGATGCGAGGGCTGCCAGGGCCTGGCCTGGGAGATGAGCCATCTGTGATGGGGAGGGAGGGATGGATGGGTGCTCTGCAGCTCAGGCATCTGCATCCATCTGGAGTTGTAGCCATCCTGCTGCAAAGGAGCTTTTTAGCTATGGGTGTGTGTGTGAAAGTCCTTGCCTATAGCCAGGCCCAGGCCTCTCAGTCTGTATTATTATTTGTTGTATGGCACACAAATAATTTTTCCCCACCTCTGAAAAACGTCAGAGAACCAAACCGCGGTCTGTGGCAGCACCCAGCTCTCTGATTGCAGGATGCAGGGGCGCCCGCAGTGCTTGGCCTGTGAGTTTTGGTTCCTGCTGTCAGACGGCACAAAGTAGGGGTCATCAGAAGCTGAGTTTTGCTGTAAGTGCACCCAAAACTCAAATATTTGCCTAGAAACAACTGATGTAGCATGCAGTGATTGTCTAACATTGTCGGCTGGTGATTAAAATCCTATGTAGTGAGGGAGGAGCAAGAAGCTCCTGGAGAGGGGTGGTGGATCACTGTATTTTCACACTCTCCATGGCCTTTGATCCCAACTCAGGAAGCCAACTCTGCCGGGGGTGAGCTAGCGATATTCTTGGGTCTTGCTGGCCAAAGCCAGAGGTGGGTTACACGCTTTGCCAAATTAGAGCCTCTGGTCAAAACTTCAGCATCATGCACCAGACATGAGAAAAACTAACAAGAGTCAGAGCTGAGGGGCATCATGTTAAATCCGAGAGGCGTTTAGTGACTCAAACTGAAAGCAGCAAATGGTCTTTTGCTGTCAGGAGTCTGATGCCGGTTGGTTGGGCACACGCTGCAAATTCACCCGTAGTTTTAACCGCTGTGGAAGATGCATTAAACGAGTGAAAATTACAGGTGTGCAGCTTTGGAGAGGTAAGGAGTTGGAAATGCCCTGGGAGACTGAGCTGTGCAGTTTTCTGCTGGCTGTTGTGTGAGACACTTCAGAAGAAGCCAACCTTTAAGTGGCTTTCAGGTTGGTGGAGTTCTCTAAAAGGACTGGGCAAAGGGGAAAGGAGCTGGTGTGTTTTTCTTAGCCCCGTTTCCTACAGAGGATTGTCTCAGAAACCACATTAGTATTTTTCAGTTTCTCACAGTGGAGTCTTACAAGAGCCGCAGTCGTCTTTGTGGATGGGAAAGGTTTTGAGGTTGCATTTAGGATTTTTCCAGCTGCACAGCATGGTTTCAATGCTCTGCCTTTACACTAGCTTGTGGAGAATCTGAAACTGCAGCTGTGGACCCTGCCCACCCCCCCATACCCTCTGCCCAAAGGTTGAGCAGCTTTGGTGGAGAAAAATTGCTAACTTTATCTTTTCTATAGTGGAGACAGTGTTAGTCTCCTATGTTAATTCACGTTACGCTCTTAGCAAAGCTATTATGAAAATAATTGTAGGACGGTGAGCGCATTTTTGCAAAGTAATATTTAGACAACTGTGTTAGAGTGCAGAGGAATAAGCATCTTGCAATTTCTATACTAGAATGATTAATTTGGTTTACTGTTTCTTTTTAAACAGGGTAAATGATGTTTCTTCAGGATGGTGCTTACTAGCAGTCCCTCTGCTCCCGCATTTACTTGACAGACATCAGCTTTGACAACACTATTCAATTTTAAGTGCTGCAGAAAGTTTACTTGTGGGATCTTCACAGCTGCGACCCAGAATGTACTGGTGTGTGGGAACTGAGGAATCCGCTATTTGCAGAGAGCGCGCCATGGATCCACAAAATGGTAAATAGGATGACTTCTTTTCTTTCCTGTTCAGATTGGGAGTGAAAGGATTTAAGAGAACCCAGTAGACAGCTGCCACTGAGTTTCAATGAAATTTAAATATATGAAAGATTTTTTTAGTGAATTGAACCTTAATCTTTGAAAATCTACAGTAGATAACAAGGAATTTTACTTGCAAGGAGAATGATGTTGAACTGCTCAGGTGATAAGAATAGCATTCCTCTGAAGACCGATTTTCTCCGAAGGCCTACAGAGTTAGTCAATATATGTATCACGTCTCACCAGTTCCTAAATATGTTTTACAAGATCTGTGCTTTTTCAGCGTGTGAATGCAAATATGTTCCCAGCCGCTAATGCAGTGTGTATTCCGGGTATGAAAGCTGCTAAAATCAGAGCATCGTTTCTCAGACTGAACAGATATTAGCCTGCTCCAGTTTTACTGTCAGCTTTGATTCAGTGGCTTGCAGTGATTTATCGTTGGGCTAGATTAGAAAGTCTGCATTTATGTAATGTAATAAATCCATAGGTGGAAATTTCTCTTTCAGAAGGGACATATGCTTCAGGTTTTTTTTCTGAATAGCCAAATTATTTTTGGATGATTTTTATCGCTGAAACCCGCGGCTCCTAGGCACTGCTGCATTTCTCTGAGTCAAAACCCAGTTATGTTTCTGCATCAAGAAATAGCCTTCTGGTTGTTGTGTAACGGTATTCCCCCCTTGCAACAAGCAGTTCATTAGGAGGCAGCATCTGCGTTTTAAGTGTGGGATGAAGGTGCGTTTGACGCTTTGTAGTGAGTAAGCAAGCTTCAGTAGAAGCTAATGTTTTTGCAGCCTTATTTTGGATTTTATCAGCAAGTATGAAGCAAAACCTGATACTTTATTCAGAGGCCGCCTTATCTTGTTTGAAGACATTTCTCACCAGCGTCACAGGGAGCTCTGGGAACTCTTTCCTTCTTCCGTATGTATTTTGCTTATTCTGTGATAGCGATTTTTCTGTTTGGTTTTGCTTTTGTTAATTAGCATTGTATCTTTCTGTAATAATCAGGAGCATTTGATTATTGAGTATTCTTCAAATTCTTAAATTCTGTCTTCTGAATTTCTCTCTGGAATAAATTATCTCCACTTGAATACTAAGCTATAAACCACGAGAAGAATTTTAATCTGCACTAATGATTTGCAAGTGTTAAGAATTGCTAAATTTTTGTTCTGCAATAGTGATTTGACAAGTTTTTCTCACTGTTCAAAGACACAGTAGATAAACAAATTAGTTTATGAGTGAATAATGAAGTGAAAAGTGAAAAAGGTATATTTTCTACATTGTGAGTTTGGTTTTTCTTCTGAGAACTTTATTACGTGTTTCTGTTATGTAAGTATATTCAGTTAAATTGGTTAACTGGAAGCATACAAATCTTACTGGTATAACTCTACTATACTTGCATGTCTGGGTTATTTTATTAGATAAACAGTGTTGGAAGACTGACAGAGGGATCATAGGAAAGCTTAAGATCCAGTGCTGCCTTGGTGGATTTGCTCTTCATAAGCATACTGTACATGTTTAAACTCATTTTTATTTTGGGATTGTTTGAGTCCTGCCAAGAATAATTGTCATTAGCTAGCTGGTCCACTCCCTAAGTTAGCTGGTCCTCGTTCTGCATTTGGATCCTGTTACACAGCTTGAATGCAGGAACGCGGTGACTCATTCAGCCTTCACATTTGAACCTATTGTTTACGCGCATTTATTAACAATCTAGATGCAGCCTCCTGCTTCCATTCAGTGGGAACCACTGGGAAGTGGAGTGAGATCACAGATAACATCTTTAATGCCGACAACCTCATTAGTGCTCGCAAAGCTTGGAGTCTTTTTTGGGGGGGCAGGCAGGACAGGCGTGTGGATGTGAGGGGTTTAACAAACAGCACTGTGGTGCTGGTGGCTCCGTGACGGGTCAGCGGGATCGGCACAGTGCTGGAGGCAGCTTCCAGCAGGTACCACATGCACCCGGTCCCTTGATCATTTGAAAGCCTTACAAATCTTAGGGCTTTCTTTTCCTGACAGCTGTACATTTGGCCAGGTCTTTGTGTGGAGAATAGGTTCACAGCATCGTTGACTCTAGTTAGCAAATGTAACATATGATGCAAGGGCTCACCTTACTGCTTGTGTCTCCTCTGCTATTCCTCTTGGCTGCGGCAGCAGTCTTGCCTGTATCCCAGCAGGACGCCCACTTCCCCTCCGAGCCGGCAAGCTGTGTTTCAGAACTGGACCCTGTATACCCTCCGGGGACGGCGCTGGGCTTGACTCGACGACGCTGTCTGAGCACTCGCTGGTCCACAGAGAGGATTTGTTGCCAGAGTACAGAATAATGCTCCATTTCTGGTGCAGTCAGCACCTCCCTGGCTGCCTCAAACACTGCGTCCCCTCTCCTAGATTTATTCATCTTGTCCTAATTAAAAGAAAGAAAGTGAGCAGAGATATGGGGGCGGCTGCAGTCTCTTATGAAACACGGGTTTTGTTTTTTTTTAAACTTGGTTAATGAGCTCTACATAATGTAATGGAGGTGATTTAATATGAATCTTGTAGGAAATACAATGGAAGCCCAAAGATATCACTGTATGAATGCCTAGAACAGAATAGAGATTCATCTCCTTTCTACGGGCTGGTTGGTTTCTTTGAATCTTATGAAGTTTTACAGCTAGCATTTAATTCTCATATGAGTTTCTAGGAGACAGTTCAGTAAAGATGTAGAAATGCAGTCATTGTCTTCTGAAATGTAAGGGTACTTCTGTTAAAGAGCTTATCTCTCTGCTACTGAGAACTTTATTCAAAGGTGCAGAGCGTTCATATGCCACTTGTGTGTGTCTCAGTGGAATTGGATTATCTTTCAAATGCACCAGAGGGTGTCTCTTCTCTCCTGCTAAATCTAGAAATGAGCACTGAAAAGGGGGTTATGTTGTAATGTGTATAATATTATATAATTAGGGACAACGACGCCAGTGATAGCTGTTTGAAATTTTATAGTAGGTTTACAGATATTAACTAAATAGACCTTCACAACTTCTTTTGAAGCAAATCTGTTGTAAGCTGGTGAATTTCAACTGTCCAGGGAAATACAGGTAGACATGTGCAGTATGCCTGGAAAAGAGATCTAAATATTAAAATGAGGGAGCAAACAAGTAACCAGAATATGATGACCTGAGTTGGCATTTGCAGTGGACCAGAGGCTCTTAAAGCTGTGCGTGAGAAGTGCCGTGGTGACCCTGCAGCTCAGAGGGCTTTATATTTATCAGAAGGAAGCTACCCACGATGGTAGTGACCTTTGCAACCCCATCTGGGCCATGGCTCAGCTCAGGACTGACTCAGAGGGAAAGCTGGTGCCCGCACCGCCGCTTCCTGAATCGTAGAAACGTCTCCAGTGCAAGTGAGAAGAGTTTAACTGGGAGAGTTAAAGGGTCATTTTTAACAGGAGGGACTGCTCAGGAGCTACTGCAATTTTATATGGAAAATTTCACAATGGATCGAATGGTGACAGCTTGAGGTTAGCTAATAGCAAATGAAACAGCTTGTGCTCCTGGGACATTGCTTTGGGCATCCAGCGTCGCACCCCAGTTTGCATGAGGGCAGGACATTTGCAAATGTGGCCGAGGCCTTCGTTGTAGGGCGTCAGTTTGAGGAGGTGACGGGACTGTAGGTGGAGGGATGGAAACTTTCACAGCCTCTGCCCTTGCTCTACGTTTTGTACTTAATGGATAACCGGAGCCTTCCGGGCTGTCAGTCTGGGAGTGTGAAATCCACTTAAAAAATAAAAGTCTATAGGAAGAATCCGACTTCTTTATAGTGATGGAAGCAGGCAGAGCTCACTGGCTCCTGGGCGTGCACGTACATGGCCTCCAGATGAGATCTTCGCTGTCGTTTCCTCCTAGTTCTGCACAGTTGATTTTGTTGCCTTAAATGTGGAGGGCAGGAACTTGCATTTGGTAGTGTCAATATCTTTACTTATAAGTCTTCGCTGCTGAATAGAGGAGGAGGGGAAAATCAGTGTTGACAGCACCAGTGATATCACTTTGTTCCTCATGGAACCTTAAAATCTTTACATCAGCTGTGACTTAGGGCCAGCAGCTAGGTCTTGGGGCACGTTGACTTAGCCACGTCCGTGGCATGTTGTGCTGTGTAACAGGGAAAAAGTACTTGCACCCTCTGTCGTGCTTTTTCCATTCCGTACAGAGCACTAGAGACCTGCAAAGTGTGTTGGTTTCTTGAAGTTCTTTATAATCAGACTAAATGAGCCTTGAAGGTTTTCTGTTTTTTCTTCCTGCTTGTTAAGCTGCAAGTTGAGTCCAAACAGCAAACTGAAAGTATTCCTGCAAGCAATGAAAAAAAAAATAAATAAAGAAGTCAAAAACTAAGATAGGTGTCTTATGTGAGTTAGTCTTACTGCATAATGCCCTGCAGAAGGAGAAGTAGGAGATGCTAGGCAGGAATAGGAAGTACACTAGCAAAGCAGTAATAGGCTTGTATTTTTAAACATATTTAAATACACACTTCATACAGAAGTGGTGCAATCTCACATGGGGCCAAAAGCTAATGCGGAAGGCTGGTCTGCAGCAGAAAATGTGTGTGGTTAAGCCTGCTCTCCTGTGCAGACTGCAGCAGCGCCACACGCTGCACTGTCTTGCTGAACTGAGCCTGGGTTTCCAAAAAGGGCAATGAATGCTGGGGCATTTACAATTAGGTGCCTCGTTTAAGAGACTCTGAGCCTAGATACTAAGCACTGTTCTCCAGACATACCCTTGGAGGATGTCCCTTGTATTTTGAAACAGAGGAATCGGGAAGAACCATTTGCTTTTGAAATCTTGTGTGTGTAGAAAGCGGGAGTTTGGCTTGTGGGTGCTGCATCCCTCTGGAGTCAAGGAGATACAAGGGTCTTATAGTGGCAGGACCAGCTTTTTCCTGATAAATACCATCAAAGTCAGCCTGCTCTTGAGCTTGAGGGCTGTAGCAAGGACGGCAGAGCTGCTGGGAGTGCCAGCAGTGAGGTGCAGACCTTGGGAAGCTAATTGAGCAGAGTCCAACCTGAGAGCCAGTTTGATTTACAGGCAGTAGTAAAACATTTCTCTTAATCTGAGCTGTATCTGGCATTGTCTGCTGCTATACAGCTTTATTTTTCCACCTTTCAGTTAAGAGGTGTTTGCGGTGTATTATATTAAATGTAACTTATGACAACTCTATCAAGAAGCCTAGAAAAAAAACAAAGATAAGGTGGTAAGGTAACAAAGATAAGGTGGTAAGGTAAAAAAGAAAATCCTTTGCCCTTAGAACCTGTACGCAGGGACTCCTTAACGATGTTACTAATGTGTGATTATAAGGTAACTCAGGTGGGGGTTGACACTGTGGTCATAGAACCCTTGTTCTCTGTTTCAGTGGGGAAAAAGCAATTGATAGTGTTCACACCAACTCAGTCTTTACCAGGCCTGTAATCGATTTATTGTTTTGGCAGTGATGTTTCAGGTGATTTTAAACTTGCATTAAAGAAAGTGCTATGAGTTTATTTATTTTTTTTTATCCTCTCCAAAGCCTATGGGGGCCTTATCCAAAACCCATTAAAGTCTTTGCACTGATGTAACAGGCTTGGGATCAAATCTTCAGGGATCCTTACAGCATTAAGTCTGTGGTTTGTTTGTTTTTCATTTCTCTGATCGATAGAGGGGCTCCAGGGCTCTGCCTGGCAGAAGGCAGCTAACTGGGAGGAAATGTTTGCATTGCAGATGAGGGTGTGGGGGATGGATTTTATACCGTTCAGCTCCCAGTCTGTTATATAGGTGAAGTCTGTCCCCTAATAGGTTCTGTTTCAGATTTTACATTGTTAGGCTGATATCTAATTCCTTTCCTTTATCCAAGTCTGTGTGCTCATTAGAGGGTCAGCAATTGCTTATTTGCATGGTTATGTATCACCACAGCAGCAACCTTTTTATGTAAGTTGCTGATAGTTTCACAACAGAAGTGTGGCGATGCTTTGAATTTGTGCCTTGCCCTTACTTAGGGGAAGGACTTACAAGAGAAGTCTTTAAGTATTAGGGAAGGCCCTCAACTTTCCAAAAGCCCTCCTGTAGTCAGAGGGGCTCTGGGGGGCGGCAGTTTCTGATTTAAAAAAACACCAATGTGCTTTCAGAAATTCCAAACTGCCCTTAAAACATGTATAGCTACATGCAGGCAGACTCGGTGAGTCTGATTGTGAATCTGAAAGGGAGTCGGCAAGGACATATTCAGAGCCTGTTAAAATATGACAGTTGGAAAAGATTCCCATTGAACAATAGCAAAGTTGATGTAGTAAAATTTCGAGGCTTATGCTGCAGCTTTTGCAAGTTCTCATTCCCTCCTAGCAGGATATTTAGCCACCCTGTGCGTGTTGGAAGAGACGGTGAAACCCAGTGATGTCTTTGTAGATTATTTTTTGCAGGGACATGTGTACCTGCTGGTGAAGGCACCTAGACAGCCTTCCCTAGCCTGAGCTCTCCGGGTACAGGTGGTGGGACATGTTGCTCCAGACAGGAGCTGCACAGAGCAGTGGGAAATCTGGTGCATGTCTTCTCTTTTTTGGCTCACACTCTCCTGTTGGGGAGGGCGGCAGATCTGTGGTGAGCTTTGGGAACTTCTCGTCTGCAAAGTCAAGCCCCTTGTTGTGTCACCCAAGGGTGAGGGAAAGGGTCAGTCTGCTACAGGAAGGACAGGAGGAAGGCGAAGGGTGAAAGGAGGAGAGACCTGGGGTTGGGAGCTGGAGGAGCAGCTTAATTTTGTTTCTAATAGTCAATATGTGGCTCCCAAGCATAAAAGTTGGCATTTCAGATACTGCTGGGAAAAGCTCAGTCCCAGGCTTTCCGCAATCCCTTTTCTGTGCATAGTTGAAAATCATGGAAAAATTAAGAACCAAAGCAGTGATTCAAACAAGAAGTCTGGATAAATTTAGCTCAAATATTCTTGGTATGTTTGTGGTCACTGTGGAAATTACATCACTGCTTGTTTTAATGATCAGAATATCGCTTGGAAAACTGGCATGGCTACCCGAGAAGAGCTCAAAATGAAATCTTTTAAAAGTATGTATGTCTTTGGAATTACCTCACCTGCAGTTAGTTGGTTTTGGGGTTATTTGTTTTATTCCCATTTTGGTTAAGGAGTATTTTGGCTAGGGGTTATTGCTGCTTAATTGAAAAGCCACAAAGTTTAGAGCTGATACACTCTGCAGTGTGATTATCTACTTCACATAAAAATTCTGTCTGGGGAGTAAGATTCAAAAAGAGTGCTGATAATTGCTGAAGACAAGATCTCCTCCAGAATCTGCCTGCATGTCTTTCTGTCTTGCACATCAAAGAGCCTTTGAAAATGCTTTTATTTTTGCATCAAACAGGAACATCCTTTTTTTTTTTTTTTTTTTTTTTTTGTAACACTAATGGACAAGATCCCTTTTCAGATCTCAAATGCAGCTTGAAAAACAAAAAAGTCCAGCTCCTTAAGCGGGCTTGTAATCATGGTCACAATTCTCCAATGTTTTGCACCTTAGACCTTTCACGTGATGGCAGGGTGGGAATAAAAGCTATCAAATCAAAGTCATTTGCATGGGCTCGACTGGATTCTCAGGTGCAATGGGTCAGAGTTCATCATAGGGTGGTGGGAAGGGGATGAAGTGTGCCTTGCCTAATTTTGCCATCTCTGCCTTGAAGCAGCCATCTAAAACCGCTTTGGGCTGCTGTGAGTTCACAGCATGTACCTTTGTTTGAACATAGTGTCCTCCCAGGCAGAGTCCCTGTCTTCCTTCTGCGGAAATGAATGCTGATATTCCCAGACATCAGGAAGACAAAAGGGAAATATCTCCCCATCTCTGCAAATGCGGGCACTTCTGCTTCTTGTCATAAGTGAGGGAAGGTTTTATTTTATTTTGGTAGCCCCCATTAAAGCTTTGGCAGCACATCACTACACAGCCTGATTTGGGACTGGCACTGTCTTGGCCACCAGCAGAGGTCTTTTCATCAGACCTTCTCTTCTGCTCCAGACACAGCTGTTAAGGTAGTCTTCCCTCTGAGATAGTCTCTCCTGGAAACTGGCGTCTCAGAAGGTCTGCTCCTACTCGCATAGGAGCTGGTGGAAGTGCTCACATTGAGTTCAGTAGAAGCTGGAGTGGAGCCTCGCCTTCTCCACTGTTTTGTTATTTTTTCTTTTCCAGACTATGACATTCATCTCTCTCCTCTGATGCTCTTCCCAGCTTTGCACTTCTCTTGGCTCTGCTGTTGCAAAGTTGCCTGTTCTTTTCTTCTGCGTGCAACGCTTTTACCTAAACTAATTGAGAGTAGTTGTTGTCTCGGTGATAAACGAGAACTGAGGATAGCAAACGGTAAGATATTTTATTAAGCTAGCAGACACAGTTAAAGCACATTGAACTGTGTCTAACTTATACGAAGACTGGATTTTGCTGTGTGGCATGTTTTACCCCCTCAAATCTCTTGAAAGGCTTCTTTTCTTAGATGTGTCTACTTTTTCCTAGATCTATCAGTTTGTTTAATAAAAGATATTCTCTCTTTCTACAAACTTCACTTAAAATGGCCTGTGAAGCTGTTATCATCTCATGTTTTAGGACCGTTAGTGCTCGGTAGCTGGGTGAACTTCTGCCCATGCATAAGGTGGGCACTCAGGCTGTAGGCCTGGAAGAACTGTGTGGGTCAGCATCCTGGTGTCACACTCCTAAACCTCATGCAAGGCCGGTTTTAAGTGAGTTGACTTGCCTGTTGCTTCTGCTTTTTCTAGGACACTGTTCCAAAGCCTCGTTTCTCCAATGTTATAAACTTTCTTCTAATTGGCAGCCAAAATATATTCATACCCTGTACATAAATAGCTCTTCTCCTTCCCTGGTATCTCCCTCTGGATGTATTTATATTGTATTAATCCCATCCCCACCCAGCCTTCATTTTTCTAGGCTCAACAAGCCAAACTCTTTTCATCTGTAGTGTTGTAATTAGACAGTCCATTTTTTCTATTTGTCTTCTCCACCTCTTCCAGATTCTCTTAATCTTCCTTCAACACAATAAACCGGAGTCGCACAAGGTATTTTATGTATCTTTCTAATGTTGCTTTCCTGTTTTAGTCTCTTTGGCCAGCCTTTCCAAAATCTTCATATGTCCTGAGACCTGCTGTGCTCCTTGGGAAGGGAGGAGGGACGCTGGTGGCAGCACAGGTGACAGCAGCTACCCAGGACCCCTGCCATGTGATGGAGGGATGGAGAACTGGGCCACTGCTGTGCCCCAAGGGGTCCTTATGGAGCAGCTATGAGCGTCATCCTACCACTTTCATCAGCTTTCTCTGCAAGCGCCACAGGGGCCAGGGGCTTGTCTTCCCCAATAGCATCCATGGAGTTTCATGGGGCTGGAGAGAGGGATGTTGGCTGCTTCTGTGCTATTATTTTTCACCATCCGTTGGACTGGAGTGTCGAAAATGAGTTTTCCATTTAGGAGGCTGTTTACATGTGTCACTAAAGTGAAACGTAGGCTTCAGAGTGGCTTTTCTCAACTCAGACAAGCTGTAGAATCACTGGATGTGTCTTTGGTGGAGCCAGTAGAGGACTCAGACTCTGGAGAGACCTGGGCAGAGACCTTGGGCCCATCCTCCCCTCACACACACACCAGGGGTCCCTCCCTGAACTCTTCCAGATGTAACCTCTCACAGCTGGGGTTAAAAGCTTTTCTAAAGCTAGCTTTAAAAACATGTCTAAGGAGGACATAGTGGAAGAGGGCTAGCCATGACTTGGTGCTTCCCCAATATGAGTAAGTGATGACTTTTTTTTTAGAATAATATTGAGCAAATTATGTCTTTGAAAGAGGGAATACATTGATGAATTTTTTCCCTTCTGATGAAAGCTTGAACGTCAGGGAAAAGGAAAAATTTCAAAAGAAACCAAAGTTAGCCATGAAATGTTATTTTATGAAGTTTCAACCGAAATCCAATCTTGGTTTGGTTTCTTGGCTGTAATATTTGATTCAGTTGGACAGGAATGGTCTCACTGGAGACACCTTTCATCGTTTAATAATCCTCTCTTTCCAGCCATGCCTGGAAATGAACATGAAGAAAATCCAAAAGCATAGTCATACTTTTGCATGCTTAATGTATATCTTCCAATTTAAGATTTGGAAAGCAAGAGTGGCATAGCTGGCCTTGCATGCAGAAGCATATTTCTGAATGATTCAAGCTGTAGGATTGGAACCAAATCACTGAGGCCAAAAGACAAAAATAGAAACTTTCACTTAGAGCTGAGTCATTTGCATTTTCAATACGGCAATTGGCTTTCTGGCCATTTGGAGCACTTTTGGTTCCATCAGTCTCTTTCCCTTGGGGGTGGAAATTAACACCATCAATCTTCTCTGTGGCCTTTGCTGATCCTTTGCACCCTGGAGAGGGCATTGTGGGAAGGATAGGGGGCATCCCCCTTCCTGGCGAGAGCCAGCCTTTGCCCTGTGCTTGGCGGAGGTCGTCCCTGTCCCGTTCCTTCCCTGCCCAAAGGCTAGTAGTGTGTCTAACAGGGATGATGGTGCCTTCATGAGACAATCTGACCACTGAGAATTGTGTTGTGGCCGCTGATGCTTTGAGTGTTCTTACGGATCAAAAGGGTTGAACGTGTGCACATGAAGCTGCTTAGGCCTGACACTGGTACTCAGGGGAGAGGGCAAAATCGCCACTGTCATTGACAGCAGCCCAGTTCATCATGCTGGTAAGCTGGGGATGGCAGGGTTAGCGAAGGGCCACCTGCTTGTGTTCGGTACCTCGCCACTTAGTGAAAAGTGGAAGGAGAAGAGAGAGGAAGAGGCAGCAGCCCCGTGTTTGCTGTCAGCTGCTGCCATTTGTTCAGGCTGTGGAGGTTATCTTAGTATTATCTGCTGCAGCTAAGGAACCTTTATAAACAGAGAGGGTGAAACTTAAGTGTGGGGTGTGGAGCAATGGGAGTTTTGTGTACTGGTATGCATGGCCAGATGGGGATTTGTGTAGGGTTTATCAGTACACAAGAAGCTGGCTGTGCTCCCCGGAGTCCCGGTGAGAGGAAGGGGTGTCCAGTCATGGTGCTGATGAGCTGCTTCCGCTCTGACTCTGCCGTGAGGATTGCAGTGCTGCTGCCTGTCTTCCATCAGGCATAGCCCAGGGCACTGGAAGTTGTGTGTGCACTTTTAAAACAGCCTGTGAGGAGCATTGGTCTAAGGTAGAGCAAGAGAAGAGGCGTGTCCCAGGCCATCACGTGTAGTAGCCCTTGTCCCTGGATAGCTGCAGGTATAATTAGTGACCCCAAAGCTACGTTGCACTTCCCACTGTGATTTGCCCACTGGTATGGTGAGTTTGCTCTGATGGTCGTATTCCAGTGTGTATTTCTTTGTGCTTTCTCTAAGCTCAATGCCTTATAATGGCTTTGTGCAGCCTTTTTTTGTACTTTGGCTAAATAGTAATAACCAGCTTGGTTTCATTTGAACTTCTTGGACAATACAAATAATTTCCAGAGTCCCGGGGATCTGGGAGGTGCATGCATAAATGCAGGAGCCTGCTCAGATCTGGTAGAGCTTTTCAGCTCCAGCTTAGCTCTGGCCCTGACAGCCAGCCAGGCACCTTCACACAGCCGTGCAGGCATCTGTGATACTGTCCACTAGAGACTGCTGAGTCTTGGTGTTACTAGTATTTGACGCTTTTCTGTCCCCTCTTCCCCCATTATCCTGGATGATGGAGAAACAATTCTGTAAGCTGAAGCTCTCAGAGGCGTCTGGTTTTTGTAATTCAGTTCTGGAGCCCCTTAAAAAGGCAGGAGTCCAGAACATTTTTCCATCCAGGACTTAATATTTTCCTTTCAGGTTTGCATTAGCAAATGTTTTTTTCCTTGCAGGTTAAGAGTGTTTCTAAATAGAAAATTTCCAATGGCTCTGGTGATAATTGGTCATTTTGCATTGCCGTACCCAAAATTGTCAGCACGCCCTTTACAAGATCCTGTATGCTCGCTGGAAGATGTTTAATGCAGATCAGCACTTTGCATGCGTGGTACTGGCATGTAAACAATTTAAAAATAATTCCAGATTATGCAATAATAGTGAAAAAGATCCCTTCAGTACTGTTTTTTGGTCTTTGAAGCATTCTTCTGTGTTTAAGGTCTGGTCTTTTGTGGGGTTATAAGTTTCCTTTTGGGGCGGTGAGCATTGATTATAAGCTGCGTTGTAGATGTGGGTTTCTTTTGTACTCGATACATCATCTTTTCCACTGCCTTGGCAGGCAGATCTTAGTGCAGAGCCACTCCTTTAATTAGCTGAAATAACGGATGTTTGGGTGAAATGGAACCACAAAAAATAGGCAGAAAAAGTGTGTGGAGGGTTCCCTCTCTGTCCTGAGAAGTTGGCATATCTCACTCGTTGTGAAGAGATTTTAATCAAGGTCAGAGGGACATGGCCTGATTCTGGCATGGTCTCTCCAGTGGGCATGCTGAATTTCCCAGATAAACCATCCTGTTATCTCTTGGTTGGATTTACCATATGGATTTACTGTAACATTATCTCCTTGTCTTCTTATGGGGGGGTTATACGTGGTTCTGACCGTTTTTTAGTCCTGATGGGGACATTTTATAGCAGAATTGGTTGGGCCGTATGTGTTTTGCCTAAATCTGAGAACAAAGTCAAATGGATCATAGGGTTCGTGCTGCAGGACCCTCCTTTGCGTTGTTCTGGGCCAGGTCCTGGCTGTGGGGACACTTGGACTGAGCGTGTGTGGGCAGGTGGGGGGAACAACTTCCCTCCTGGAGCAGGCCTCGGTTCATGACCCTATCTTTTAAAGAAATGAACGATTGAAATAAATGAATGAAACCTTTTTTTGAACAGCAAATGAAACTTTGTTTTGAAGTGTCAGCTAATCAGAGAAGGAGCACAAAAGGTGTCTTTATTTCATAAAGCATTTGTACTGACTTAGGCTGATATAAAAATTTATTTATTTTTTAAATTAAAGAACTCAGCGTTTTGTTTTTTATTCCTCCTTTGGGATGGGAATGATTTTTTGGTATCTCAATGATTTCCAGAGGATTGAAAAATTTTTCTTACCCATCTAAGTGGAAAGAGCAATGTAGGACAGATCCATCATCCTTTGAAATCACTGGAGGCTCCCTGTTGGCTGTTGCTCGGTTTATTAGTCTGAAGCTTTTCAAAGCAACAGAAGATACGTGAGTTTGTTATACAGATTCAGAAATAACATGGCTTTCCATTAATTTTGCACACCAACCTGCCAGAGCTTCTGTGGAGTAGTATTAAAAGATGTTCAGCAATGCTTGTGCGTATTAAAGAGTTTGGGAGAGTTGGCTTTAAATATTCAGCGCATCTTAAACCTCATCTCTGTCCCATTTTTTTATTTGCTCGGTGGCAGCGCTCAGAAGTCAAAATGTCGAAAGATTAAGCCGGCAAAGGTTAGCTGTAGCCATCTGGTGCTGTTGAGGAATTAATGTCTGAGCTCAGCCCGGAGTGGTGGCCTCCCTGCCCACCCCCATCACCAGATCCCCTCTGAACCAGAGGCTTGGATTTCGCTTTAATGGGACACGGGGATGAAAATAACTGTCAAGGCTAAAATGTAGTAGTTAATTCGGACAAAGAAGCAGCCAGCAAGCCAAGAGCCGTTACATCCAGTGGACGCTGTAAGAGCCGGTTGTGCTGAAGCAGAGGTGGGTGGCTAGCAGTCCAAGGGATTAATGGCTTAATTGAGCATCACTGAATGGGATGCTGTGTTAAAGTCATCATCTTGATTGCTCGCGTCTCTGGAAACACGCATTATGACAAGGTCAGTAGTAGTTTTAAAGTTCTATTATTATTGTAATTCTGTTTTGGAGTAAGTTAGCTTCCTGTCCTATTTTATCCTCTGTTAAGCATCTCATTTATATTTTTCTCTGCTAAACAGAAATATCCTAGTTGGTTGCCAAAGAAATCCTACCTTATCAAAGGTACTAATGTAGCACTTACGAACTCTGTGAGGTTATGTGTCAGAAACAGGAATGCAGCGATTTGGGATATAAATATAATAATCATCTATATAATGTGCTGTTTTGTTACACAGCCGTTTGCTGATTCACAGCATTGACCTGCAAACCCACACCTTTTTACTGAAAATGCCATACTGTCAATTTAGAAATTTTAGATTCTTTTTTCACCTGCACTAATTACAAGGCCTGAGACTGGGCATAACTACATATATCTCTGAAATTCTCATGGTACCCTTTATTATTAATAAGCCCTATTTTTGTTTTGTTTCTCTGAGCTGGGATAGCAGTCAGTTGCACTTTAAAATTGATACTGCTGTAGTCTTTGAATGGCAATAAAATAACACTGTTTTTGATTGGTAACTGCCACTTCCATTGGAATATTTTTAAAAATAAAATTAGTCTTGCCCTTAGCTTTTGTAAAAGGCTGTTACAGCAAAGCCAAGCTTAAAGGCTATTTCCAAAGTATAAAACATTGAGATCAATAGTGGGAAATATTTCCGAAGTTAGTTACTTTGATACAAGCTGTTAAGTGGTGTGAGGAATAGATGAAGGATGCGTTTTTAACATTGGCAGATGCCTCCCATTTTCCCCTTACAAACAGCACTTGGTTTGCTCACAGTCATTAGAAAGCAAGCAAATAAAAGAAGCTGTGGGTCTACACAGAAGTTAGATAAAGATGATGATCTGAACGATGGGGAGCAAACCCCATAACCTTATTTTCATTAACATTCAAATGTGTTAGAGAAATGAACCCACACCACACCACCTCAGTTCAAATTCATCAGAAAAGGGGTGCTGGTATGGGGCAATGGTTTCAGAGGAAGCTGTGCCAACACAGGAACTCCGTCCCAGATCTGTGTGCAACAAAGCAAAAGGAAATCAGAACGGGTGTGTAAGAACTTCTGTGGTTTCTAGTAGCATTTTATTATAGGAGTATCTAAGAATTACTGATAGAATATCATAACTTCCTATGCTGTATTGCATATAGCAATATGCAAACAGTAATGTAGACCCTATTGTGCAAAGCGCAGAAGCCAGTTCCTAAATCCATGCAATCTAAGAATGAAAAGCACTTCGTTACATCCAGGCTTAAATGCTCAGCGTGTTGCATGATCAAGTTGAAAAATAGAGGTTCAGTATTATTCAGCTTCAGTGTTGCTGTTATATCTTGTTGATCAAGGCTATGTGCAAGTGAGGTGAGCGTATTATGAAAGCCACGAAGAGCTCAGGTAAAGAGCGTGAGATTTGTAGGGTTAAAACCGTAGGCAGAATTTCTTTGGATTTCAGCCCAGATTTTTGCTAAAAATGGCTGATGCATGTATTGGCAAAAGTTTATTCCCAGCCTACATGAATGCCAGTACTGATGATGGTTCAGTCATGCATCTTGTAGAAATAAACCAGTGTTTAGTCAGTAGAATGTAATTTTCCTCTTTTTTTCTTTTCCTACCGGTGGGTATAAATTAAGCTTATAAAACATGCTGCTGTTTATTTTTCCATTTGTATTTCAGAAGTCAATATATTATTTCTTAAGTCACCAGGAAGTCTTCTGTGAATTGGGTAATTTGGTTGGTGAGATGCTTAGCTTTGCAATGGACGGCTTCTGTGGTTTTTGAGAACTTAGGAATAGGTGGCCCACCTTCTCTCATTTAACCTTTGAAAGCTCAAGATAACTTTGACAGAATCATGTGAGCACAGCTGTTGGCTGAGGGCGAGCTTTTTTTATCACTCTCTATCTCACCAGTTTTGCTCTTTTCAGGCTTGTAATTAGTTCGATTGCAAGGTCTTTTTTTTGCTGAAGACCTTTGGCAGCTTTTTTCATCAGGTTTTAGGCAGGAGGTCAATTTCCTCTGCAGAATGCAAGTGTAGAAAGAAGTTTTGATGGCAGTTACAGAGGAAACCTGAATGATGAGTAGCATTATCTTTCTGCCAAGAATAATTAAATATAAATATAGTGATTTCAAACAGTAGAATGGCCCAGATTTCTTACATTCAATTAAGCTGTTATTGACTTCTACTTGATGGATGTTCAAATGTTCACAACTGGACAGTTTTATTTAGATCAATAAAAAGTTCTTATTTGCCTAAGACAAGACTAAAATTGAATTTAGGGACTAAAATTGATATCCCAAAGACTGATTAAACTGCCAGCTAACTCTGGGAGCAAGTAAACTCCACAGAGCCAGCCGTTTATGACATTCCCATTCCTGGAGTACCCGGAAGTCTACACCTAATGTACATGAGCAGACCACGGTGGTTGATGGCCAGCCCATGTTCTCCGAACAGTGGTGATGGTAGCAGTGGTTGTAACTAAGCCATTACATTACAAAGGACTTAAGAAATTTTGAGGGGGACAAAAATGTAAGAGGAAGCATGACACATTAGCCAAGTAGTTTCATAAAAGTAGTCATTCGGTAAAACACAGAAGCGGTCTTCGGATTAGGGTCTGGCTTGTGGAGTTCCTTCTTCCCTAGTTACAACATTGTGGTCCTTCTCGTGCTCCCTGGCCAACTGATTTGGTAGTGCTCCCTGCACAGTGGGGCAGTTCCAATAGGAGAGGTGGAAAATGCTCCTGTAGGAAGACCTCAGGTGCGCAGGATGCATGAGAGGTTGGCTGGAGACCTCTCTAATAGATGAGGAAGTGACACCGGGATCTCCCAGATCCCGAATGGATCTCTAACCATCTTGTACTCATACCTCCACCTTCCCTGGCCATGATTTAAAAAGAAAGAAATATGGCCCTGCTCAATTCTTTGGCAGAAAGGACGTGTCTTTACAGATGGAATGGCTGCAGATGTGGATCTTGAGGGATAGTCCCCAAAATCAGGATTGAGCCTGGAAGGAAGTAAAATTTGGCCCTCCTTTCAGCATTTTTTTAGTAATCAGATTAAAGTTGCTGTGCTCTGTCAGTCCAATTTGCAGGGCTTCCTGCTCAGCTTTCCAGCTGTTTTGTGTCTCTGGTGTGAGGCGGTTTTTCTTCCGAGGGGAATTCCAGTGCTTCTCTCTAGGTTCAGGACTTCATCACAGGGTGCCGAGCGCGCGGAAGCTGCATGTTCCAGTAACTGCAGTGTGTGCTTGGATCTGTACTTCTTGATTTTACTTCGTGCAGTTTTTGCTGTGCAGACGGGAGAACTAGTTTGCTTTGAAGTTCTCTTTTCTATCATCCTTTAAACAGTTACTTGCTTAAGAATCGTTTGCATTTCCTACCTTTAGTGTCCATTACAAAGAGAATTAAATCCTATGCAGAATTCTTAGAGATCCC
The DNA here is from genome assembly GCF_963924245.1 of Chroicocephalus ridibundus. Lineage (NCBI taxonomy): Eukaryota > Metazoa > Chordata > Aves > Charadriiformes > Laridae > Chroicocephalus > Chroicocephalus ridibundus. The sequence continues at coordinate 46,615,209 of NC_086292.1, forward strand.
TTACAGGTGGGTGGTCTGCTCTGAAGGACTGGACCATATGCTGGATGAATTTCTTTTCCCACGCACCCCCTAAGACTACAGAACTATGAAAGTGCCACACCTATTAACGTGAACTCTGAGATGCTGTTTATTATGCTGTAATTTAACACCACATTCGTCTGCCTTGATTTCTGCTGCTCGTCCTTCACACGTTCGGCATCGTCTGAGAAAGGTTATTGATGTGGGCACATCTTTAATGGCACGAATCTCTGGAGCCGTCTCCAATGTCTGAGTGATTTGAGCTTCATTTAAATAATTGATGAGGAGTGTTAGTCAGAATCTGTTGGTGATTCAGACTGCATTATTCAAAGATATTTACTGACAGTTATAGATTGGTTCAAATTTACTTCTTTTTCCAGGCTGCATTAAACTAGGCCCCGCATGACATATGTGTCTATTTTTAAAAAAGTTTCCTTGTTAACATATGTGAAAAGCTGTGGGCTTAAGGAGTTTATTTAACCAGTTGCAAATGAACAATAATAATGAATAATGTTTTAGCAGGGAGAAGTGAGTATGAAATGGTCTCTTTTCAAGTGAAAAGTGCTTTTCTCTGTTTGTGTATAATTCAGGAGCAGACCCGAACATCTTACTCGAAATTCAGTGACTTTCCTGCAGCTTTCCCTGTCCTGGTAGTTGGGGGGGTGGGTGGGGTGAGACTTCACAGCTGCCTCTTCGTTAGCCACCCACCACAAGCATCTTCTCTAATGGTTTGCAGCTTTTAATCTTTGACATGTAAAAACTCTTCTGGCTCCTAATGGTATTGAAAAAAAAAAAAAAAAAAAGTCTAGCCTGGGAGACTCCAGGATTGATCAGGATGACACCGGGCATATTGCATCATCTCCTTTTACTTTGTTTTCCCAGAGTAAAAGTATTCCCAATTTCTTTTCTTTCACCTTCATTGAGGTGTATGAAGCTGTGGTTGAAAGTGCTGGAGAAGTACGGTGGGGTTTTTCAGGCTGTTGTCAGGAGGTGAACGAAGTGTGACTGAAGCAAGGCTAATAATACCAGCGTGGCTTTGCAGGTCTTGCAGACACCTTGCTGTTTCAGAAGTACCGCAGGTGCCAATCTGGTGTAAGCCCTTCCCTTCCCCGGTTCCTGCAGCAGCAGATGGAGCGTGGCCGGCTGCTGCAGAGCGTACGTATCCGTGTGCGTGTGAGCTTTCACACCCACCTTTGGAAACCACCTCTGGGAGCAATTGGGGAACTCGCTGTCCCTTTTAGTTTCATGTCCCTGTTGGAAAGTACTTTACCATATTATCACTTTCTTTTATCAGCCAACTGAGTGCTGAGGTTTTTTTCCTCTTTTTTGTAATTGTAAATATTCCACAGAAAATAATTCACCTCCTTTTTTTTTTGTTGCCAGGATGCATTGAGATTGCACCTCTGCATAAGTAATGAAAAAGTACTTCTTCCTGACCCCTCTTTTCTACTTTTACTGCAGGAACTGTGGACATGGGTGGCAAACAGTCCACAGTTGGCGAAGTCTCCATAATTCAGACACCTGTGACAGAAAGCATTCAGGATGCTTACAAAGCTGGAGACACCAGTAAGGCCCAAGAGTTGATTAAGTTATCATGTGAGGAGACTGCACTGCAAGTGGAAAAGGTAGGGTCAGGTTACTACTCTTCCTCAGATTTTATTGGGAAAGAAACCAAAATGCCGAGCTGCTGTCGTGTGTTGTTTCTCATGCAGAAAACCCATTCGGTTACATATGTTATGCTGGTGCTGCAGGGTCCCAGACATGGCTGGTTGTGTGGGGCTCTTCAGGAACATGTGCTCAGGGACAGTATTTGCCATAGAAAGCACTGGTCAGAAAGACGAGGCCGACCACGGGAACAGCGTCTGTAGGAACAGGAGCCTGCGCGAGAAGGGGTGCTGGTGCTGTGGTCACTAAAACAGGGAAATAGATTTTTCCCCGTAAAAAGGAAGCGGTTTATAGACTTAGAAAAAAAAATGTATTCCCCCATCAGTATAAAGATGGTGAATGGCCCCCCGGGGGGATTTCGGTGCTTGTGTTTGGAACTATATCCTCTGCACCAGCTTCCACGCGGCTTTGCCTTCAGAGCCCTCATTTTGAGCCTGCTCTTGGCACAGGTCTGATCTCGGTGTTTTGGGAGAGTACCTGCGTGTCAAGTCCTTTGGCCATCTCTCAAATAGGAAATACTGTACCTTGTAGCAGAGCTGTGCAAATGCTTTTTCTGTTGGTCCATGAAAAATGGATTTATGCTCACCATTCTGTGACTTGGGCACTTTTGTGGTAAAGCCATACAAAAAACTATAAATCAAAACCCCAACAAATTAATATAATTAATATATCAAGACCAATTACTCTAACGGCTGCTAGTGTTTATGAAATTCTTAATTAATGACAGTGACAGTGAGTATGCATTTGCATGGGCACAAATAAATACATAGCCCTAGAAATGTTCTTTTTCTCTACCCACTCCCATGACAGAGAATTTATTTTGCTGTGTTTTCTGTACCAGTGTCAGCTTTTAGGTATTGCAGCAGCATATGGAGACCTGCAGGCGGTGAGATATTTACTGAAGGAAGCGTTAGTGGTGTTACCAACCGAACCTAATGATGACAACGCAGCTGTGGTGGCTGCATATTTTGGACATAAGGATGTTGTGAAAGAGCTGCTGGATTCCGTGCGTGGTAAGCCTATTGCATCGCCTCTGCCTTTCCTCAAGCTTTTTGGTTAGCTGTGTGCTATAGCTTCAAGCAGGCGTTTATTTTTTTAATATCCCTTGAAAGGGGAGGGACTTAGTCGTGGGAAAGTGCATGGAGGGATCTAATCTCTACTGTGTTTGAATAAAACTTGCCCCATGGGGGGAGAACACATGCATAAAAATATTCCGTGTTTGCAGATTGGAAGTGGAGGAAGATGCCATTTAGACAGTTCATTCCCATCAGCCCTCACAGCTGGGTGACGTCCCAGACGCCACAGAGGAATCAGGGGATTTTCAGGAAGCAGCATCATCCCACTCTGCTGATCCAGCAGACACGGGGGTGCTGGGAGTGAGAGTGCAGCGTGACGGTCTGGAGAGTAGTAGTCTGGGTGCACAGCTGGAGACATGCTCTGTGTTGGCGTTTTGTTTTGACTTGCAGGGGAATTCCTTCTTTGGAATCATCATTATATTTCAGATACTTTCTAGTTTAAAAAATTATTTTGTAGCACCTGGACCCTCTGTGGAGTCGGGGTCCAGCGCTGCTGCACAGCAGCCGGGGCGAGTCGCTGGCTTGACCTCAGGCACTGCAGTAACTACAACAGCAAGGCCAGGCCTCCGCAACATTTCACCTGAACAGAGCTCTAGCCCCTCACTGGAGCTGTATGCTTGCCAGAGACCTCAGTGAATACGGGAATAACCTGTTGGGAAACCTGCTTATTTGATGTTCTTAAACTGTAAGACACAAAGAAGCAAAAGAAACATTCCAATTTGGGGGATGCAATTAAACTTAGTGTTTCCTTCAGCCAGAAAGGAGGCTGACAATGCTGGTTTTGTAACCTAGTGGCAAAAATTGAATTATATTACTATAATACTCTCAGTAATGAAAAGTGACTTAAGTAGTTTCTGGAAACTTAGCTTAGTTTAGAACTGACCAAATTCCCTTAAACCCTTACTTCGGGGGGTCAAGGGGAGGTGCTCTGTACAAACAGCAGCTTTCAGAAGTTTTTATGCAGAACTTCCCATTTATTTCCCTGAGACGTTACATAGAAACCAATGGCAGGGTTTAGGAGTAAATTGCATGAGTTTGGCTAATGCACTGCAGTGATTCTCTCTGGCTCAGCGTGAGCTGCTTGTGGCTTACAGCTGAAGTGCAGCCTGGTTTTTGCTCACAAGGGTGAGTGGTATAGTCGAGTTGTTAAGAGTGCAGAGAGTGATGCAATTTCCACGTGCAGAAGCTGCAAAAAAGAAAAAAAAAGAAGTTGACATGTAAACTTGGGCTCGTGGATGTTTTTGTAAGCATTTCAAAGGGAATGTGAATTTGTAAAGTAAATGGAGGTGATACTGTGAGTCAGGGAGTATTTGAGGACTGCTCACCGTTAGCAGAAATAATCCTGTCATGGGCATTTAGTTATAGGGGCAGAATTATGCGCACCTAGGGGAAAGCGATGTGATACAGGCAAAACATTATTTCAGCAAAAAAAGCAATATGGGGATGACTAAAACACTGGCAAATTCATGCAGAAATCAGAAAGTGATATTTTAGGTTTTAGCCTTAAATGACATTTGTCTAACTTTACTATGAATTGATAGTGAAGAATTCACCCAAAATTAAATATTTCAAAGGGAAACAAAATTTTTTGTGGGAGGCTTTAGGTTGCAGTGAAAACAAACTAAAACAATTATTTTGTGTGGTCTGAGACATTTATTTTTGTTTTATTCATCCAGTAGCATAAAAAGTCAGCTGATTTTCCCTGTTCTTTGTATTCCCTCTTATGAACTTCTTCCAAGTGGCCTGTCTTGGCTGTTTGGATCAAATGTCTTGTTGGATCAGGCCTGTTGTCTCTGTATGCAAAAACGGACCTCGTCATCCCTTGCCATCTCTGCTTGGGATTAGATGTTTGATTTCTCTGATGGTGGCCTAGCAGGCATCCGCGGAACCTTCCACTGTTGCTAGCTTGTGCTTGCTTAGATCAGGGACAGTCAAAGTTTGCCCATTAGCTGGGTAGGTAATGAAAAACAGTTAAGCAAAGCTGAAAACTTTGTGCCTGAGCAGCTTAGGGCTCTTCTGTGACACTCTTGCAGTGCAGTCTGCTCCTTTGTCCCCAGGGGCTTCACTGTGTACCCTTTGCAGAGCCGTTATTTGTGGATGACTTCTGCACATCACAGCCTGGTGACATCAACTAAGTCAAATGCCGTATCTTTTTGTTAGGTCCTAGTACTTGCCAACAACTCCTGAACTGGATGCTGGCCATTGCCTGCCAGCAGGGACATTTGGACATAGTAAAACTCCTAATTCGTGCGTACAGTGCTGACCCAGAGAGCTGCGCAGTCAGGCGGAATGAGTTTCCAGTTCTTATACGCTTACCCCTGTACGCTGCTATAAAGGCAGGTATGTATTCGCATGCTTCAAAACTTCGTCCCTTTTCTCCAATGTCTTTTAAAGAATAGGCTGAGTTGTTCCCCTCTAGGAAGGTGTCACTGTGAACTGGATTGCCTGGAATTGTTCTGTATTTCCAGTGGGATAAATCAAAATAAAATTGGCTCTGAATCTTTTGACTTAGCCAAATTTAAGTCAGGGCCTTCCTACGTTAGATTACTGTAAATGCTGAGAGGCTGAACTTTCCTATTTAAACTCCTGGGGAAAAGACCCTTCAGAAATAGAAACCTTGCAAATAAAAGCATTATTGTTATGGACACTTTGGCACACATGCTTGATTTAGGCTGAATAATTTACACTTCAAAGCACAGCTGTGTGTATGGCTTAATAAGGCAGGGAAAAAAAGAGAAAAAAGAAAGAGCCTGGGCCTGTGCTTTTACATAGTGTCTCTGCTGTCTCAGTTTGACCAAACTAAATCCTATTGCTGGGGGAAACAGTCTTTATACAGTTCAGTTCCCTTTTTGCACACCCCGAGGTTTTTTTTTCAGAAGTGGTTATTTCCCAGGATTTCTGTTCAGCTCCTTGTTGGTTCGTTTACAAGAGAAGAAGAGAACAGACAGTCTACCTTTTCTTTAAAGGGAATGAAGATGTAGCCGTGTTTTTATTACGGAATGGAGCTTTCTTTTGTTCCTACATCCTGATGGACAGTCCTGAATCCAGCAAACACCTTCTGAGGAAGTATTTCATTGAGACGAGCCCACTACCAGGTAGTGCTCCAGCAAAAACAGTAAGTAGCCATTTATCTGTCTGAAGAGACACCCTTTTAAAGGAACATCATGTTAATAATTGATATTTGTCTTTGTGTACCATGTGGTTGGTGATTCTTCTGCTCAACTAAGAGCCTTGTGGTTTGCTCCCCATTTGGAGAACGGTCTGTGAAAGTGGCTTTTGTGCCAGTGCTGAATTGCAAGGTGTAAAACATGAGGCCGTTAAATGGTATCATTGTGCAAGACACTGTGTGTGACAGCTTCTGCTTGGCGATTTTAACATTAACGTGTGAATTGGGCATATGCTGTGGAAGGGAAACATTGACTTTGTGCTCAGAGTTTTCAGAGAAATAACCACGCGGTTTCTCTGTGACCCCAGGATGATCATTTCATTCAGGTTTCTCTTGTGCATTCTGACTGAAGGTAATGCCACAAGCTCTGTGCTGTCCCGGAGGGTTAGCATGGCACGGACCTAAGCATGTAAACGCTTCTCTTCCCTTGCGTCTGTTCAGATAGAGGGCGTACAAACAGGCTCGTGTGGCTTTTTGTTAACAAGGAGCATGGGTAGCGCAAACTGATGTCTGCTCAAAATACACTCTTCCCTACTTCAGATCCTCATCAGTAAAAGACTGCTGATAGCCTTTACTGCTGCTCACTCAGGACAGATCTGGCTTTCTGGAGCAGCATGGAGAGTATCGTGTGTGATCACATCATATTAGTTGAGCTGCGCTTGTCCCACAGAAATGGGTTTTGATGGGACACAGACGCCAACAAAAAGCAATTAAAGCCTTTTTAGGTTGGCAAGAGCTCTGTGGGTACTTAGCCACTGACAGCCTTTTGACAAGTTTCTTAATTCATTTGCATCTCTATTTCTTCCTCTGTAGAATGGAGAGGTTTAAACTCCTCGTATCTCACAGCTGTTGGAAAGCTTAATACGTAGTGATGATGCTTTGAGATACACAGATGAGAGGCATTGTTTTCACGCCGAGTATTACTGCATTTCATGACTATCCCGTATCTTTGTATTACTAGGCTGAATTCTCCATTCTCTCAATCTCTGTTATCTGTCTCCTTTATTCAGAACTGAAAAACGTCTCACAGCACACGCTGTTACTGCTTTATGGGGAAGCATGTAGTATTTCATATTATTTCTACTTTTACCCAGCAATTTAGCTATCAGGCATTTTTAATCAGGTCATAAAAATTTTGTGGTGAAAAATTGCAAAGGAGATTTTTCGATCAAGGCTCTGTCTGTGAATCCCATTGCTGGCTGAGTACCTGTTTGTTCAGCTCGTAACATCCTGGGGTGTTGATTCTGCTTTGGTGTTAAGTAAAAATAAGCAGAGAGGTTTTCATAGTGTTAGGAACTTCTCCATTCTCTGTTTTCCTGCCAAGACTCTGTCTCACTGGATTCCTGACCGTACTGTGAATGTTAGGGACTACAGTCCACATATGCGAGCTTGATTTCATTAGGTTCAATCAGCAGATTTAGAGCCCTCCCTGTGGGATTTGTAGTTTTGTTGACAGGTAAACAAAAGGAAGGTAAATCCTAGATGTTTCTACGTGAGAGTTGATAAAACTACATGCCTTTTAGAAGAAAAAAAAACATCCAACTAACTGGATAATTCAGCTTGAATAAACTTGGAATGAATGTTTGAATCACAGGGAAGAGGTCTGTTTTCCATGTGAACTTGCTGGCAGTATTTAACTTAGCTGCTGTAAAAATGACTCAGCTTTGTTGTTGTCACACCCTGAGCGAAGAAGAGAGCAGTCTTAAAACATCAGCTAATTGCCAGAAGGGCCTGGTTTAAAAAAAAGAAAAAGAAAGAAACAAAAAAAACAGACCTAGAAACTTGACCTTGATTCTTCTAGTACCTGTTTATTTTTAATATGTTTGCTTATTTAATGCTTTCTCTTTGAATTCATTTTGGCAGACTGGGCCAAATTCAGGAAGATTTGTCCTAGTTTGTCTGCAGAGCTCAGGTCTCTGGGAAGTGACAGTCGGACACCCTGATGATTTTTGTTAAAACACAACTTCACGGCAACTGCAGACAAGCTGCCTCAGCGCTTTCTTCGTATCTCATAACAGTCATGAACGTCAGCCTTCTTGTGTAAGGGCTGTGATGCATTTTGCACGGGGAGGAAGGAGAAAAAGATTCTGTGGAGACTGCGATGTGTATGGCAGCCAGCTGGATCTCAGAAAGTCTCTCCTCTTGGATGAGGCACACTGAGCACTGATCAGAATGCAGCACTTCAGAACAAGCCCAGAACTTCAAAAGGGTTTGTCCCATCTGTGCTCTCTTTAAGTGAAAACACTACACAGTTGACCTCCAATTGATTTCACAGTAGTGAATGCTACCAGCTATGCATAAAATGTGGTTGGAGAGCTCGATTTAGCTGCCACACCTTCCAGGCAGCCATTGCGCTCTGCATAGTGCTGCCCTTTTGGAAACAACAGGAGTTACATCTCGTTTTTCTAATATCTGTTTCTCCTTTTTTTTTTTTTTTTTTCCTGGCATAAATTTATCCCCACAGCAAACCACTGTCTTGCTAAAGAGAGGAAGTGCTCCTTTTTTACAGGAACAGGTAACAAATGCCAAAAAACCCCCCCTGCAGTAAAGTGGCTGGACAGAGATTCCAGACTTCTATATGTATAGTCGGCATGGAGATAACCTGTAGCTTTCCAGTGTGTGCAGTGTGAGATATAGGTGGATTTTTTTTCTGTTACAGAGCAGAAAAGAGCTTAAACTGCTGCGTTTTCCCTAGGAAATTTTTGCCAAGAATTTTATACACAAGCACACGAATGTATGTGTAGGTATACGTGTGTGTGAGCCTCCTCTGATTTCTTTACCCACTGCCTGGCTATTTCAGTTACATCACCATGGGTAAAGAAATCCATGGCAGTTCCGCTCAAGATGCATAGCAGCATTATTGATGGAGAAATTAGATCCCCGTCCTCACAATATCCTGTCTATGGCAAGAGCGAAGATCTGTTGGGGCATGTCATGGTGGTTAGGAGGAACGCACAAAGCCTTTTCTTAATCACCTTACCAAAAGGTCTCAAATCTAAGTAAATATTTTTTTGTATTTGTAGTCCACTGTTTGCCCGAAAGCAGCAGGGTTTCTTGCTTCTGCACAATTTCCAGTCCCTTGCCTTCCTCAGTGCAACCCCTGACATCACTGCAGTAGAAGATTTCCATTTAGTTTTCAGGAGGCATATTGAGAAACACTTTCCTTGGCAGGAGACGAGAGTCTGCAGAGGTTTGTCTTGCCCTTCGGAGGAGCAGTAAGCCACCCGACTCAGGCTGTGCCCAGGATCTGACAGCCTCCGAACACCATCCCTCTCCCGTTTGAGCACAGAACTCGCCAACCAGTGCCAAATGGAGAAGGGTTGAGCTGATCACTGGGCTCCGCGAGTTCAGCATCACAGACCTTCTGCACCAAGGAAATGGGCTTTTCTAGGAAGACAGTGGACATGATTAAGTATGAGCTGGGGAGGAAATCCCCTCTCTTCCTGGCCTTGCTGCCAGGCTTTTTTTCACTTAATTATGTTTTCACTGCACAGTGCTGAGCCAAGTAAATCTCCGGTGTAACTCTGCTGAGGTTACTAGCACCAAGAATTTTGTCCACTCTCCCAAAGTCAGACGAAGGGGCTTGGCTGATCCTCCATCTTGCGGCAGTCAGGCAGAAGAGACACTGTCAGTCCCAGGCTCTGGCTGGGGAGGAGGACTGAGTGCAAGTAGCTTCAGAAAGCTGCCTAGGAGCTGGGGACGCCTATCCCGCAGCATTCATAGCAGGTATTGGATTTCAAGATTTGATTTGGAGGTCACTGTCTGAATTCTGCAGGTATCTTTCTATCACATTAAATACCCTGAGGCTATGGCTCTGCATTTTTGAGGTGAATGATACACAGCAATCTAAATGCAGAACAGAGATGAGTATCAGTCTGAAATGAGAAGCAGCAGAGAGGTATGGTCCTGCTTGCACTCGCTAGAAGCAGGCTATAGGTCTCACTATGACTGCATTGGTCAGTGGACTCAAAGACAAGTACTTTTTTGTACAGAAATAAGAGCTTGGGCCCACTGTAAAGAGCATTGTCTTGAAACAGAGCAACAGAGCAGGAACTGAGGGGGAATAAGTAACATCAGTTCTTTTCTCTCTCTTTTTTTTTTTTTTTTTTTTTTTTTTTTTTCAGCTTTGCAGTTTAATTAAGCAGGAAGAGAAAAGAGGGAGTTGGAGGCTGTAGTGCATTTTTACTCCTGGCTCTCCTGGGACGAGACAACATGTTACTGTCCCATTATGTGGGCTGGCAAACAGAGTCTGGGTAGCCTGAAACAGTGGCTGGTGTCCCATGGGAAATCTGGGACTCTGGAGTCTGAATTCAGGATCTCAACCACAAGACCCTGCTTTCTCCTGTGAGGAGGAAACCAAACGAGCGAGCCTGCTCTCCAGGCCTTCATTCACATCACTGCCAGAATTTCAAATCCCCGTATAGGGTTATAGGGGGTTATAGGCGTCCTCCTCCACACTAGGTTATATGTGTCCTCTGTGTACTGAAGGAGCTGTGGATAGCCTTTTGCATGGAATATTTGCTCAGATTTTTGGCTGTAATTCTCAGTTTTCTTCCTTCTGTTTGTTTAGGTAAAATACATGAAATAGTTCAAGGGGCTGGATACTTTGCTCATGGATGCATGTCTTAGGAAAGGTGCTATGGAGCATCCCACTTCAGATCAAATGCTAAAAGATGTTTAAAAAAAAAAGCCAGGAAAATTTTCCTTCCCTGTTTTCTTCTTACACCATGGTGTGGATCCTGTGCATCCACAGCCACTGTGGCAATGCCATTGCCAAAGGAAAAAGTGCCAGGATGCCACCACTTCCATCGCCGTGTACTGTTGAAAGTTGTCCTGAACTTCCAGGGTAAATGTCCTCTGGTCGACATCTTTTTTATGTGTCCTACCCAATGCAGTGCTAGTCGTTGGTTATCGTAATATACATGGCATAATAATTAACAGCTTCGTTGCTGAGGCCAACTTGGAATGTAATTTCACTGTTTTCCTTGTTGCAGGGTGAAAAGTAGCTTTAGTCCCGCAGCCAGATCTTTATCCCGGATTGATCTACTGCCTTACTCCAGCAGCATAGAGTCAGTAAAAAGCTGCTTCAGCCACTGCCTGAGATCTCCACGAAGGGCTTTGCCGTTCCCCTCTGTTGGCAGATGGCAAGCTGAAAAGGGAGGTAGAGGAAAGAGCATGGCTGATCTTCATGGCATCATTTTTGAGGTTTAGTCTTCCTCTGAGCAAGGTCTCCGTGATGGTTACAGGAGATAATTGATGGGTCTGATAGGCAGGCTGAGATGAATCCACCTTTCTGTGCTGTGTTAATATTTCCATACCCTGTGTCTTGACAACAGTACGGGTAAGCGGAAAGCCCCTTCCTTACTAGCAGTTAATTTTTAGACCATAGACATGCTGTCTGGAGCTGCTGCCTAAAAGCTTGGATTTTCCCCTATTCATTCTGGTTTACCCTCTCCGCCCCCACTTTGGCTGAGTCTCAGCATAGCTTTTGAAAAAAATTGGTATTCCTGGAAAGAAAGTATCAGGCTGGAGTATGCACTGCCAACCAAGGTTAGTTGTATTCCCTGCTAAAACATTTCTCACATATCTAGACAGACTGTGCTTGTAGTATACTTTCAGTAGCTGGATCTTTGTTACACCTTTCTCTTCTAGCCTGAAAAGGCCATTCCTATTAAAAATCTGCATGAAGCACGTGTAGTTGGGGATTGGGCCTTTTCTTAACTCTTTCCTAAGCCAAGGGGTTTGTTTTTGCTAATGCAGAGTATGTGATTTTATCCAGCGCTGTTAGGTAGGACAGTGATGGGGTTTGTTTCTATATGAGCAGAAGTCATGGTGTAGATTTAATGATCCTGGCATAGAAAGGCTTTTGTTGGCAACACTATAAACCACAATATGGTATAAGTGACATCAGTAATAGAAATACAGCTTAATCGGCAAGGAAATTCTATCAGGGACAATTTTAGCTGATCTAGGATGGAGCTACAGTGATGTTGCCCTTCTCCCTGCCCCAGACAGACGCTCCTTCCCCTCTTGCATCAGTACCCTTGTAAGTTAGTTTTTGGTGACCTTGGCTGAAAGCCAAAGCAACTGAAAATTCTCTCTCTAAAATAAAGAGTAATGGTATTATAAGATAGGGTAGTGGCCTGGATGTGCATGTAAGTAGCCAACCAGATATCAGTACTACTTGAGGATTTTGTTTGTAGTGTAGAGTTGGTTTCCTGCATTATCTGGATTTAGAGATCTGGCTCCTGTTAGGAGCTCTTGAGGCAATCCAAGGAACCAGGAAAAACTAGTCAAGCGTCTCAGCACAAAAGTGCTCTTTCCCAGCAAGGTTTCCTCATGCTGGGAAGACCTTCCCATCCCTTAGCATCAGTACTCCATCCCGGAAGTGTCAGGTAGCTAGGGATGGAAAAGGGAATCTGACCTGTGGGTTTATACTCTTTTTATTACCATAAATCATAACTGATTGCTGTCCGGTGTTGTAAACAAGCTCAGTCTAGGGCTGTTGCAGATGAAGAAAAAACTAGAGAGAACTACATACAGAATTTAAAACATGAGTTTGTAAGCAGGCATCTGTTAAATATATAGACTAGGAAAATCTAACAATAAAGCAGAATATATTTAGTGCCAGTGTGAAAGCTGTACAGTGTAACTCCCATTAGGTACTGTATATTTTGCAGTAGATGTGGATACTCTGCTTAATTTGATTTCTTGTTGCTGCTGGCTTGCTGTGTTTTATATGGATGCCTTGTGGCATGACCGTGAATGTAGCTTGAGACAAACAGCTTGTACTCTCTGCCTTGGTTTCCCCAGTGATACAATGGGCATTATATTTCCATTCATATTTGCAGGGCTGTCCTGAGCCTTCACTAGCGAACATTTGAAAGCACTATGTCTGCACTAAATACAACTACTGTCAATTTCTTAAGAGTGCAACTGTTTGTGCTTAGCCTTTACTCCATTCTCCTAGACATTTCAACTGTGTGATCTACATTACTTGGAATTCTGAGTCTCAAACAAGCATTTGAGATGGATCTTTGTTTTCTTTTCTCTCCCTTCCCAGAGGTATATTCCTTTTAATTTTAAAATTGGAGTTAAAAGTCTTAAGAGCTAAATACTGGGAATGGGAAAGCAAATTAGGTTTGTTGTTGGGTCCTTGCTGCCTCCTGGTGGAGAATTAAGGATCACTTCATTGAGGCTGTCCGTGGGATGAGTTACATCAAAACCACTGAGCTTATGAAAATGTTTAGGGACGCATTTTAAAAATGTGTATTTTAGAACATAGATCTCATTGGAACACAATGAGGTGAGCTTGAAAATGAAGCCTTGGGTTGTTTACTTGCATTGATGACTGTTATGTGTTCATGTTTTCTTCTGTCTAAGCTGGAGCCTGAAATAAGTCGTTCTGCCTTTCACAACAACTTCTGTTTTTTTTTTTCCAAAAGAAGATGAAACGACTTCCTCGTCTTACTGTCAAAAGCAGCAGAACATTATCTAGAAAGGAGGCAACTGCCAAAATCATGTCTTGGATGTTAAAATATCTTCCTAAATGATACTGAGCAAATTTCTAGTGTTTAGAAATGCTTTACAAGAGGGTGTCTGCCTTTCCTTGCCTTTCCCAGATGTTCCTTTGCAAGACCTAAAACTTGCCCGGAACGATTTGGGAGCTTGTTGTTGGAAGATTTAGGATGGAAGAGCAGTGCCTGGGCATATATCAGTTATTCCAGCAACAGGCTGCCTGATAAGTAGTCACTGCCACACTCGGCAGATCTGTCTCTACAGATGCACAAGCAATGATCCACCAGCATTTCAGACGTGGACTGTTCCTCAGGGGTTCCTCTGGACCTGCCTGGCCCGTGGTGGTGTTCAGAGTCATGTGGAGATCTGAGCAGTGATGCAGACCCTGTCTGAGAGACAGAGTGGGGTTTGGGCTGTGGAGTCTGGGTTTAAGATGGATTTCCATGATCTGGCCGTCTCATGCCGCTAGCCGAGGGTGTGAATGCATCTGGTGGGGCAGGGAGCCCAGCCCCGTGGAAACTCACTGCATGTTGTTGGATGAACAAAGCGTTAGAGTCTGTCCAGCTCTCGCATGAGGGTGCTGGTTTCAGAGAAGGGCAGCTCGCCCTTTGTGGGGCACACTGGAGCTTGTGTACGGACTGGCGAAGAAGTCCAGGTCCCCTGCTTGGGCTTGCTTGTGGTCTTTGGAGTGAGATCACGAAGCAGTTATATGGTGGGGGCTGCTGATATCCAGGCATGATTTAATCTCTGAGTCAGTTTAATTCCTAGAAGCAGATTGGAAAGTGAGCGAAATATTTATGGTCTGTTCTCTGATCTGCCAGATTCTCAGTGGTGTAACACAGGCCAAGAGCAACTGGGATTTTACTAACGTGGTTTTCTCTTCTTTCTTTGACATATGTAGGCTTTATGTGTGAACTGGTCAAACCTCAAACTGCCCTGGGTGGATCTGGACTGGCTGATTGATATCTCCTGTCAGATAACTGAGCTCGATCTCTCTGCCAACTGCCTGGTCTCCCTTCCATCCGTGATCCCATGGGGCCTGATAAACCTCAGGAAGCTCAGCCTGGCTGACAATCAACTGACGGAGTTACCCAGCATACAGTCATCCGATGAAATTATATGTACAAGGTGTGTGCGCTGGATGCCTACAGCAAACTGAACCCGTATGGAGAGCAGGTGCAGATGAGTCAGTTGTGCTTGTGTGAAAATGCGTAAGTGAAGAGCTTATGCAGGAGCGTCTTGGTTTATTTTCTGTCTGCTGCAAGGTTTAACTTAAGATTTGCCCCTTTGCACTTTCAGTGTTTCCAAGTTAGTTGTCAGGACAATTGAATTCCTCTATTGTCTCATGTTGCTTCTGCTTTTCTCCAGTTCTGGTGAGCCCCACTCCTCTAAGTCCAAGCCCTGAGCTGACTCAGATTGACACTTACTGGCTCGTATCAATTATCTGATCTGCTCTCTGTTCAGACTGCTTCTGCCTGCTCCCTGGAAGGGTTCATTTTCTAACAAGGGTTTTTTGCTTTGCCTTGTGAGAGTACATTGCAGCTGCTTTCATTCAGATCTAAAGCTATCCTGGTAAAATAGATGTCTCTGGCAACAGGAGTCTTTGCTAGCATTTTATTGATGCCTGACTGGGTATCTTCTGTACTCGCAGGTTACTCGAGGTTGACGTATCCAGCAACAGGCTCTCTACTCTCCCTTCTGGATTCCTACATCTTAAAAACCTTAAAAAACTCATTGCTTCCAAAAACTATATGGAGAAGTTATTTGACGAGGAAAACAGTACGTACTGTCCAGTGTTATGCCTACGTTTCAAGGCCTGATTTGTAAGGGAGAACACCAAACTGTTATAATAATGACTTAAAACCAGTAATAACTAGAGATGCTTAACATCTCTCAATTCGTTGTCCAAAGTACATAAAAAGGCCTGGTTGTTTTTTAGCACTCATTAAATCCTTTGGCCCTTATCTAGCAAGTATGCAGTATCTTGCTGTATCAGACTGCTGTCGTGCTTACACCAAGTCCACAATGTTTTGTGTTTTCTAGCAACTAATTGGATTGGTTTAAGAAAGCTGCAGGAGTTTGACGTCTCTGACAACAGGTTGGTGGAACTTCCAACGGTTTTTCTATACTGCTTCAAGTCCCTAAACATACTGAATGTTTCCAGAAATCAGCTGAAAGTGTTTCCAGATCCCTGGGCCTGCCCCTTGGTAAGTTGAATTGCTCTGACAGAGTCAGAGGCTGAAAAAGCTGTTGAAACAATGCAAAATATCTACTGTAACACTTAAAAAGCTGTCAGACGTCTTGGGCTGTTCTGTTTCTGTAGGAGTGCCCCTGCCTGATTTGGTTTATTGATCTCAGAGCAAGTCTTTCTGAGGTTCTACCATGTTCTCACCATGTTGATGGCATTGGTGGAACACATGCCTTACTTGGATGTATTCGTTTTCTCTGTAGTTCATATGAGCAGGAGTTTTGTTAGGATCATTTTACAGAACATTCAGCCTTCATTCAAAGTTAACTTTGCCCAAACCCACGGCTAACTAGGGCATCTATATCCACCCGTCCCTGTGACTTGATTCCTCACTATCACAGGGATAGCAGGAGAGCAGTGTACTTTGAGGTGTTCGTTTATGGCTGAAAAGCAAATGGGGATAATTTTCTAAATAACTTTTGAAATACTTTTTGCCCGCCAAAGAATTTCCCCGTCGATTGAGTGAGTGCAATTCCTCAGCAAATCCTATGTGCCTGCATGCACAATGATTTATCTGGATCAAAATATATAAAGAGATCACCTAGAATGAATTTATTAAAGCCTTAAACATGTGACAGCTGATATACCTCATTATTTAAAGAGATGATTACTACTCTGTGGGTGTTTTTTCTTTTCTGTTTTCCAGAAATGCTGTAAAGCATGTAAAAACTCACTGGAATTTCTACCTGACACATTGACTGTTTTCTGGAAAAATCACCTCAGAGAAGTGGATTTTTCTGAGAACTCACTAAAAGAAGTTCCACTGGGACTCTTCCAGCTTGAAGTAAGTGCCATTTCTTCCTACTTCACAGTACTTCTTGTAATACCTGTTCAAATACCTCAAAGTCGTAGCAGTGGCTGCCTGATTAAGGTAGGAGACTACCTACTGTTTTGAGTTGATGAACACAGCAATTGCACGGAGCCTCTGAGCGGCCCATAACCTCCTGAATGACTGCATACGGGACCTTGTCCATCCAGTGTGATGCGATATCTGGCTTTTGACAGATCTTCTGAGAACACTTTGGATGTCTGTGGTTTTCAGATTTTAGGAGTACAGTTTGGAAGACAACTGCTGCAGGCTCCAGCCACTGAAATATAGATGTTCTCAAGTGTGCTCACAAATAGCAGTGTTTTTTCTTAATCTGTCACACCAGTGTTGTGTAATTAAAGATTAATCTTTCTATGCTGAAAATAGCATGTTTGAATGCCCTGAACAATGCTAGTTGGCATCTCCCTTGTCTTTAAGCTTGTGCAGATTAAATAATTCTTGCCAGTGGACGTCAGAGATCCATAGTTTTACTTCAAATTCTTCAGAATTTGTGGCTTCACATGGTTTCGACATGAAACGAAGCAGAACTTGGGGGTTTCCTCCAAGCTTCCTTTCCAGAATGTGAAACTCAGGGTCATGGTGGTAGAAGCAGAGGTGAATCTTGTGCAGAAGTTTCATGATTTTCACCACTGGACTGTGTGGGAAGGATGCAGAAGTGGTGGTTCATACGCACATCCAGTTTGGGCCTTGGGAGTCTACTGCAAAGGTGTCTCTTGCCTTCTGCTTGGAAGAAGAGTGCTGAAGGTCATTTGCTCCCTCGGTTGTTTTTGATGATCCCTGCCGATTTGGCTTTGCTTTCTGGTAACCATTTGTTTTCAATTGGCATTTCTCCTGAAATAGAATGAACAATCCTATGGACTATTGTCTCTGAAACTTGTTTTTTCTGAATACATTAAAAATGAGCCCAGTGGGGGGGAGCTACCATGACAGATATTAAACACTAGATGGTGCTTCAAGGGCACATTTTTTCAGGTGCCACAGCTCAGAGGCTGCAGAGGGACCTGAAGGCACAAGTACAGAGCATCAGAGAAGACCTCAGTGCGATCTCTGCTGATGGGCTGTCTTCAAAGTTAGCGACATTTGTCTGCCCTAAATAGTGCCAGTTCTTATCCATATATCTTCAGCCTTACTTTCATAAAGGAAATAAACAGCAGGCATTTTCAGTGCCCCAACGGCTAGAGCACGGTGAGCAAATAGAAGGTGAAAGCCCATGCCTAGATGAGCCCTGGCTTGGGCTACTCCTTGGTTGTAGAGTTTGTGTCGGTGAATAGGGCTGCACTCGCACTCCAGCCCTCTCCAGAAGTAGATGTGGAAAGGGGAAGAAATGGACAGTAACATGTTCCTACATATCATGTAGGAAACATTGTGTGTTCCACTATCACGTAGGAACAGCAGTGGATTGTCTTCTCCCTGGGAAAAGCTGAAAGCAGAGGAGGCCTCTGACTTGAAAGCATGTCTCTGACCTAGGCTGGGGGGACGTGTAGTTTATCACTGGCCTCTGCTTGGTTTGTGGAGGGGTCTTAAGGCTAGGACCAGCTCACAGTTGCTAATATGATGTATATACTAGAAATGTGGTGTTCAAAGGAGCAGAGGCCTTCTCAGTTTTCCCATCTGTTGCCTGCTAAAGGAACCAACTGTGCATGCTCCAATCCATGCCTTAGACTAGACTAGTTTGCTTCTCTGAAGAGACCTGACCCTCCCTGGGTGGAAGTATTCTGGTAAGAGTCTGGTCATCTTTTCCACGTCGCAAGCTGACCAAGGCAGCCTAATCTGTATGCTGCGGTTCCTTCCCTCTGGTATAACCTAACGCACCAGAGCCCTTTTTGCATGGTGCGGCAGTAGGTTTGAAGGAAGTTGCAGTCTGCTACCTTGTCTCACTTCTGGAGGCACCCATTCTCTTCCTGAAAGGCAGCAAAAATGGAGAAGTTAGAGATGAGAAAGAAGAGGCAATTGCAAAATGAGGACTAGTGATCTCCAGAATTACAGTCATGAAGAGCCACAACCAGTTGAAAGTCACTAATTTTTCCCCCGCGGAGCAGGCACATAAGCATTGCATATAATCTCACCAGGCTCTTGGCTCTCCTGGAGAGTGGCCTTTGTCAGCGTTTGTGGGGGGCATGTAACATGGATACAGTTGACTGAAAATGAAGCACCCCAGCTAGACCACACAGAACAAAGTTTGTGCTAATTCTGGAACGTGTAGCCTCCCTTTCCGCCCGTCCCCTGCTCAGGGATATTTCGGGAGAGGAGTTTGAAGCATTGTCATTGAACAGCCCCATGCTGATACTTGGAGAGAGCTCGACACCAGGCACCAAGGGTGGACTGGGCCTTCCTTCCAGCGGGAGGTTTAAGCCAGATGATGATAAAAGCGTTGGCTGTCAAGATGCGAGTGGCAGGGAGGGTGGAGGGTTTTACAGTTTGCACAGTTTTTCAACCCTTTCCTGTAAAGGTTCGCTCCGTGTATCTGCACTTTTATATTTTTCTTTACCTTCCCCGAGTCCCACCAAGACCCAGTTCTGCCCCTCTCTTATCACTAGAGGGAGCGTCGTGCATGGTAATTGCCATTCCAGCAGCTGCTGGTTGACCGTCGTTTATGTCACATGGATACCTCATATTTTTCCAATCTGAGAAAAGGGGAGGAAGGCCAACAGGCTGGCTTCATGAGACGCTGTTAATCCTGCTTGATGAAAAGGGGCATAAACCTTTTATATTATGTGGAGCACATAAAACATTTAACACACTTGAAGCTGGAGTCTCTGCTGGTAAAACATGATTTCCATGGGGTATAATTCATTAATACCGCTGTACTTATGGCACGAGATAATTCAGCCAACGTTCTGCTTGTATCTCTTTTCACGGGGGGACTTGCAGAATAAACCTGGTTGGAAACTCTACATAGAAGACTGTTTTTCAGTGGGAAGTTGGATTTTCAACCAAATGACCAAGATCATTTGGGCCTCGACATTATTTTTAAAGGCAGATAGAAGAGCAGAAACTTTACAAATCTGAATGTGAACTGCATTTTTTTTTCTTTTCTATTTCAGTTAAATTCAAAGGAGAGCTTGTGTTTAACCTTATTCATGGTATTTGTAGCCTAGTCCTATCTGTATGGTGTCAACTGTACAAATCCGCTTCAATTCCTGTTTTTAAAATTTCTTTCTCTGGTGTGAGGAAAGAAAAAGCAGATAGGTAACTTGTATAAATCTAAAAAGTTAATACAAGTGTATATAAGTTTATATATATATATAAAGTTAATAGAAATCCTTTTCATTTTAATAGGCATCTAATAACAAAGCAATTAAAAAATTGCCTTGTGTGAAATAGTTCACATCTTGCACGTTGATTTTTATGCATACGGAATAGGTGTAAGCCCACTCTGGCGCTGGCTTGCACGCACGTATAAGACTTCTCATCCCTATGTGGCATACTATGTAGGTAAATCATACTGTTCTTTTCCATTTGGAAAGGCTTCCTCCACTAAAAGTAAAATATCCTCTTAAATGGGTTGTTTCCAATTGAATCTGTCAGCAAGTAGACTAATAATCTCCCAGAACTAATAGTGGCGTTGCTTCGTGGAGAAAATATACTTGCTGGAGACGAGAAGGAAATGTTTGCATGCTAGGCAGCACGGACAGGGTGTTCTGATGAGTAAGATGTGCTTTCTTCATGTTTCTGTTATTTAATAGCCATGCTAAAAAAACTTCTTTCTGTGTGTTTGATGGACTCTGTCTTCTAATTAAAGGCTGTTCCTCTTTCAGGCTTTGGTGTCCCTGAAGCTGCTGGGAAATCAGTTAGTTACATTGCCTTCGCAAGATAAGTGGAATTGCAAACAACTTAAATCTCTGGATCTTTCAAAAAACCAACTTGGGAAGTAAGTGTTTCTTACAAATTTTGTCTGAGAAAACAAAAGCTGAAGAAATAATAGCAAACCCGATCCCTCGTGTAATACAAAGGGTGTTAGTAGTGAATTAATTACCTGCATAGAAGGCATTGATACCCACATACCGTGTCTCTAAGTATATTGTGTGTCTGTGACAGTGATGAATTATCCTTTATGGATTCTTCGGGCGTTTAGCACACTATATCATTTATTAAGTGGATAGATTACTGATAATGGCAGTTTAATTTCAGAGCGCGTAGAAATTTCTTTAACCCAGTGTGTGGTTCATCACTACAAATACTAGTTTGGGAGAAGCGTATCTTAACCATAAACCATCTGGCTGGACTGCAGTTTGTAGTTAGTGTGGGAGTATTGTTTTGGAAAAAATGAAAAATCTTTGTTTTTTAAATGGAAGCGTAACCAGCTGCAAGTTCATAGAGAAGACTGACGTTAATAAGGTCATCCAATGAAAGAGTGATGTTCTTCTATTTAAAAATTACAATAGGGATGTTCAACATAGAGAGTTAAAGGTCGCTTGTCTTCTCCAGAACTGCACTGAATTGTGTCCTACTTCTGTCTTCTCATTTGGGTGCCTGTCTAGCAGTTTTTCTGGTGTCCTTATGAGTTGCTGTGTCAATTGCAAAAGACAGATGGTTGGTTTTTGGATCTCTCAGTGCATTTCCGGAGTTGTGTTGTTGGGTCATCTCTTCTCAGAGACTCTGTGGTGAGAGCTGGGAATGGAAGCAGGTCGGTTCTTCGGCGCTTCTCGTGAAGCTTGTTCAATCTGCTGTTTGACAGCCTACTTAACCTTGACACCCATAAAGCTGGGGGTCAAGTGCTCTCGCCCTGGGAGCTGAAAGTGCAGCCTTGCAGAGCTCTGTTAATTTGCCAGAAGAAAACCGTTGGGCCTGGACAAGTGTTGGTGGAGTTTAGCTCTGTGATTGCACAGCGGGTTTCAATCCCATCTCTCCAAAGCAGATGGGAACCTGTAAGAGCTGTGCTGTGAATCCCGCAGCCCTGAGTGGAGCCAAACTCTGCACCGCATGATGTCCCAGGCACGCAACTCAGGCGTCATGCTCAACTGCTGTGTCTGAGCTTTTTTCTCCACGTCACCATTTTGTTTTGCCTGCAGGAGTGACGAGGGATTTAAAACAAAGCGGATTCCCTTTTTCACCACGAAGAACAGGGTGCGCTGCGGCCCAGAGGCAGGTAAGGTCCACGGCAGTGGAAATGCGGGGAAGCAAGTGCTGAGAATGCCAGGTGAGCTGTGAAGCAGCAGGAACATGGAGTTTGTCTGGAGGGAAATCGGTGTAAATTCATCTGCAATTTTAAGTGCAACAGCATTTAAATTAAGAGGAAAAAATGTTTCTAAAGAAATTGTGCAGCTGATCGGTACTGTCAACATATAGAAAGATGAAAAATGAGTGAAACCTGTTTCTTTCACTGAGCTTTTATTCTTTTCTTTAAGGTTATTCTTTTTAGCCAGAGCACTAACTGATATGTTGAAGGGAAATCAACCCATAATTAGTCTTATTACTCTCAGGATTGTTTCTGTTGCTGAATTTGTAAATTGCGTGTTTTCCCCTGTCTCTGTGATTTGCATCCACAGTTTGGGGCAGAGCAGAAGAGAAGTTCTGGATTAGTGCACGTGAAATCCCAGAGAGAACAAAGGAATATCTGAAGATATTCGCACTGCTTCCTGCTCTCTGTGGGATTCATCTGCATTTCTTTTTGTTTGTTTGTTTTATTTTAAAGCACTTGGAGAGCTTTCTCATTCTCGACTGCCCGAAGAATGGCTTGCTCTAAAGCATTCTTTGCAAATCGCAGAGTGGAATAGAGCTGGCGTCTTCATGACGCACATCTGAGCAGCCCTCAGCTGCCTGGGGGAGGGAGAGCAGCAAATGCTTTCCTCAGTTCCCCTGAAAATAATTGTCCATGATCTCAGGTCAATGTGAATAGGTAAAACTGGTAAATACACCAAGCACAGCCATAGCTACCTCCAGTCTGCTCATCTAGGAGGCAGAAGTTCTACCTGGACCTCCCGGCAGGGCTAATCCTACCTCATTTTTCTGTCTGTGGAAGTAGAGGTTGCTCTGCATCAAGTCCTGTACGTGCACCCTAAGGAGAAGGGGTTGGTCTGCATTGTTTTGCAAATAGGAAATGGAAGTAGAAATGCTGTGACATCGGTGAAATCCTGAACATGGAAGAATTGGAAAAGGAGTCTGAATCTTGCGAATTTGTGTAGCCTGACATATCCCCAGAGCTTCTCCGTGAAGTGCTACAGCAGCGTTTCCCAACGGGGAGAGAAGGGCAGGAGCAGCGGGCAAAGGCAGCTAAAACCAGCCTATAAAAGGGAATTGCTGTCCTAATGGGAATTTCTATGTGCTGCAAACTGGCATAACCCCTCTACGTACAGGAGGAGAGGATGGGCTCTGCATTAGTACCATTTGAAAAGCCTTGGCACATAATACCCTGGTGCCACTTCGAGCTGCCTGAGGTTGCCGCAGCTTGCAGGAGGGCACAGAGTAGCCCACCTGGCTGGTGCCATGGTTGAATAGCCACAGAGACAGAGCAAAGCCAGCTCATCTTTTTCTCTCTGTTCCTCTGCCAAGTATAGCTTGGTGAGACTGGAGGATGTGGCCAAGAATTTAAAGAAATCAAGAGAAAACAGAAGCTGGAGTACATCAGCTGCTCACAGAAATCTCCTAGCGAGGTGGGGGGCAGGTTTTCATATGATTTTACCAACAAAGCTATTTACTTAAATCTAGATTATTTAAAGAGAATAATTTATGGACGCTCACCATACTTGATTGATAAATCTCAGAATAACTTCTTGCACACGCATGTGGTGTTGGTGTCGTTTACTCATCCAAAAATACATTTTCAAGATGGGATTGGTTTTAATTTTTCTACAGTTCTTTAAAAGAAAATTTGAGCTCAAGCCAGAGAAATCATAAATAACTCATGAATAAATAATTACAATTCATAAACACCTTGAGCTTGCTTCCAATATAGTCTGCTCCTTTCCACCTGGGATTTTTTGCTGAATTGAGAGCATTGCTACTATTTTAGGTGTTTGCTCCTACGTGTCCAAGAGGGACTAAATCTGTCTGTGCCTAGGTGTGTGCTGAAGAGGAACAATGAAAAGTTTAAGTCCAGCGATGAGCCAGAAAGGAAGTGAATTGAATCCATGAATAAGCCTGCTGTTCTCCTAAAATAATCCCCAAGATGATTTTTTATTTCAAAACTCAAAGGCAGACTGTGACACCCTGCCCACAGCAGGCAGTCCTGTCACGTATATGAAACACCCCTGCAGACAGTGGGGCTCTATCTTACTCCCTTTCTGATCATAGCTCAGGCTTAAAATGCTGGTAATGTTAGAACTGGGGAATTTTCTCCGGAGAAAACCTCTTCCATTTTCTTTTTTTTTTTTTCCCCTCCCCCCTTTTTCGGGCAAGTCTAGTTACCGTTCCTCAAGTCTTCTCTGTAAGAAGAGATCTTGGTGGAAGTGCAGCTGTCCTATCCTTGAGGAAGGCTGTGTCTTGCATCTCAGGGAGCTGCTTGCATTGACCGTGGAGGCAGCAGATGGTGCTGATTGTACTTTCCTAATCAGAGACTCAGAATCTGCTTGTCCCTATGTGGCCTAGTTTTCCTTGACTTTGGGATGCTTCTTGGTGGATACATGTGATGCTCTTAAGACAGCAACACAATTCATGGCAGTTTTTCATGCTGCTGTCCCAGGGGTAATTTGTGAAGTGAAATGATGCTCTTTGGAACCAGCTGAATTTCCCTTTGTTTGAACCTCTCCAGCAGCAGCAATTCAGCCATGCAGTTGTTGCTATTATTGCTTGGGATGCTCCCAAAATACGCCAGTTACTGCTCAGGCATGTAGGAAGTCTGAAGTGCCCTGAGACCTTGCGGTGTAAAACAGAACGGAGGGGCACATGCAAAAGCGTTTTAGAGGCAACATAGGTCTGTCAGCTGCA